>NC_134741.1:8302500-8610000 GCF_049634645.1 Pelodiscus sinensis
GTTCTCTCATGTTTAATAAGATCTGATTGGGAAAGGAAACATTTCCCACACTCCTGGCATTTATATGGTCTCACTCTGATGTGGGTTCTCTCATGTCTATAGTGAGCTGATCGTTCAGTGAATCCTTTCCCACACTCATGGCATTTATATGGTCTCTCTCCTGTGTGTGTTCTCTTGTGGTTAAGGAGGTACGCGTGTACAGCGAAAGCTCTCCCACACTCCTGGCATTTATACGGCCTCTCTCCCGTGTGCACTCTCTGATGGATAAAAAGGTTTGAACTGAATCGGAAACTTTTCCCACAATGGAAACACTTATATGGTCTCTCTCCTGTGTGGGTTCTCTCATGCCTACTGAGGGTTGATCGTTCAGTGAAATCTTTTCCACACTCAGGGCATTTATATGGTCTCTCCCCTGTGTGGATTCTCTGATGTACAATAAGGCTTGACTTCTGTTTGAAGCTTTTCCCACATTGCAAGCATCTATATGGTCTCTCTCCAATGTGGGTTTTCTGATGGCTACTAAGATGTGATCTGAAAGTGAAACTTTTCCCACACACAGAGCATTTATGGGATTTCTCCCCCATGGGGGTAACCTCAGGTTCAATACGTGATGACAGATCAATCAAACTTTTTCCACACTCCAGGCATTTGCAGAGTCTTTCTCCTGTGTGCCCTTGCTGGGGCAGAATAAGGCCTGACTTCTCACTTAATATTTTCTCACAAACTGAGCTTTCATCACAGCATTTCTTTCCATTGTGATTTGTCAGCTGGGCTAAAATTTCCTTGGGATCCTTGGATCCTCCTCCACATTCCACGGATTCCTCTGCTTTCCTGCTTGGATTGTTCTCCAATTGCCTTTCTGCCCTGTGTTGATTTCCCCAGGTTTCCCTCTGTTCCACACACTGGGAAACATCCCCTTCATCTCCTTCCAGAAACATTCCCTGTGATTCTATGGTGCCAGGACTGTCCTGCTGTTGATTCTCATTGTTCTCCCTCACTGTCCTCGCACCTGCAAGGGGAGAGGGAATCGAGGCAGGACTCACTGTCTGTACTGGGGAGAAAGGACCCACAGGGGAATGGCAAAGACAGAAAGCACAAAACAATAATAGTTTGCGAAAGTGAAACATTGGATTCTGCTTCCACACCCCACCCAAACATCCCCAATGGAGGAAACTCCTGACAGCTAACATGATGGTTGAGGAGCTGTGACAGGTGGTTGCCAGGATAACACCTGCAGCCCTACCTGGGAGACATGGGGTCGAAGTCAGGTCTCTCACTCACTGCTCATTTTGGGGAAACCCAGCTTCTTCCTGCACTCACCGGATAGTTTCTGGCTCAGTTTCCCTGACTCCTCAACTGCACCAGTTTGTCTCAGGAGCTCTGTTTCTTTGAGAATCAAGGCCCACGGCACTTCCCCTCGTTCCAGCCAGAGAATCAGGTCAGGTTTGAGAATGGAGAATCCTGCACAGGGGAGAAATCAGGCACGGTGAAGGCACATGGAATCTGGGTAGAGTATGTGTCACAAGGAAGATTCCCTGTGCTCAAACCAAGTCTAAAGAAAACTGTGGTAACTCAGACAACTTGAGAGAAACAGACTTGTTGGGCAGAAGGAGGGTGAGGACTGTGAGAGAGTTATGTTGCATGTGATTTCTACAGTATTATGGTAACCCTCTGTGTGCCTCAGTTTCCCTGGGCACTGCAACACTATCTAGATGGGGGTGACTCACTGTGGGACAATGCCCAAGCCAGCATATTCACAACTGCCCAGGCTCACGGTAATCTGAGCCTGGGTGCGGGGTGTGACCAGACACCTTTGTGAAGCTAGAGAAAGGCTTGAGACAGGGCTGGCTGCAGCCAGGGATGAGCAGTGGCAGCAGGAAGTGAATTGCCCTTACTTGTGGTCAGAGATGAGGAGCAGGGTCTTTGGCTCTAGGCCTCCTTCTCCCTAACATGGATTGTACCGACTGCTCTTGGGTCCTGTGCTAACATCCCTAGAACAGACTTGTTAAGAAGTGGGTATTTAACTTAGTGTAGTTGACAGAATTGTTATCGAGTACACTATTAGTCGATAAGGGAAGATGCACTCAGTCCCAGCTCACATTGTGTTCAAGAGCTACCCCCGCTGTAGATTAAATGTTGTAGAAGTTGGGCTGAGCTGAGTTGGGCTTACTCAGTCCTTCCTTTTGCTGGGTCCAGCAGCGCTTCTCTGTGGGGCAGTCCTAGAGACCGTAGGCAGAGATGCTTTGAAGCAGCCTCTTCTGGGGCCATCACCCACTCAGCTGCCTCTAACAGCACCGGCTCCTGCCCCTCCTCCCCTTGCTGCTTCCAAAACACAAGCCTAGACTTAAAGTGCTTTTGTGGTAAAGCGTCCATGCCAATCTAGACGTGTTTTTCCAAAAATGCTTTTAACGGAAAACTTTGCCATTAAAAGCATTTCCGGAAAATCATGCCAGTCTAGACGTAGCCTGTTCAGTACAACTGTCTTTCTAGGCTGGAAGAACATTTTGCGATCAGGGCTTTTTTGTGGAAAACAAATCTGAGCTGTCTACACTGGCCCTTTTGCCCGAATGGGAGCAGCATAGTATTTCCGCAAGAAGCACTGATTTCTTACAGTAGGAAGTCAGTGCTTTTGCGGAAATTCAAGCAGCCAGTGTAGACAGCTGGCAAGTTTTTCCAGAAAAGCAGCTGATTTTACGGAAAAGCTGGCCAGTCTAGACACAGCCAACAGTGTCTTGTTTTGTCTCTTGCTTATTTTTACTTACTCTCTAAAAATACCTTCAGGGTCACATCCTTTGTAACCTCTGCTACCTTCTGACATGGGAAGTCTGTAATACAGAAAAGTGCTGATCTAACTGAAAAATCCTGTAAACAGGAGCGGGTATAATAATATAGATCACCTGCCTATTAATATTCATCATATGGGAGTTAACATTACTGAATAAGGTCTATGGGGAAGTAGCGATAGACAAGTGAATTAACATACTAAAATGGATAAAGGAGTGTAACTGGTGCCAAAACACTGCTCACTCACAACAGCATGTTGGGTGCCTAAGACGAAAGTATCTGCAATAAAGAGGTGTATACCCAATCCACTCCTGAGTATCCTGTTTCTTCTTTAACATCTGGTATTACAAACAGGATTATAGGGGACAGTCATGCCTGATCCCATCTTGACAGATTGCTTGGGTAAGTCTGCAACAACTGTTAGGAATTTTATCATAAAGTTAACAGGAAAACAGGGGGACCTTTTGAGTGTTCCTCTGGGGAATGTCAGGATTGGCTGGCCAATCAGGGATGGGTAGAATGCTCTCTTTCATTCACAATTTCCCAGGAGAAGAAAGTGGCTGGCTGATACAGGCTCTGTGTGAGGGCCTGGCAGGCTTGCGGGAGGAAGTTACTAATCTTAGAAGTAAAATAGAAATTATGCAGCAAATTGCTGAAGAAAAGCAGCACGCTGTTACCCATCAGTGTGTGCTGGCAGCCAGAATGACCGAGAAGTGGATGGACTTTTAATCGCCTTAAGTCAGAGAATCTGCCTCTGAAGGGTCAAGCAGGCACATTAAAGAAAAATGCCTTTCCACTTCCCTCCCCCAACAGAGGTATACAAAAATAGGGCATTTAAAAATTTCTTAAGGGCCAGGAGATGTGGAGGCTAGTTGAGAGGGCCATTCTCCTTGCTAAATGGGTATTGAAATAAGCCCGTGTCCATGGAAGAGTATCATTCAGCACAAGAAATACAACTGAGGCCCAGACAAGTTGGCACACAACAGGTAAACTTTAACAACTGGCAGACAGGGGGAAGCATAGTGAGAGGAGTACAGAAAAAGAGTACAAGGCCAGGGAATTCAGATCCCTGTGAATGGAGGGAACTTGGTATGGTTATCGTGGGAGCTATTGGAAGAGTCATTTTGGGAGATAAAGCAAGCAATTTAAGGAAAAAGCAAGTGAGAAGTTAAGTCTGCAGAGCGTGGGGAGGAACTGAACGGCTGAATATTGTATAAATGCTATTGAGTTAAATTGTTATAGGAAAAGAATTCTTGTTTTTTTTTTGCAGCTATTCTGATGGAAAAATGGGCCCTTCCCAAAGAAATGTCTGTAAATAATCCAGGGAAGGAGACAATCTAAGGTGCATGCATGCATATATATCACGTACACACACAATAACGTAGTGTAAATATGCAAGGGTTTTAGAATTTAACCCGCAATCATGATTTGTAAAATTCTGTTCTGAAAGCTTGAAATGAATTGGTTTTTAATAACGCCATTTCATTTCAAATTGTAAAACTGACAAGACACTTTCTTGCCATACGCAGGTAACTAGCATCGCTTCATTTTTGGTATTTAGCATTTAATCTTAAAGGTATGAAGTTCAATATCTTTTTATTAGCCAAGTTGTGGCTGTTACATGGGGCAGCCAGAACCAGGAGAATGAAAGAGATTCTGCATTTTTTTTCTTGGTAAAATAGCAAATAAGAGCCTTAGTAAAAGAATAAAAAAACCCAGCAATGTTAGAAACACTGAGCCATAAAGTGGCTGATAACCAGACAATTATTTTGATAACAGTATATGAAAACCACTGTGAACACAAAGGAAATAGTTCTATTTTATACAAAAATGTATATGGCTAACTTTCATAACATTAAACTCTAAAAGGAGTGTGCATTTTTCTGTCATGTATGCAATGTATATTGCAGAAGGGGTAAACAAAATGCAAATAAACATGCTACTTAACATTTTATTAGGGCTCCTTACCCAGCCAGCTCACAGCCTCATAATTTTCCTGCATCACATCCCCATAGAGAGCTCTCTGGCCCGGGTCCAGCAGAGCCCATTCCTCCTCAGAGAAATACACAGCCACCTCCTTGAAGCTCACCGGCTCCACCACAGCCATTTCTTGTCCCTGGCGCTGTAGGCCAGGGGCTGAGCTGAAGACAGACATGGGTGTTCTGCAGCCTGGCAGGGGGAGGAGGAAAATTGGGAGACATTTCCGAAGGGGCTGCAAGCCTGTCCACACCCCCATTCTCCCCAGACTCTATCCCTGGTGACATGCCAGATACTGCCATTTTGGGCAAAAGCTTGAGTCTAGATATTCTATAAGCAACACACACAAGTTAGAGCCCAAAAGCCATATGCATTTCTCTCAATACATGGTTTGAGTTTCAACATTCCTACAGCTGCAGCAATGGGATTTGATTCTGAGCACCCAGGAGTTCTGAAAAACAAGCTCCATATTCAACTGCCTGAACATGGATGTAGGTGTCTACATTGAGGCTCCTATATTTCAAACCCCTAGTCTTCATCCATTTATTTGCAGCACAGACTTAGGTGCTCTTGTCAGGACTCAATTAGCAGAAGTTAAGTGATGTCAAGGGGACCATTCAGATGCTTAAAATTAAATGCAGCTGCTGAACATTTGCAGGATGAGATTCTAAGACTCAGAGATTCACATAATCAGGCAGGATCATTATTTCATGTATTTAATCAGACACCTAATGGTGCCCACTGATTGAACTAAAGCGATACCTGAACCTACCTGGATAAATTGGGACACTTTGACATACCCATTAAAGCAGATCCAGGCTCAGAGCCAAGCGTGGATCCTGAAAGTCCAGGCCATGCAAGGGACTAATGCAGTCCCAGGTTCAGTTCCACCTGTCCACTTTATACATGCTCCAGCTGACGAGCATGGGATGGTCCACATCTTCACATTAGATCCGGGGCCATCGCACGAGGTGGAGCATGAGTTTACACGCTATGGGATAAGCTGCTTCAACAGATACATGGACTAAGGGGTTCTCATTGCCACAAGCTCTGCACTGAAGAGCACTGAGGCTCCTTCTAGCAGCGCCCACACGGCAATGGAGCAATATCGCTGTCAGCCAGCAGGGACTCACGCACATGAGACACCTAGGACAGGGGTGGGCAACAATTTTTGGCCCCGGGTCACTTCATACATTTCTTACAGTGGCCCCTGGCTGGCCCGGAAGGGGCGGGGCCTAATCCAGCCAGGGCGGGGCCAGAGCGCCTCTGGGCTTTCCCATCCCCAGAGCACAGCTCGTCTGGAGGGGACCCCCCTTTGCCTCCCCTCCCACTAAGCACCGCGCCCCTGGCAGGGCGGGAAGAGGCTTCAAAGCGCCGCCCGCTGGGAGACGCCCCCCCCCAAACGCTGACTGGCCGGGGACAGGGGGGCTGGAGCAGAGGGGCCCGTCCCGCCCCAAGGCCCTGATTGGATCCGGCCCGCGGGGCCCCCGCTCTAGGAAATCTCGTTCCCGGGCGGGCTCGGGGCGGCGGGCGGACGCTGCCCGGGCAGGGTAGGAGGGGTCCTGGGGCCCCGCCTAGGAGCGACCCCCAACGTCTCCAACGGCCTCCCGGTCTTACACTACGCATGCGCACTGGGATGCCCCCGCCACGAGCCGTTGGAAACGGTTGGCAGGTGGGGTCCGTGTCACGTGATCGTGGAGCCTTCCCAGGGCAAAACCGCCCGCCGATTTATCTGCCCCGGCCTCCGCGCCCCCCTCACACATCGGCTACCCCGCCCGCACCCGCACGCCGGCCCCGCCCCACCTCGGCTCCTCCGATGTCTCCAGCCCCGCCCCGCGCTCGGCGGCGCCTCTGCCCGGAAGCGGAAGCTGCCGCGCAGCGAGTAACGGACCCAACGGTGGCCTCGGCGCGGGGCAGCGTCTACAGCGGAACCTGCGGCCTCTCCCAGCCGCGTGCGGGGATGGGCGGGGCCAGAGCACGGGCGGGCGCACTGAATGGGGGGAGGGGCGTCAGGCCGCGCGTGCGCAGTGGGTCAGTGACTCCGGGCCCGAGCCAGGTGGTTGCTCAGAGCGGGAGCTGCCAGGCTCCGCCCTCGCCCACGTGGGGGGGCGGGCAAGAATTTGGGGAGGGGCGGGGCCAGAGCTGGGACCGGGACACTATCGGTGGGGAGTGAAGAGACGCAGAGAGGGTTGCGGTGGCGGGGCGGGGCTGTGACTGCGAGGGGGGGACACTGGCAGCTCCCCCAGCCAAGGGAGCTCTGGGTCTAAGGGCTCAGCAGTTGGGAGGCAAATACCCGGGGCAGCCCTCCTCCCCCCCCAGCAGACGGCTCCCAATTAATGTCCCCGTTAAAACCCGTCTCAGCATTCGGGGGCCAGAGGGGATGGGGCCGGGCGGCTACTGACCTGCGTGGCGCCCAGGATCGGGTCTCACCCCAGAGTCACTGCTGGGCTGGGATTGCCCCATTCAGTTCAGATCCATTGAGTTACAGGACAAATGCCGGTTGTAGTCTGGTTCCTGGTCACATTAAAAAGCCTGGTTCTCTGGGCCTGGGTCTAGTCTAGTGATTCCAGCTGGGGCAATGGAAGCTGCATCTGCTAAGCTGTCCTTGGTGGCTGTGAGGCAGCCTAGAGGCAGTTCAGGTATTTGAGGAGGGGTCCCTGGATGCTGCACAGGCAGAGGAGGCTAGTGTCTGTCTCTGCTCAGGGTACAGAGCCCTAGAGCTGGCTGAGCTTCCTGGGTCAGACACTGCTACCTCCCACCATCGTGATCCAGAAGTCCAGGCTGAGCATCAGGTCTGTGGCAGGGAAATATTCACTGTGATCCCTCTGGGCCCACCCTGGGTGGGGACATTCTGGCTATATCTACACTGGCGGCTCCTTGCGCAAGAACACATCCACACTGCCATGTGCGCGATGTGCTTCTGAACAAAAGTGCCCATAGTAGTGTTGATGCTCTCTTGCGCAAGAACGCTCTGATGGCTATTTTAGCTCAAGAAACCCCTGCCACGCATCCACACTGCCCTCTTACACAGAGTTCTTGTGCAAGAGAGCTTATACTTGTAAGAAAAGAGCTTAGCTCTTGCGCAAGCTCTCTTACCATGCTTTACTGTAAAACTTATTGCACAAGAGCAGGCAGGCAGTGTGTACCCACCACTGTAGACGTAGCCTCCCTGATGCCTGTTACTCACCCTTTGGGGCAGCCACAGTCTCTGCTGGCATCAGCTCCAGGTGACAGAGACATGAGGACAAAGCTTGGGAGGGGCAGGAAAGTGACTCAGCCAAATCAGCCTCTTCCAGCCTGAGTTTGAGTTAAAGGGGAGGAGTCTCTGTGGGTCCCAGCTGCTGCCTCAGTGACAAAGCCAGGCTCCCATTGGAGAGCAAATGCTCATGGACACAGGATAGGCACCAGTGCTCCCAGCGGAGGGGAGAGGGCAGGAGGGAGACTGGAGAGAGCAGTAGGGGCAGCAGGTGCAGGAAGTAGGGAGAGAGGTTCCCAGCCCCCAAACTGCCCAGACCCGTTCATTCGCTCATCCTGGGAACCAGGGGAAGGAAAGGAAAAGCCAGTTCCTGCCCCTCCATGTCCCCATGTGACCAGGGTGGGGGGGGTTCCTGTCCTCAGGGACAATGTCAGGGAATCCCCTCAGAGGCAGGTTTGGAACTTCTGCCCTTTTCTAAGCGTTTGTCTCAGCATTTATCCCAAGGCAGGTGTAAAAGAGCCTAGTGGAAGGTGTCAGGTCTGTATTGTAGCACAATTGAGTGTTTCCCAGCATGGCACAGCCTAGAGCATCTGGATCTGGCCTGTTGAATTAGAGCAGAGGTGGGCAATAGTTTTTAAAGGGGGGTACTGCACAGATTTTTGAAATGGTCCCAGCGTACCTGTCAGCCAACGGTCAGGGCAGTGAGTCCCTTATGACCGGCTGAAGTTCTTTTAAATTGTGCTTGGTTCTGTTACAGCAACTGAAGGAGTCAGGTTAAAGCTTAAACAGTTACTATTTTATTGTTATAGGGTAAACTTAGTTGTTAAATGCTACTGCTGTGTTACAGATAACACAGCCACTACAAAGGACAGGACAGAAATTACACTAATAAGTTACTTACAGGTACCATGAAACCCTTTTGGTTCTCTGAGCGCTTATTAAATGCATGCAAAATAGACACATAGCAGGTATATTCTCACCCCTGCGTTCCAGACTTGGCGTGGCCAGCATCTTTCTCTCAATCCCTCGGGAAGAAGTAGGGTGAGGTTGGGCGTCCCACAGACCCCGGGAGACAATCAATACCTGCCAGCAGGTATAGATGATTGGAGCTCAAATGGGGTGGGCTACTGAACCTCTTCCTGGGCTCAAGTGGCCAATTAGGAAAAATGGCTTTGAATGCCAAGTTTCCCACGAAGGGTGCAAAGCATAATTCACACCTGGGAAAATGCAGACAATGGGCACCTCTGGTATGTGATGGGCGAAGATTCTTCTCTTGGGACAGTGCAGGCGTGTCAATTACTGGTACTAGCCATCAGGGCGACGGGAGGCCCCGGGTCGTCAGCTAGCCCATTTACTGTCTGGTTTCTGTTTATGGTAGAGTCAGGGACAGGCACCACACCTGCGTTCCCAGGGCATCAAAGGCTGACTGCCTTTCTCTTGCTCTCTGGGGGAGGAGGGGGGAACAAGATGGGGTTCATGTCTGGCTACAGTACCCTACAAGTAGTGTGACCTCTAGTGGAAGGGATGGGGCCAGGAGACTTCTTGAACTCGCCCGCACAGAGACCCTGATTGGCCTGGGGGAGTGGCAGCTGGGGTAGTTCCCCCTCCCCCAATGCCTAGAGAGAATCACAATCTATTTTAAAAGGAAGAGGTGTTGTGCTTAAAAGAAGCACCCGGGATCTTTTTCAGGGGGATAAGGCAACACACCACATTTATTGAACATACATAGATCAATCAATACTTATATGCATATGATACATCACACACACACACACCATCTTGTTGTTACCAAAAGTTGCTTCCCGTAACTGCACTGGCCAGGTGAGTTAGAGTTAGATGGGGGAGGGGTGGAGCCAGGCTTCTGCTGATCCGGGGTGATGCTCCCATGTTGACAAGATGAAAACCTGGGGTCCCTCTGCAAGATGCCTCCTATTTATCCCTTTATCCCTCTCAATTAGTCATCACCTTGCCTTTCTTAAGGCTGCTTCAAAGAGTTCTTCCAAGGGCAGGCAGTTGCTGCTTGATTCCCAAGGCCTCTGTATGTCCAGTCTTCTTAATGAGCTCACTTTACAGGTATTGTGATCTAAGGAAGTGGGTCTGGCCCATGAAAGCTCATCACCTAATAAACCATCTTGTTAGTCTTTAAAGTGCTAAACTTCAAGAGGCTCTGGGAGACAGACCCATAGTCTCCTATAGACAACCACCTAACCTCAAGATGATTCTTACCAACAACCACAGGACATACCACACTAATACCAACCCTGGTACCTTCCCTTGCAACAAACCTTGGTGCCAGCTTTGTCCACATATTCACTCTGCTGATACCATTATTGGACCTAACCAAGTGAGTTATAAGATCAAGAACACATATTCCTGCGCATCCAGAAATATAATCTATGCTATCATGTGCCGAAAGTGTCCGTCTGCTTTGTACATTGGACAAACGTCTCAGACACTTCGCCAAAGGATCAATGCCCACAAAACAGATATTAGACAGGATCACAAAGAAAAAAACAGTTTCTTGCCATTTCAACCAGAAAGGACACTGTCTCAATGACTTAATTACCTGCATCCTGCTTCAAAAGCCTTTTAAATCTGCACTTGAAAGGGAATCCTCAGAACTGTCATTCATGCTAAAATTCAACACTCTACGCTTGAGTCTCAACAAAGACTCTGGCTATCTTACCCATTACAAAGATAGCTTCCCCAATTATCACCTCTAATACCATTAGCTCAAAGACATCTACCTTCCCCCCTCCCCCTCCGCATCCCCCCTCTGTTCTGAAATTTGATTCGTTCTTTTCATGTGTGTTCATTTCTTTAACTATATCCTTTGGTATATATGGTTGTGACAATTTTCTTCCACTATTTGATCTGAGGAAATGGGTCTGGCCCACGAAAGCTCATAATCTAATAAACCATCTACAGGCAGTCCCCGGGTTATGTACAAGATAGGGACTGTAGGTTTGTTCTTAAGTTGAATTTGTATGTAAGTCAGAACTGGCGTCCAGATTCAGCCGCTGCTGAAACTGACCAGCGGCTGACTACAGGAAGCACAAGGCAGAGTTGCTCTGCCCTGGGCTTCCTGGAATCAGCCGCTGATCAGTTTAAACAGCGGCTGAATCTGGGGGTATGTCTACACTACCCCCCTAGTTCGAACTAGGGAGGTAATGTATGCATACCGAACTTGCTAATGAAGCCCGGGATTTGAATTTCCCGGGCTTCATTAGCATAAAGCCGGCGCCGCCATTTTTAAAAGCCGGCTAGTGCGAACCCCGTGCCGCGCGGCTACATGCAGCACGGGCTAGATAGTTCGGACTAACAAGCCATTCCGAACTATCTGTACACCTCGTACTGACCAGCAGCGGCTGAATCAGGACACCTGGGGCAGAGCAGCTGGGGTGCTGCCGGGTTGGTCCAGTAGTGCCAAGGAGCGGCGCTACGGGACCAACCCGGCAGCACCCCAGCTGCTCTACCCTAGGTGTCGGTGAGAAAAGCCTGGTCTGCTGGGGGAAGGGTGCGCACTAGCTGTGCCCCCCCCCCCCCCCCCAGCAGACCAGGGAGACGCGGAGCAAAGCTGTGGAGGACGCGGGCAGCGGACCACCCACACGTGCCGCGGTCCCGCTGCACGCGTCCTCTGCGTCTCCCTGGTCTGCTGGGCCCTCCCTCCCCCAGCAGACCAGGGAGATGTGGAGCAAAGCCATGGAGGACGCGGATAGCGGGACCGTGGCACGTCTGGGCGGTCCGCTGCCCGCGTCCTCCGCGGCTTTGCTCCGCGTCTCCCTGGTCTGCTGGGGGCCCCCTCAGCAGACCAGGGAGACGTGGAGCAGCTTTTCTCGCCCCGGAGGACACGACACGTCTGGGCGGTCCCGCCGCCTGCATCTTCCAGGGCGAGAAAAACCCCGTTTGTAAGTACGGATCCGACATAAGTCGGATCTGCGTAACTCGGGGACTGCCTGTAGTTAGTCCTGTATTTTGTTTCAGCTACACCAGAGTAACACGGCTACATTTCTATCACTATTTTACAGGTATTGTCTTGGATCTGGCTCCCAGACCTTCTCCATCCTGGGAACTGCTGCTGGAGGTGCTCACCTTTCATTCTCCATTCACACCTCATTCATTTCAACAGGACAACCAAGGAAAGGGGAGAGCTCAAAAGACTTTTTTTCTTACAAGATCTATATATCTTAATACAAAAGTTATAGGAGAAATGTTCCAGAGATTCTATGAGAACACTTGAAGATAGATCTAAAAGGATCTACCACAGGGTAGAATACTACAGGGATTTCTCCACAGAGGGACCAATCAGGCTTGGAGGCACCTGCCCCCCTCTGCCAGGAGCATGCAGTGGCAAGACAGTTTTAAAACAGCCAGGCTCTGTCTGTGGTGGCAGGTTCTCGCACAAAAACTTGCCGAGTGTCTACACTGCCTGAACGTTCTTGCACAAGTAAATTTATATTATAGCATCAGAAAACAGGGCTTCTTTTAGAAGAGTTATTCCTCTCCTCACGGGGAATAAGCCCTCTTGCGCAAGAGCTCTTCTGTAAGAGGGAAATGTAGAGAGGCAACATGAATTTCTTGCACAAGAAGCCCCTATGGCCATCAGAGCTTTCTTGCGCAAGAGAGCATCTACCATGGATGCTACACACCGGATCCGTTGGCTTGGCAGACTGGAGCTGATTCACAGAGGTTCCTTTGCTTAACCCTAGATTAAAGTGAAGTGGGGCCCAAAGCCCCTGTGTGAGAAACACTTTCATCACAATATCTCCTCAGAAGCAGAGGATTCTCCTAAGGGATATGCTAAGTCATCCTCATCTCCCCAGCTTTCAGGGGCTAGAAGCAGGGAACTGTCCTGCCTACATTATTCCTCCTACACACACCGTTCACATGCCACCTTGGGACTATTTCCATTGTGGGGTGGGCTCTACGTTCTGCAGGCTTGGAAATCAGCAGAAGTTTAACCCCAGAGCTATGTGTGTGTCAGCAAGTCCCCCAGGCTACGTCTACACTGCAGGCTGCTTGCGCAGGAACTGTTTTGTGCAAGCGTTTTCGTGCAAGAGTGCATCCACACTGCCATGTGCTTTTGCACAAGAGCATCCATGGCAGTGTGGATGCTCTCAAGCAAGAAAGCCCTGTTGCCTGTCCACACTGCTCCTCGTGGAAGAGTTCTTGCACGAGGGTTTATTCCTCAGGAGAGGAATAACTTGCGCAAGAAGCCCTGTTTTCTGATGCTTTACTGTAACTTTACTTGCACAAGAACGTGTGTGCAGTGCAGATGCTCTGCAAGTTTGTGTAAAAACAGCTATTCTTGCACAAAGTCTGCAGTGTAAATGTAGTCCCCAAGCCCTAAGATTGTTACAACTCCTAGAGAGGCAAGACAACACCCTCTGTCACCGAGGGGTATGGAGTCATCAGGCTCTGCAACCCCATCAGCAGCCAGACAACTCTCAGATGGCAGGTAGAACAGAAGGTTTATTAGCTCACAAGGATGTAACACACAAACACACACTTCTGAGCACAGGAACCAGGAGCACTCAGTACAATCCATCTCAGATAGAAGGGAGCCCAGAGCCTTCCCCTCCTCATTTCTTCCTCCTAAGCCAGTGAGACTCACTTCCACCCTCCATAGCTCATCCCACAGTCTTTCCCCAGCTTCCCAGGCAAAATGTGTTTCTGGGTTGCACAACCCTTCTAGGCTCCTATTGCCATGAGCCTGGGCCATTGTGAATGTGCTGGCCTGGGCATCCTCCCTCAATGAGTCACCCCCAAATTCCCATTCCTCGTACAATGAGGTTTTCCTAGTTCGAACTAAGCGCTCCGTTAGTTCGAATTAAATTCAAACTAACAGAACGCTAGTGTAGCACCTATGAAAGTTAGTTCGAACTAACTTTGAAGTGTAGACATACCCTCAATGAGTCACCCCCAAATTCCCATTCCCATCTGGGCAGTGGTACAGTGCCCACGGAAACTGAGGCACACCCATGGGGTTATTATAGGACAGTAGAAGTCACGTGCAACACTAGAAAGCAAAGGGAGTGAATACAATTGTAGCATTGTCACAGCTCCCCCCATTGCATCCCAGAAGTCTGCTGCTCTCAAGCTGTCTGAGTTACGCCAGTCCCTTGTAGGATGAGATTGAGCTCAGGGACTGTGCCTTCTGATACATACTCTGCCCAGGAGCCTGGCTGTGCTCCGGAAAGAGCCTGCACCTGCCGAGGGGAGAAGCCTCCCCAGGCCCAGAGCAGGAGATGGGCGAGGAAGAACAGGGGGCCCCCAGCCCCAGAAGTTGACAATTTGTGAAACCTTCACCCTCCTACAGCCCCTGCCCCCCACCCTCTGCTTCCCTTCGTCCCCCCCCGCCCCAGAACTCTCCCCTGCCCCTCCCCCACAGCCCCTCAGCCCCCCACAGCCCCGTGCTGCAGCCTGGCCCCGGGAGCGCGGAGGGAGCAGGCCCCAGCCCCGGCTCCAGCTGCCCCGCATCACGTGACTCCCCCGCCCCGGGCCGGAGCCAGGGAAGCGCTTTTCTCACCCGCTGGATGCCGGGGCCGAGGCCCCGCCCAGGCTCCTGCCCTGTGGCTCGCGCGCGCCGGTGGGGAAAAGGCCGGCATCAGTAACGGCACCAACGGCTCCTTCGCAATTCCCGTCCCAGCACGCACAGGCACATGCTATTGCGCAACCCAAAGGCCAATCGCAGCGGGGCGGGCGGGGCTTAAGCAGGGGCAGGGAAAAGGGGAGGCGCTGAATCGGGGGAAGGGTGACACCGCGCATGTGCGGCGGGTCAGTAAGTCGCTGCACATGCGCAGTCTCATGGCGCCGCTCCGCTTCCCCCCCCATTAAACTCCGACGGGGTTTCAGTGAGTCCCCGCCGATCATGCCCCGCCCACCCCACTGCAGCAGGCTGTTGGGGAGCCGCGGAGCGGAGCCTGCAGGACCGTCTGACTGCGCATGCGCCGCGCGTTCTGCGATGGGCCCTGTGAAGGAGCCGTTGGTGCCGCTACCCGCTGTGGGGCGCGGAAGAAACCAAAGGGCCCAGCAGACGGGGGCGGCGGCTGGTGTTTGTGACGCTGCATCAACTCTAGTCCCTGCCAATCTCCTGCAGGGCTCAGCGCAGATACCGCCCCCCCCCCCGTCTCCTAAGACGCACCTCTCCTCACCCCCCCGCCCGCCCCTTCCCAGAGGCGGCCCTGACTCCGGGACCCCACGTGGGGCGATGTCCGGTCACTCTAAGGAGATCCACGTGGCTCCTGCTCCGTGCAAAGGGCTGGGGGGGGGGCGCTCACCTGCTGCTGGACCTGCGGGGGCCCAAGAGGCCCCGCCCTCTGCTGCCCCTATTGGCTGGTTGCAGAGCGGGGGGGGGCACTGTCCGCGCTCACGGGGACCCGGGTCGGGGGGTGAAGTCGGGGCCGGTCCTGGGGCCAGAGCCCTGGCGGGACATTTCTCCCTAAACCCGCCCGGGCCGGGAGCAGCCGGGTGTGGCTGGGGGGGGGGGGGACATTGCAGCTGCCCCGGGAGCGCCCCGCCCGGAGGGGCCGAGGCCGCAGCGACCCCGGGGAAAGTCTCCGGCTGGAAGCCACGTGCCCCTGCCCCAGATACAGTCCTCGCGCTAGGACCCAGGGGCCGGGCGCTCCTTGCAGCCCCCCCCCCCCCGCCAGGTGACCGCTGCCTCCCCCTGCGAGCGCTGTTCCCAGCCTGTGCGCTGGGGCGGAGTGGCCCCACGTGGGGAGCCTGAGCGGGGCAGTGAGGGGGGGCTGTGGGGAGAATTCTGGGGTTGGGGGGCAGAGCTGGGACAGGGGGACACTGGGGGAGGTGAAGGGAAGCAGAGAGGATGCGGGGGAGGGGCTGGACGGGGACCATGGGAGCAAGCGCAGCGGGGGGCGCTGAGACAGACACTGGCAGCTCCCCCAGCCCGTGCTGCTACTTCATCTGCTTCTGATGCTGCTGCTACTTGCACCGCTGCTGCTGTTTCTTCTGCTACTGCTGCTGTTGCTCCTGCTTCTACTTGTTTTCCTGCTTCTCCTTCCGCTTAAATCTGCTGCTCCTTCTGCTACTGCCACTTCTGTTGCTCCTTCTATGTTTCTTTTTCCGCTGCTGCTACTTCCTGTTTCTTCTGCTCTTCTCCTGTTGAGACTTATGATTGTTGTTCTGCTGCTGCTGCTTTGGTTTCCGCTGCTTCTCCTGCTGCAATTTCTTCTGCTGCTGTTCCTGCCTCTTTTATTCTGCTACTTCTTCTGATGTTTCTTCTGCTGCTGCTTGTTCTTCTGATCGGATGCTTCTAATTCAGCTGAGGTTTCTTCTATTTCTTCTGCCTCTTTTCTTCCCTTCTTATTCTGCTGCTCTTTCTGTTGCTGTTGAGCCTTCCTCTCTTCTTCTTCTTTTGCTGTTTCCATTTTTTTATGGATGCTGCTGCTACTTCTGCTTCTTCCTTTTTGGTTTCTTCTTTTGCTGCTGCTTCTTCTAGTGCTGTCACTGCTCTTCGCATCGGCTGCTGCTGCTTCTTCCACTGTGTCTGATTCTTGTGCTTCTGATTCGTCTGCTGTTTTTCTTCTCTTGCTGCTGCTCCTCCTTCTCCTGCTTGTTTTTCTGCTTCTTCTGAAGCTTCAATATGCTGCTGCTGCTTCTTCTGTTTCTTGTGTTGATTCTTCTTCTGCTGCTTTTGCTCCTGTTTCCTTTGTTGCTGCTACTTTTCTTCTTCTGCCACTGCTTCTGTTACCGCCTCTTTCTTCTACATCTTCCTTTTATTCTGCTGCTTCTTCAAATGAAGCATCTATGGCTGCTGCTGCTACTTCTTCCGCATCTGCTTCTTGTGAGGTCGCTGCTGCTACTTTTTATGGCTTCTTCTACTGCTGCCTCTTCTTCTGTTGCAGCTGCTTCTCCTGCTCCTACTTTTTTTTCTGCTTTTTCTTCTTTTGTTTGTGCTGCTGCTTCTTTTGCTGGTTCTTCTGGGGCTCTTTATTCTGCTGCTACTACTTCCTGTTTCTTCTGCTGCGGCACCTTATTAATTTTTCTTATTTTACTGCTGTTTCTTCAGTTGCTATTTCTTTGACTGCTGAAGTTTCTCTTGCTGCTGATACTGTTTTCCACTGTGTCTTCTTCTGCTGCTGCTATCTCTGCTTACTTCTGCTACTACTTATTGTTCTGCTTCTCCTTTTTCTACTGCTGCTGCTTCCTGTTTCTTCTGCTCCTATGGCACATCTCTTGCAGAAAAGCACATGGCAGGGTGGACAGCTCTTGCACAAAACAGTTCTTGCGCAAGAGGCCTGCAGCTAGACATAGCCTAAGGGTGGAGCTGGTGCAGGGGGAAGGACCTGCTTTCCAGCCAGCTCCCCCAGCACCAGCTCGTGCCCTGAGGGGGGGGGACTGTTGGGTTCCTATTAGGGTGCCCAAGAGCAGGTGCCTGTCAGGTGGGGACCAGCCGTTCACCCCCCCCCCTCACGTGGGTCCCGCCCCCGAGCCGGCATAGGTGCTAGAGCCCCGCCCCCCAGAGTAACGCAGCGAGGTGGGGCTGGTCACGTGTCCGCACCGGCCCGCCCGGAGCTGTCCAGGGAAGTCCGAGAGGCGGCAGCAGCCTGGGGGCCCCGCCCACTGACCCGCCACGCATGCGCGGTGTCACCCCTCCCGCGATTCGCTGCATCGCCTCTGCCGAGCCCAGGCCCCGCCCCCCCGCCATTGGCCCCTGGGCGGAGCCCGCAGCAGAGACTCAGCACGAGCCCCAGTCGCTGCACGTGCTGAGGCGGGAATTGCGAAGGAGCCGTTGGGGCCGTTACTCGCCGCGCGCAGGAGCCGAGGTGGGGGCGGGGCCCGGGCTTGGCGCGGGGGAAGCGAAGGCGGCGGGAGCCCGGAGCCCGGGTCTGTCCCCCGGCCCGTATTCAGTTGCTGTTTCGGACGGGGCGGGGCCGGGTCGTCCCCCCCCCCCCGGGGTTCCCTCGGGCCCGGCGGGAGGCGCCCCGGTCGGACACGCGCCGGGGGCCCTGCAGGGAGGCGCGTTCCCCGCGGTACCAACGTCCGGACACGCTGCTGGACAGACAGGAGCGCCACTGCGCATGCTCCGTTCCCCAGCTCCCTCCCCTTCCCCAGCCTAATCTCAAGGGTAACCGCGAGGCAGCAGGTGGGGGCGGGGCCGGAGCAGCCCCTGCAGACCGGGGCGTTTGATCCCCGTGCAGCTCCCCACGCGGCCCGCCCGGCCCCTCGCGGAGGGGGGGGTCTCACTGATGGGGGGTGCAGGCTCTGGGCAGGGGTGGACGAACGGGGGGGGGGGGGGTCGGTACTTCCCTGGTTCATTTCTCCCTAGGCAGGGAGAAGGATCCAAGGGGGGGGGGGTTTCCATGTGCAGCGCCTGCAGGCAGCCCCCACTGGCCCAGGGTTGCCAGGTGTCCGGTTTGTGTCCTCTCTGTCCGGCAGAAAAGTTAAGAAAATCCCGGACACGTGTAATGTTCGTTATTTTCAGTTTGCCGGCTGGAAGCTTAGCGGGGGAGCAGCTGGGAGCCTGTGGTCACTGCAGAAGCTGGGCGGGGGGAAGTGGCTGGGAGCCCCCCATCCCCCTCCTCTCTAGGCTTCTGCAAGTGACCACAGGCTCCCAGCTGGGAGGCGGGTGGGGATTGGTGCAAAGGGCGTTGGGAGCCGTCCTCCTCCCCAAGGCATCGCTCCTCCTCAGACAGAATTAGAGAGGCCCGGTCCTTGCTCCTGAGCGCTGTTGAAGTGCCTTGTGGCATCCTCATCCCCGAGAGAAGCTCTCAGGTGCTTTGTAGTGGAGTTTAGGCGCCTTCCATGGGCTCTCAGCCAAAACTGGGGTGGAATTTTTGCTTCTTCCCACTGGGACACCCAAAGACCTGGCTATGGGGGAGTCACCTTCCTACCCATCGTCCCCCCCGCCCTGCCATTGTGTTGACCTGGGGTCTCCCTCTCTCTGCTTTGGGTATCAGGCAGTTGCTTTGTAGAGCAGGCTCTGCTGCCTTCCCCTTTGCTCCCAGCTTGGTCCTGTGGTTGCCAGGTGTCCAGTTTTCGTGCCCTCTGGTAGAAAAATTTTGTCTTGCACCAGTGGTTGCATCAGTAGCTCTTTAGCAAAGGTGCTTGGATGCTTCAAGGAGATACCTAAGTTGATGGGAGAAGCTCTGCCATTAACATGACAATGTGTATACTTATCCCCCCTTCCCCCCCCCCCCCCGTTTCCCACTGCCTCAGTATTAGCAGTTGCACACCTAACTAAACACATTTTAACATCTCTAGTCAATACCTAGTTAGTATCACTGTACGGGCTAAGTAACATGGATTTTTCACAAGCCTGAGGGACATGTGTACCGTATCAATTTAATTCACAGGGGCAAGGAAAGGGAATGGGAGGGGGGAAAGTTGTTTGTGGGTGGTAGTTTGCAATAAATCATAAACTATTCAGGTCCCCCCTCCCCCTGATTTCAAAGTATTTTACAAAGGACGAATGTTCAGTATTTTTTGGGAGACCGTCTGGGAACCCTACATTGGCCACAGGGCCCTCGGGCGGGGAGGGACTGTGCATGAAGAATCCCCCTTCTCTCTTCCCCCCCCTCCCTCCATGGGGCTGCAGGGAGGCTTTTGGTGAAAATGTCCCACACTCTGGAATATTGCCGAACCTCATTTGCATACCTAATGAGCCACCATTTTTTTCAGAAGAGGCTCTTGTGCAAGAAGGAGCATCTACACTGCCCCTTCTTGCGCAAGAGAAACCCTCTTGCACAATACTGTTCTTCCTGGAAAGTAATAGGTGTAACGGCATTGCGCAAGAGGGTTTTTCTTGCTGGTGGCTCATTAGGTATGCAAATGAGGTTCGGCGATATCCCACGTTTAGCCTCAATTCATATTACTCGCGGAAGAAGCTGCAAGTGTAGACATAGCCAATGAGTTCTGCATCAGTCTCCCTCTCACCCCTTACACGCACAGTTCTGGAAGCTGATCAGCACAGCCAGGTGGATTCTGGGGTCCGTATGATGCCCCAGGGAACCTCCACACCAGCTCAGGGACCAATGCCAGGGCCAGAGTGTGGGACATTTTCACCAAAGCCTCCAGGGCTGTAATGTCTCTCATTGGCTCTTTGGTATACAGAAAGCAACCTGATTCAGCTCCAGGGAGGGGACCGACCAGTTATTGCTAGAGGTGGGGCAAAGTGTGAGCTCAGGAAATCTTAACTGATCCTATTCCCCAGCCCAGAGGGAGCCATGGCTGCAGTGAGACCCATGAGAAGTCTCCAGAAGGAAGCAATGTGTCTCAAAAATAAAAATTAGTTGTCCTATGGAACCCTATGTTTAACCACCCGAGTTCTTGCACGTCACCATTAACGCACGCACGCTATATAAACACTTATATTACAATTCTCTATTATATGCACACCTATACTATACATTTTTCAATGATGGAATTTAACAATAGTCATTGCCTTCATTTATAGAGATGAAGAGGGACAAATTAAATAAAAGTCAGATTACAGAAATGTATTTATTTTGTCCACATTCACGGTGTGCTTTTTTCCATTGTAATGATTAATTTCCAAAATGTTTGTTCAGCCATAGGAGCATTTTTTTTCAGCATTACCAATCCTTGCTCTTCTATGAAAAAATATGAGTCCATCACACAGAAGAATCTCTCACAGGCAGCTTATGGAGACAGAGGTCTGTTGGCCCTGGTGCACAGCTCCCTAATTCTAGGAAAAGAGTGCAGCAGATCTCTGGTCTCTCCTGAAGAGGCCAAATACCCTTCAAGCTTCTTTGCAGTTTCATTTGTCTAAAATGACATAGTCTCTCACCTTTTCTAATCCCAGTTTCATGCTTGCTCCTAGTGGTCCTAACATTTGGCATCAAGATGTCAGCTGCTGTTAGCTCCAGGTCCTCAATTATTTCACCAAAACGTTTCTGAATGCTGCACTGGAATCTATCTACCAGTGGCCTCGAGGGCATCAAGTTTCTTTGCAGTTTTGAAACCATCAGGTATAATTTAAACTTAAAAAAACCCACAAATGGTCTGGTAGCACTTTATAGACAACAAAACATATAGGCTGTGTCTAGACTGGCAAGTTTTTCCACAAAATCAGCTGCTTTTGTGGAAAAACTTGCCAGCTGTCTACACTGGCTGCTTGAATTTCTGCAAGAACACTGACTTCCTACTGTAAGAAATCAGTGCTTCTTGCGGAAATACTATGCTGCTCCCGTTCCAGCAAAAGCGCAAGAGGGCCAGTGTAGACAGCACAGTACTGTTTTGTGCCAAAAAAGCCCCGACCGCGAAAATGGCGATCAGGGCTTTTTTGCGCAAAAATGCATCTATATTGGCATGGATGCTTTTCCACAAAAAGTGCTTTTGCGGAAAAGCATCCGTGCCAATCTAGACATTCTGTTCCAAAAATGCTTTTAACAGAAAACTTTTCCGTTAAAAGCATTTCCAGAAAATCATGCCAATCTAGACACAGCCGTAGATGGTATGACCGGAGTTTTGAGTTTAGGATGTGCAGACCTATTTATTTTGGCTCTGCACATCCTAAACTCAAAACTCCAGTCATCTGAAGAGGTGGGCTGTGCCCACGAAAGCTTGTGATACCATTTATATGTTTTGTTGTCTATAAAGTGCTACCAGACCATTAGTCTGTACAGGATAAACTTAAGAAACAATGAACTCAGCTACGCCCTGAAGCTGGTATAATTTACACAGCATCCATTCCATTAGTGTGCTTGTCTCTGCTTGGATACTATTTAGTGCCTTCACCACTGGGCCCATAACCATGGCATATTCTGTCAATAAAACCAACTCTGCTGGATTCAGCCTGTCGTACAGTCAATACATAATGTTAATACAAATACAGAATGATCAGGATTTGTGTTTTTAACAAAAAGAAAAGCATAAAGTGAAGAACTGCTTCTTGCATACTAATTTGGAGTCCTGGGAACACATTTCTCATGGACCCTTCTCCTTGTTCATTCAATAAGCACCAAATTCTCTCCACAGCCATGAACACAGAGTTCCATCTTTTCTGGCTTGGCCAAATGCACTGGGCTTGCATTCTGCTTCCACCATTTTTGCTCCAATTGCTGAGTGTTCAATTTTATTTCCTAGTGCTTAGCATCTGGCAAAAGTGGACCTGGCCATCTCTTCTTAGGTGTCACTTGATTCTCCCTGTACCACATCTATAAATGAAACTAGGTTCTACAAGTGGCAGGCTCACTGTTGGTGTTTTGGTACAATTTATTCACAGCTGTTATCTCCCCTGTCCAGGATGTCTTCAGTTTTGTGAAATTCAGCTTATCAACATGAAAACCTCTTGTTGAAAACACAGTTGAGAGACACCTCCTCCCCCCCAAAAAAACCCAAACTGTGTCCCCCAACTGATATACCACGCTAGGAACAATAAATTGAGGGGAGCCTGGGGGAAGCTGTGACACTCTTTCCCCCCCCCTCCCCCCGAGCCAGACATCTTCTGTCCCATTCCTCTCTCCTGTTCCCTGCACTCCAGGCCCCCCATCCAGCCCCCAGCTGCTCTCCACACCTGAGGACTCCCCTGCCCTTGGCCCCATGACGGCACCATGCCAAGCAGCAGGGCTGGCAGTGCGGCAGCCGTTCCAGCCAGGCTCTGGAGGAACTGGGTGCGAGGGGGGGGCAGAAGGGGAGGGGCTCGGGTTAGGGAGCCTGGTCAGTGGCCAGCCCTGCTCACTCTGCTGCCCAAGAGCAGTTCTTGCTCTGCCCTGGCCCAGCTGATGCCCCCCCCCCTTGCTCCAATGCTAAGAGCCAGGCATACCGACTTAGGGGCTTCTCCAGTGGCTGGCAGGGAGCCTGTGGAGCTGCAAACTGGATGCTCTACAGCCTGGGCCAGTGATGCTGCCTGGCATCTCCAGGAGACTGTTGGGCCAGGGGCTTCCAGTCCCAAACTGGACACCTGCCTCCCTCTTCCCTCCCCACCTTGCCCTGCCCCCACCCCCTCATAGCTCCCCTCTCCCACCCCTCCTAACTTCTGCCCTGTCTCAGTGCCCCACCAGGCAGGCACAGGAGTGGACGAGGATCTCACACCCCAGGGATTCATGAGCCCATCCAGCACTGTGACAGGGCTCCCCATGACGGTCAGTGTGCATTGCACAACTGCTCACCATAGACATGTGACCCTACCCAACCTGGTGTGAGCTCATGCCCAGTCCCCAGACCTCCTGGGCACTAGCACATGCTGGGCCAGCAGCCAGCTGGCTCCCTGGGGTCTGTGTGTGATTAAAACAGGCATTGGACTGGCAGAGACGGGGGCAGGGGCTGGACTCTGGGAAATGCTGGGAAATGCTGCCGGTGCTGACCCCCTGGGACTGGCTGAGCCTGTGGCTCTGGGTGATGGTTCAGTGTTCCTCAGGGGCTGGTCGAGAGTTTGTTGTGACTCCAGGAGCAGCCCAAGGCCAGGAAAGGAGCAGAGCCAAGTGTGAGACCCTGGTGTGTCCGGGGCGGGTGGGGGGACGGGGGAGGGGGCATCTCCTGCCTGGCACAGGAAGCTCAAGACACCAGACAAGCCACTGTGGAGCATTGTGGGCAAAAGACTGTTGGCTGCTCCCCTCCTCCTTGTGCCCTTGAAGAGGAGCCAGGCCTCAAACCCTCTTATCTGTGTGAGCTCTGGGGGAGGGAAGGACGAGCCAGGGTAGGAAGAACTTTCTCTCTCCCAGGCTTAGATGCTGGGGGTGGGGCAGGGAGGGAAGGGCACAAACTGAAGAATCTGCGGCTGGTGCTACAGGACACAGCGAGCTGGCTCACCAGAGGCACCTCTATTCCCTTGGGCCAGGCAGGAGCACACCGTGTGCGTGTGTCTGGCTGCTGTGTTCACTGTGAGTAACTCTCCTTCCCTTCTCTGGGCCAGTAAATCGTTGGTGACGGTGCCATAGGACTGGCTGCAGGCGCTGGGTTTGCTTTCAGCCGGGAGGTGCCAGTGACTTGGGGCAAACGCTCCTTTGGGATGGGCAGAAACCAGAGTGTCAGGAGGCTTGGGGAGGGAGCAGGTGTCTGTCACTCAGGCTGTCCTGCGGGGGAGGGTTCCCTCGAATTGGTTCTATCAAAGTGTGGAATAAATGTCATTCTGTGCACCAAGGCTGGTGCAGATGTGCACACACATAGAAACAGGCTGCCGGCTTGGGGGGGGGGGGGGACTAGTTCTGCTAATCACTGGGGCGGTGCCTGAATCTGTCCTGGGTGGCTGCCCAAGTGCTCAGCTTACAGGGAACACTGGTGGGGGGGACCCATGAGCAGCCCCAGCCCATGTCCCCACCCCCATCCAGGGCAGGTGGAGAGTCTGAGGCTCCCCACAACTACCCTTGTGGTTCTTACCCCATTCATGTCATAGTAAGAACTGTCTGGGCAGCAGGGGATCCATGGACCCTCCATCTGCCCTGGGCAGGGGTGCTAGGGCTGGCCCATCAGCCAGCGGCAGCTTTCGAGTCCCCGATCCCCAGGTGGATGGGTCTGTGATGGCCCCAGCTGCATTGGCACCCCAGGGCTTCTCTTCCTTGGGCAAGGTCCAGATTCTGACCAGGGTGGGGGGCAGAGCCCCAGAGAATGGGGTGGAGCAGGGGGCAACTGGTGAGAAAAGAGGCCAGGCCAGATCTGTCCACCTTCAACAGTGGGAGGGGCCCTTGGCCTCCTGTTCTGGTGCCCCCCCGAGGGGGATGGGCAAAGGTAGAGGTTGCTCATTGTGACAGGTGTACCCTGTATATGCATGGCAATATTGCACCCCTGCTCTAGGGGCTTGTGACAGACGGGGGGGCGGGGGTGCAGGGAGGGGCAGCAGCACATGTGGCTGGGAATGTCCCAGACACCAGCACCTCCCAGTCCTGGAGCAAAGGCTGGAGATAGGCCAGAGGGGAAACTGACACCCCCTCCCCTCCCAGCCTGTACCCCTGGGCCAGTCAGTGGGAGAGGGGCCCCACTGGGGTGGGAATGTCCCTGCTCCCAGCACACTGCCAGGGACTGAAGGGTGTGGTGACCAGCAGAATCAGACAAGGTCTGGGGGTGGGGCAGATGTGATACCAGCCCCCAGCAGCAACCGCTGCAGCAGAGGGTGGGGGGGGGCGAGGAACTGAGGGGGGTGCGGTTCCTACAGCCTGGGAGTGGATTAATCTGACTCCACAAGAACTCAGGGGAGCTGGAGCCATCGCCCTGGCAGCTGCATGGCCCGTGGGGGGAGCAGCCTGCGCAGCCAGGGACACGCGTGGGACAAAGAGCCCCTAGATGGCAGGCGCTAGGACCCAGGGGGTGTCGGGCGGAGCAGCCCCGCTCCTGCAACGTGGCCACAGGTGGAGACATGCAGGTGCCCTCGCTCCTTGCAGACCCCGCGCCCTTCCCCCCCCCCCCCCGAGAAGGGGAGCCGGCGGGGTGCATGTGAAGGGGGCAGGGCTGTGGCCTTTGGGGCGCTGGAAGGCGCGGGGATTGGGGTGGGGGGGACAGACTGAGCAGCCGAGCCCGGAGTGTGTCTGCAGGGATGGAGCCGGGGGAACTGGGTTGTGAAATTGACCCAGCCCGCCCCCCCCCCGCCCCGCCGGGTGTGGCCCCTGTAAACACCCCCCATGCAAGGGGCCGGTCCGGCGGCTGCCGGTGAGATCAGGACCCCGACTCTCTAGCCCCGCCCCCATCTCGGCTCTGTATCAATGGGGGGGGGGTTCTCACTGCCGGGCTGGGGAGGCAGCGCCACGTGCCACGGGGCAGGACTCGGGCGGGACCGGTGCGCGCTGCTGTTCGCCTCCTGCGCGATGACTTGCGGCGTCTCCCCCGCCCACCCACGCGTGACGGTGCAGACATGTGACCAGCCCCCACCTCTTTGCCGGTCAGTCCGGTCCAAGGGGCAGGGCTGGGGCTGCAGTGTCTCGCGTGGGCCCCACGTGGCTGCGGGGAGGAGGCTGTTGCAGGTTCGCGCCTCCCCCTCGGCGCTTGTGCGTTTCAGGGGGGACGGTGACACAGCGGGGACCCCGCACCCGTGGGGCTGCTCCTGTCCCCTCTGGTGCCTGCCCCCTGCCACCTCCTGTGGAAACACCCGCGCCTCGGGCTGCTCCTGTGCGTGTCAGCGGGGTGGGGGCAGTGGGGAAGCAAGCCTCCCCCATCAATCCCGCATCAGCAGGTGACTGGCGGGGGGGGCAATATAGTCTGTTGCCTGTTGCACCCGGACAAACTCACCGAGCTGAGGGACGAGCAGCCCGCGGGGGCCTCCTAATGATTGTCTGCAGCCCCAGTCCTTTGCATGGGCCCCTGGGGCTTTTCGGGTCCACTCCAGGGACAGCATCGGAGCTGTTGCCTGGAGACAGAATGTGACCAACAGGGCGAGGCCTGCGGAAGAGCTCCCTCCGCTCCAGAGCTTGTCTTTCTTTGAACAGAACTTCATAAAAGGTCTTGCCTTAAAAAAACGGGTTGAGCAGCCCTGCATCTGCCGCTCCATTCGCTGAGTAACAGAAATTTAACCTCTCCAGAAAAGGTGAAAGCCCCTGTGACATGTCTCCAATGGCCCCTCTCCCCTGCCAGGCTGCAACACCCATGTCTGTTCCCAGCTCAGCCCCTGGACTGCAGAGCCAGGGACAGGACGCAGGGAAACGTTTTAGCTGCAGCCTCCTGCAAACCCGCCGTGGCCCAGCTTGGCTCTAGGGCCCGGAGAATCCCTGTTCGGTGTCCGTGTTTGCTTAAAGCTGCCTGGCTCACGCTGTAAAGCAGGAGCAGAGAACCTACAGCCCAGGACTTGCCTGGATGTGGCCCCTGAAGCTCCAGGAACCCCCCGATATTGGGGAGCCTGCACGGGCTTTCTAGCCACCCCTCCCCACCTCCCTCCTGCCACTCCAGCTGGTGCGTGGGCCACATCAGTGAGGGGTTTTTCTTGCTTCTCACTCAGTGCGTGTGCGTGGCCCCGACCCAAAAAAGCCCCCCCCCCCCCAGTTTGTTTGTGGAGGGAAGATGATGCATGAAATTGCAGGGGAGAGAGACAAAGTCTGTGAGGGGCCAAACTGCCCGTGTGGGTGGGGAGATCCCACAGCTGGCTGCAGGGCCAAGAGAGGTGTAACCGGCCCCAAACCCTCTGATCAGTGTGAGCTCTGGGGAGGGAAGGACGAGGCAGGGCGGAAAGAACTTTCTCTCCCAGGCTTAGACAGGGGGGTGGGGCAGGGAGGGGGATGGTGGGGGGGGGGGTTGGGCACAAACTGAGGAATGTGCAGTTCCCTGGTGCAGGCTGGTGCTACAGGACACAGGAGGCGCCTCTATTCCCTGGGCCCCGCCCCGCCCTCTCCCTGCCCCCAGCGCCCCGATACCCAGCGCCGGACCCACCAGCAGCGCAGGACGGTGGGTCACGGCCCCTCCCCCCAGCGAGTAACGGTCCCTCACAACGGCTCCCGGCTCAGGGAGCGCGGCGCATGCGCAGTAACCGCGGCGCAGTCTGGTCCCTTTCCCTGCCCGCGCGCGGAGCGATGGGCGGGACCCGCCGAAAACCCGACAGTGGCGGAGCAGAATGGGGCGGCCCGTCAGACCGCGCATGCGCAGCAGGTCCGTGACTCCGACCAGACTCCAGCGCCAGGGCTTAGCTCAGACCTGGCGCTGCTTGGCCCCGCCCCCCCGGCCAGAGGCTACTTCCGCTTCTCGGAGCCCGGGCCGGGGCGGGACTTTTGCAGCGCGTGGAGCGACCCGGGGGATTCCCTCCCTGCCGGGCTGGGAGCGGGGGCGTGTCCCGAGGTGGGCGGGGCCGGCGCGCGCTGCTGGGGTTGCAGGGTTCGCTTTCGCCCCACGTGGCTGCGCGGGCGGGGGGAGGCTGCGGCGGGTGCGCGCGCAGGGCGCTGGGACCGGCCCTTTGTTGCGGGGGCGGGCCGAGAGATGCCCACGTGGGCCAGTCCCGGCTTCTGCCCCGCGCGTCTAGTTGGTCCCGGGGCGGCGCGCGGAGGGGGGCGGGGGAGGCTCACCTCAGAGGCGGTGCCACTGTGGGTTCCTGTCCGGGCACTGCGCGTGCGCAGCGGTTCTGGCGCAGCCCTGGCCCGTCTCTGCCCGCGCGCGGTTAGTGTCCCGAGGGGGACGCGGCTCCACGTGGACTTGGCGGGGGGCGGGGCAGATGCAGGGAGCGGTGCTAGGGTGGGGTCTGGGCAGACTCAGGTCTGGTGGGGGAGGGGCGCCAGGTAAACTCTGCAACACCGAGAGCGAAGCCCCAAGGCAGGGGGGTGAACAGTGGCTGCTGGAGGAGGGGGGGATTGTGGCCGCAGCCCCGCACTTCTGAAATTCCCCGGCGCCGGCCAGTGCGGGCCACATGGGGCCGAGGGTGCGCATGCGCGTGACGCCACGGCTCGTGGCCTGGAGCCTGGGCCAGGCCGCCCTGCGCACTGGAAGGGAGAAGGTGGATGGCAGAGGAAGGGGCTTGTGCTGAGGGGGGCCTGGGGCCAAGTGGAGACACTGAGGAAAAGGGCAGGAGGGGAGGTGTTAGTGGGAGGGGGGACAGGGTGGTGCTGGGAGAGGAGAGGGGAAGGGCATTGGGGCTAGAGGGGGAGGTGCTGGGAGAAGGCTCGAAAGGAGGGGTGGGCATGAGGAAGGTGGGGATGGAGCAAGGCATGTGGGGGCAAGGGCATGAGTGGAATGGGGGCAGAGGGTGGTGAGGGGGTGGGCATCAGGGAAAGAGAGTGCAGGGCAGGGGGGTTAAAGCAGCTTCCCCAGGGGGATGAGGCGCGAGTCAGAGAGTGGCCCTGGCAAGGGGCCTTTTTATTTGCTTCAACATTTATTTTAATCGCTTATTCACCTGGAAGGTGCCGGGCAGGCTCAGGAGGCTGCAGACCCGCCCCCCCGCACTTCACCCTTTCCACTCGAGTTTTATGTTTGTGCTCCCTGCATTTGAAAGGTGTTTACAGTGCAAAAAGGGAGCTAAAGATAGGACAGAATCTCAAAACAGATCCAACTGCTTGCACATAGAGCCAGAGGTTTGCAAACTCTGAGCCTCCTGTTGGTGTCAAGGGATCCAAATAGCTAAAGTTAATGTCATGGCAACATCTTCTCCCAGCGCAGCTCTAGGTTATGACAAGAGGTGGTTAGTGACTGAGAGAAACCAGGTGAGAGGGGATGAGGAGGGAAAAGTAAATCTCACTTTCAGTTTGTGTCTCCTGGGGCGGGGATGAGGCTGCAGAGATGTTGGCTCCATTGCTGGGAGGTGCCAAAGCAAGAGAGGGCACGGAAGGTTTCAGACCTTTTCATAGTAAACGCTTGAGTGTGTCTCTGTCTGGTCTCTGATACAATTGAAATGCAGAGTTCAGAATGGGGACATTGTTATAAAGAGGAGAGCCTGGAATCTCACCTCTCTTATCCCTTCTCCACCAGACACTCTGCCCTCTGCACTGGAGAGAGCAAGAGGAAAATCCCTGGGAGCTTTCAGACAAGGTGAGTTTGTTGGTGGAAATTCTTTAAATGATGAGAAAATTCCTGTGAACACATCTTCATGGGATTGTCATTGAAGTTACCAACCACACCCAGCAACCACTGCGAGCACAGCCCTAAACCTCACCCACTGATCTGTGAGGAGCCCCAGGGGCGCTGCATGGGGACCTGCGGATACTTTGAGAAACATTGGTCTATGAGGTGTGATGCTAAGTGGGTGAAGCTAAAGCGCACAAGGGGCGGCACCTTCAGGCTCAGATTTCACTGCTCAGTCAGTTTCAATATGGGGTTAGTTTCAAACAATATATAGGCTGAAAAGCTGGGAGCTGTCTGGCTTCCATGGGTATCAGTTTGTTCATGGCGATAAATTGCTGGATCCCCAAGGGCTCTTCGGTCTAGTGCAGGCCTGGGCAAACTACCGCCCATGGGGTGGGCTTGAGGAAGAAGGGACTGGAGTGCAGAAGAGGATGCGGGATCTAGCTCGCCGGGCCATTGGATCTGGCCCACTGATGCTTGGCAAGCCATGGGCTAGTTCCGTGCTTGCCACTTCCCACCTGCAAGCCACTAAAAGCGAAGGTGAGCCCGGAGGTGAAGCGGAAAGGCTACAGGCACTGCTTCCACCCCCAGGACAATCTCATTAGCTGGTTTCTGGCCAGGAAGGAAGAACTGTGCCCTCTCCCCTCTGGCTCATAGTTATTCACACACATACAAGGCCCTGCAGCCTTTGCAAGGATTAGGCAGGCTCCCTGCCTGCCTGAAAGAGGTGCTTGGCTGCTGGTCGGGAGTCACTCAGGTAAGTCTCCTGGCCAAAGCTTGCCTCTGGCACCCTAAACTCTCCCTTCCCCTCCTAATTCTCTGCCCCCCCCACTCCTGCCCCCCACTTCACATACCCAAACTCTTAGTTCTCTTCCTGTATTCAAGTATGCAAGAAGCTCTTTATGGTCAGAAACCCTCACCCCCTTATTTGCCCACTCAGCCACTTCTCTAAATTAACTTTTCCTTAAATATCTCATGAGTAGTTAACTAATCCAGTGCCCCAGATCACACCTCCCTCCTTCACTGAAAGTCATTCCCAGACCCCTCTTTCCCTCCTGCACCCCGAACCCTCACCCAAAACTCCCTTCTTCCAGTATCCATCCTATACCCTGTATCTCTTGCTTAATGTCTTGGAAGAGTGCTGCCCTTAACCACTTTCCAAAATCTTGGAGTTCCCTCCTTTGCTCCCCCGCCATCAAAATGAATTGCCCACCCCTGGTCTAGTGGATATAGTTCAGTGAGAGTCAATAACTGACTGCTGCAACCAGAGAATTTCAGGCTAGAGAGGAGGCACAGATATTTGATGGGTAAGAGGATTAGCTGCTGAAATAAATGAGCAAAGAACTGGTGGGTTCTCCATATTTTGATGTCTTCAAATCAACACTGGCGACTTTCTAGAAAACATGCTGTGGGGGAACAAACTTTGGGTAGCTGGGCTAAGTGTAATTGCTTGTGCAGCAGAGGGGACAGACTGCATGGCTAAGGATAGCTTCTGATGCCATAAATTTATGAATTTTAAGGTTTTATCCTGCAAACGCTCAGCACACGTGTTTAATAATATGCATCTGAATGCTCATATTAACTTCACTTCCTCTCCGTTGGAGAGAGTTTATAAAGTCTCTCAGATGAGAGAACCAAAGTTTGGGCTGCAAATCAGTGCATGAAGACTAAGGATTATAAATACAGCAGCCCAAATTAAATTAAACCTATGTCCATGTTCAGGCAGATGAATATGTGGCTTGTTAGCAGAAATAGTGGATGCTGAGAACTGAATTCCATTGCTGCAGGCAAGGTAATGTAACTGAAGCCAGGTTTTGAGATATAAATACAGCTTTCGGATCTAACTTGTGTGTGATGATTATGGAATATCTAGACTCAGCGTTTGCCCAGAACTGCAGAGTCCAGCATGTGTCACCAGCGACAGAGTCTGGACAGAATTGGGGTGTGGAAAGGTTAAAGCCCTTTTTGAAATGTCTCCAATTCCCCTTCTTCCCCTGCCAGGCTGCAGAACACCCATGTCTGTCTCCAGCTCAGCCCCTGGCCTGCAGAGCCAGGGACAGGAAATGGCTGTGGTGGAGCCAGTGAGCTTCGAGGAGGTGGCTGTGTATTTCTCTGAGGAGGAATGGGCTCTGCTGGACCCGGGCCAGAGAGCCCTCTACAGGGATGTGATGCAGGAGAATTATGAGGCTGTGAGCTGTCTGGGTAAGGATTCCTGTCCCCTTGTGTAACAGAAGCTCGGTGGACTCTGGAGCAGCTGGGTTGGGTTTGGTTCAGAGTCCTTTATTGCCAAACCCCCAATATCAGCAGTATCTGCCCCAGTAATCCTGGGCCTGTGTGAGAGGAGGTTTAGTGACATAATAGTGGTGCTGCTCTTTCCACAGCCAAGGTCTCATTGTGGTTCCAACCATCTTGCCCATGTTGTGCCTTGGCCGGAGGTGTCAGTGGAAGGGCCCAGGCAGGTACCAGAGTTGTGGGGCTGGGTGCAGCTGCTCTTAGCATCTGCAGGGTCCCCTTGTGCTGAGCCCCTGGAAGGAAGGTACCAACTCAGAGTCCTTCCCTGCCTCTGGTAGGTTCTGTGCAAGCCAGAGAGGCACCAAACGGCAGGCTCAACTGGCCACAAGAGGAGGGCTGCTGCTGCTGGCAGAGTAGAGCCAAGGCTGCAGAAGGGGAGCTGAGCTGCAGGAGCATCTACAAGCAGCAGAGAAGCAGCCCATCCTGTCTCCACCTTGGCTGGCCACAGGAACAGGCGGGCACTGCCCTGGCTGCCTGCAGGACTGACAGCTGTTCTGGGCCGCTGATAGGGCCCACCATGGCACAGTCAGTCAGGATCAGGAGTGTGGACCATAGGCAGGGCTTGAAGTGGCCAGCCAAGGATTCATTTTCCTGATCAGACAATTCCCCTGCCTCCTTCTGGCTCAAGTAGAGCATCTGAGCCCAAGAGCAGGGCAAGTCCAGCCCCAAGCCAAGAGCTTTGTGGGCAGAGCCCGTAGGGCTCTAGAGCTCTGCTGGGTCCTTTCCTTCCCAGCCCTAGAGTCCTGACATATGGCAGCTCAAATATGAGTCCTGGCTAGAGGCATCTGTCAGTTCTGAAAGTCTTAGAGCTCTCCCCTTATGAGCAGTGAGTTCCTGTCCTGCCCAAGTATGGAACAGGCCCTAAGGGAGACTGAGTTGTATCCTGGAGAGTGCAGCAGAGCGCTCAGTTCCTCATGGGACTCTGCTGGGCTATTCCCAACATTGTGGGGGGGGGGGGGGGGGGGGAGGAATTAGTATGTCCTGGGATCTTGTTCCAGCCGGAGACCAGTCTCTGGAAGGTGGGGAAGGAGCCTCTCTGGGTAGGAGACTCTGTTCCTGGCTTTGGAAGCAGGAATGGCTCAGACATTAATGAACAAAATCAGCACTTAGTTAATTGCTCCCCGAATAGGATTTCCAGTCTCCAAAGCTCATGTGCTCCCCTGTGTGGAGCAAAGGGAATACCAGCAGATCCCGGATCTCCAAGGCTGTGAGGAAGGGGAGATCATCAGTGACACCCACACAGGTGAGAAATCAGCTAAACTGACTCAGACCAATTTCTGTGTTCTCATAGCAGATATTGGTTGTATGTTTTCATCAAGTCTGACTGGCCCTTCAGCCTGTCTTCAACTCCAGTCTGCGTGTGCTGTGTGGGGAAAGATTGATGGGGGAGCAGGGTGAACTCAGCTCATGATTATTGTGTCTTTCCAGCCATTCTTTGGGTGTGTCCCCCATTTTCTATTCACCATTCAGAATTTTTATTTCAGCTCAGCACAGGGAATGACTCCTCTGTGGTTTCTCTCTCCATCCCAGCAGGTGATGGGATGCTGATTGAAAACAGTGAGAAGAGTCTTCAGGAGGAAGGACCTGAGCGAATGGCTCCATGTGGGGTGTTAGTGGAAAGATCTGAAGGGCATGTTTCTCAGAGTCCTAAGCAAGGAGAGACTCGTGAGAGTCAGCGTAGTCTACAAAGGCAGCAAGGAAACTATCCAGGAGCAAGACAGGATAAATCCAGTCACAGGAGCAGAAGGTTGAAAACAAACACAGAAACTGTTCAAATGAAAATCCCCCATCAATATTCACCTTGTGCTTGCAATGACTGTGCAACTCCTATTAAACATGAAGGAGCCCAAACAGGAGTGAAATCCTTCAGCTGCTCTGACTGTGGGAAAAGCTTCAGTCGGCGGTCATACCTTGTTAGCCATAGGAGAGCCCACACAGGGGAGAAACCCTTCAGCTGCTCTGACTGTGGGAAAAGCTTCAGTCGGCGGTCATACCTTGTTAGCCATAGGAGAGCCCACACAGGAGAGAGACCCTTCAGCTGCTCTGACTGTGGGAAAAGGTTCAGTCAGCCCTCAACCCTTCTTACCCATAGGAGAGCCCACACAGGAGAGAAACCCTTCAGCTGCTCTGACTGTGGGAAAAGCTTCAGTCGGCAGTCAAACCTTGTTACCCATAGGAGAGTCCACACAGGAGAGAAACCCTTCAGCTGCTCTGACTGTGGGAAAAGCTTCAGTGACAGGTCACAGCTTGTTAGGCATAAGAGAGCCCACACAGGAGAGAAACCCTTCAGCTGCTCTGACTGTGGGAAAAGCTTCAGTGAGACCTCAACCCTTGTTATCCATAGGAGAGCCCACACAGGGGAGAAACCCTTCAGATGCTCTGACTGTGGGAAAAGCTTCAGTGTCAAGTCACAGCTTGTTAGGCATAAGAGAGCCCACACAGGAGAGAAACCCTTCAGCTGCTCTGACTGTGGGAAAAGCTTCAGTGAGACCTCAACCCTTGTTATCCATAGGAGAGTCCACACAGGAGAGAAACCCTTCAGCTGCTCTGACTGTGGGAAAAGCTTCAGTTGGATGTCACACCTTGTTAGACATAGGAGAGTCCACACAGGAGAGAAACCCTTCAGCTGCTTGGACTGTGGGAAAAGCTTCAGTCGGATGTCACACCTTGTTAGACATAGGAGAGTCCACACAGGAAAGAAACCTTCAGCTGCTCTGACTGTTGGAAAAGCTTCAGTCGGATGTCACAGCTTGTTAGGCATAAGAGAGCCCACACAGGAGAGAAACCCTTCAGCTGCTCTGACTGTGGGAAAAGCTTCAGTGAGACCTCAACCCTTGTTATCCATAGGAGAGCCCACACAGGGGAGAAACCCTTCAGCTGCTCTGACTGTAGGAAAGATTCAATGACTGGTCACAGCTTAGCGATAGAAATGTAGCCGTGTTAGTCTGGTGTAGCTGAAACCAAACACAGGACTATGTAGCACGTTAAAGACTAACAAGATGGTTTATTAGATGATGAGCTTTTGTGGGCCAGACCCACTTCCTTAGATCAAATAGTAGAAGAAAATAGTCACAACCATATATACCAAAGGATACAATTTTTAAAAACTGAACACATATGAAAAGGACAAATCGTATTTCAGAACAGAAGGGGGATGTGGGGAAGAGAGAGGGGGAAGGTAAATGTCTGTGAGCTAATGGTATTAGAGGTGATAATTGGGGAAGCTATCTTTGTTGAGACCAACATATAGTGTCGAATTTTAGCATGAATGACAGTTCAGAAGTTTCCCTTTCGAGTGCAGATTTAAAATGCTTTTGAAGTAGGATGCAGGTAGTTAAGTCGTTGAGACAGTGTCCTTTCTAATTGAAAGGGCAAGAAACTGTTTTTTCGTTGTGATCCTGTCTAATATCTGTTTTGTGGGCATTGATCCTTTGGGGAAATGTCTGAGACATTTGTCATTGTACATTTTAAATCTGCACTTGAAAGGGAATCCTCTGAACTGTCATTCATGCTAAAATTTGACACTCTGTGTCGGTCTCAAAAAAAGATAGCTTCCCCAATTATTACCTCTAATACCATTAGCTCACAGACATTTACCTTCCCCCACTTCCTTCTCTCTCCCCCCGCATCCCCCTTCTATTTTGTTTGGTCACAGCTTGTTATCTATAGGAGAGGTCACACAGGAGAGAAACCCTTCAGGTGCTCTGACTGTGGGAAAAGATTCAGTGACAGGTCACAGTTTGTTAGGCATAGGGGATTTCACACAGGTATTAAACACTTCAGCTGCTCTGGGTGTGGGAAAAGCTTTAGTCAGACCTCAACCCTTGTTAGACATAGGAAAACCCATACAGAAGAAGCTGTTCAGCTGCTTTCACTGAAGGAAATGCTGCAGTCAGAGGTCACACCTTGTTATCCATGAGAACTCTCACAGGAGTGAAATTGTTTAACTGCTCTGACTTTGGAATATGCTATAGCAAGACTTCAAGCCTTGTTGCATATAGTTGAACCCACATAGGTGACAAACCCTATAGTGGTGGTGAGCAAAATTTTCTCAGTTGGCAGAATCCAGCCTTCCTAAGACTTTGATCCTGTTCACTAGGCAGTGCCAGGCCCCACCTCCAAATGAGCATCTGCTGAGGGGGAAGGAGCTTAGCCCCACCCCCTCTGCATGCTTTATAGCCACTAGAGAGGAGGCAGTGCTAGGCTCAGTCTTTGCCACACAACCTGAGGCCGGCACTAGAGGCACTGCTGCCACTGCACTGCTGGCCTCCAGGGCCACATGGCCATGTCAGGGGTTCCTCTGGGGCTGGTCCTGGGCTGCATGGCTGCAGCAGCAACACCTCCAGCCCTGGACTGAATGGGTGCAGTAGTGGTGCCTCTCGTGTCTGGGGCTGGTCCTAGTCTGTGTGGGTGCTGCTACAGCAATTGAGCCTCCCTCTGGAGTGACCAGGACAGTGTGACTGGAGATGTTGCTGCAAGGGGGCCCAAAGCCAGGTGATATTTGCTGTCCTTCCCAGACACTCCCTCCCAACCTCCTCAATTCCCTTCCCCCCCAGCAGCCAGCACCCCCAGCTTGCACTGACACCCTCCTTTTTTCTTGCACCGTCTCACCTGACCAGACACTGCATCTTCCCTCAGGCCAGACACCTGCCTGTTTCTGCATCCCAGATCCTTTCTCAAGACCCCAACCCTTTCTTGAGGCCCCTGTCACGTTATTGGATTTTAAGGTGAGCATACTCACCTTAAGATCATTGTTGTGCTCACGGGAAACTGTTTGCCCCAAATTTGGTACAGAGTGGGCCATGAGAGGTATCAAATGAAAGCTGATATTGTGTGGATTCTGTGTGTGGTACTCATGTACTAGTTTGGAGTTTGTATGGGGAGTTATGACTATGAGCTCTGCTGATGCTGTGTATGGACTGCTTGTCATGAGGAAGGAATGTCCAATGAGTGACTATGCTAATCAGTATGGCTCCAAGGACAATGGTTCTCAGGGTGGGCAATACACACCTGAGGAATGCATGTGGAAAGCTGCAAAGCAGCCAGGGCACAATGACTGCTGGCATATGAAACACGTCACTTGATCATGTGACTAGCTCTAGTTTGGGAGACACCAGAAATGAATATCAAATGCCATGAGGGGGCTCAGTCTTGCAACTTATCCCGAATGCAGCTTTGCTAAGGACAGAGACACGGAAAGGATTGGTGACCCATCCTGACATACCGTGTACGCCAAAGACTTTTATGCTAGGAGTTTGTAACATCTCCGCTAAGATCCTGCATCAAGAACTTGCTGATTGATGTATACTATGTATTCTCCTTAAGAAACTTACTCTCAACCTTTGCTTTCTTTTATTAATAAACCTTTAGATTCTAAAGGATTGGTCCACTGTGATTTGGTGAGTAAGATCTAAAGTATAAATTGCCCAGGGATTCATGGCTGGTTCTTTAGAACCAGGTGGATCTGTTCTGGGTTGGAGAGATTGGGCTGTATAACCCCTCACCTGTGTGTAAGCCAAGGGCTGATTGTGGCACAGGAAGAGCTGGGGTATCTGAGGGGTTTTGCTCATGAGGCTTCCTGCAGGCTGGATTGGCAGCTGAGGTGCTCAGTGTGACTGGTTTGTGGCCTATTTTGGAAAGGTCTCCAGTCAAGGGCTGTCAGCAGTCCTGGTTTTGAGCAATTTTCCTTGAGTGGATTCCCTCAGCGGTGCTCAGGCCCGGCCCGGCCAATCACAGCCCTGCCCTCTCCAAACCTTCTGTAGGTTACTGTTGCTAATGGAAACTCACTGTTAATTACATAATTAGTCAAGCCATTTTGCTAGGACTGCATCTGGGCAGTTGCATTTAAATTATTAAAGAGATTAAACCTTTTAACTTTCTCATGTTAGTTGATCAAACTTTATTTTAAATTAAGTAAAATATTTATGTCCAATACATACTGTGGAGGTAGGCCTCACTAGCCTGGCCAAAGACTGACCCGTACGCAGTGCATCCTGCGTCAGAAGCGAGCTTCCTAAGCAAGTTGAGCAAGAAACCACAATGCTGTTAAACAAACAAAAAATTGCACTGCTTGCAATTTATCGGGTCAAGCAGAGATTACCATTTAAGGATAAAGTGCCTTACTTCCTCTTTTCTCTGTAAATTTCCAGTGTGACTTTGTAAGAAGGTATAAATATCTCAGGCATTTGAGTGTGAGGAAGGGTCTTGTATTGATAAGGAGTGACTCCCTGCCATCTGTGACCCCTCCCCCAAGCTGTATTATTAAGGTGGTTTTGTCTGTCTTGAACCCTAAAGCTAGCGTGTGTTTATTCCACAACAGCTGGGAGCAGCTGAAGCCAAGAGCCCTGTTCTACTGTGTCAACAATCTCTGAGGTGGCTTAAAATCCCCTCTCCAGTTTCTAACCTTGAAACCTTGCTCTTTTTTTAACAGGTGTAAGCACTCTTGCACAGGGGCTCTTGCACAAGAGGGCAGCGTGGACGCTCGGGAAGGGTTTCTTGTGCAAGAAAGCCGTATGGCTAAAATGGCCATCGGAAAATTCTTGCAAAAGAGAGCATCCACACCGCCATGGATGCTCTTGCGCAAAAGCACAGCTCACACATGGCAGTGTGCACATGTTCTTGCACAAAACTTCTTGCACAAAAACCCAAAAGTGTAGACATAGCCCAGATGTTTGCTTACCAGAGATGGAGAGACGTCAAAATAGACTAAGCCATCTCGAGAAAGGCTTCTGCCAAAGCCAGGGATTGAACCAGGGCCCTTCAAATCTTCAGTCTAACACTGTCCCAACTAAACTACTTTGGCAACTGTCTGCAGTTTTCTAAGGCTGACACTTCTGTGATGTAGTGGGGGTACCTTGCTGGTTGCTATGCTTGGCAGTGGACTGTGGGTGACCTCCACTGGCTGCTGTCTGTAGCACAGCAAACAGGGCAGGGGGTGAGTCATTATGCAAAAAGGGTCTCTCAACCTGTCTGACCAGCTACCCCCCAGGGAGAGAAACAAAGGAAGGTAGAATGCCGCCCCTGGCTGGGGGGGCAGGGCTAGAAGAGTGTTAGTTTGTTTGTCTGAGATCATGGAGGAGACAGCCTAAGGAAAGGGGCTGGAATTTAGGGGCCCAGTCTCCCCCATCTCAAGGGGGACTGAGGCATCCTATCCCCAGTTCCTGTAACCAGATTACACCTGTGCTGTGCGGTATCCTTGAGGAGCAATAAACTCCCTCTATTCTACTGGCTGGTGGAGTCTGTTCATGCCATTATGGGGGTGCAGGAGATGGGAAAACCCCAATGCCTCATCACACTGGTGTCAGAAGTGGGATGCACTGCACCCAGTGGATGGAGCTTCCAGCGGTGAGTGACAAGGCGCAATAGAAGCAAGAGCCCTGGAGCCAGGCATGCTGGAGACAGAGCAAAGCGGTTCCTGAGAATCGTGGGGCACTGCAGCACTAGACTGGTGAGTCTGCACTGAGGCGACCGGGGGGAGATGGCCTATGCCCAACTCTTGAAGGCAGAGCTGGTGAAGCTGTGCGGAGAGAGGGGCTTGCCTGTGTGTAAAGCAACCAAGGCCCAGCTGATTACCAGGCTGAAGGAGAATGACCAGTCACAGGGCCAGGCTCTTATGCCTGTGGGAAGCAGCCAGACCCCACCTGGGAGCTTCTCAGGCTCAGAGAGGGGGCAGAGCACTGGAGCCCACCAGAGAGATGGGAGAGCTTCCCAGGAAAGCCCTGCAAGCCATAGTCCACATAGGGCAGGGTCCAGCCAAGCAGAGCTGCGGCAGCTGGAGATCCAGCTGCAGATGAAGGAATTGGAAGTAGAGGACTGAGAGAAGGAGCGCTAAGATCCAGAAAGGGACCGCCAGGACTGAGAGAGGCTGCGACAGCATGAATTGGCCATGGCAGAGTGGAGAACCGGCGGGGCCCCGACTGTGCCAAGAGCGGATGGGTCCCAAGGTCCCAGTGCTGCCAGACGCTTGGAGAGGCTCGTGGTGGCCCAATTGAAGGACATGGGTGACATAGCCGGGTTCCTCAGCTCCTTTGAGAGGGCCTGTGGACTGCAACGGGTCCCCTCTAGCTGACTGGTTGCAGGAGCTCATCCCTGCACTGAACCAGGAGGCTGCCGGAGTGCTCAGTCAGCTGGAGGACCTACAGCCAGGGGATTACAACCGAGTCAAGGAGGCCCTACTGCACAAGTTTGGGCTGACCCCCGAAATGTACAGGAAGAAGGTCCGGGGAGTACAGAAGGAGCCATGGGAGACCTATGCGGACCTGGCCTCCCGCCTGGCACAATGCTGCTGCAAGTTGGTGTCTGGAGTCGGAGCCCAGACCGCAGAGGAGCTGCTCAAGCTGGTCATGATGGAGCAGTTCTATGAAGCATGCACACCCAGACTGAGGCTATGGCTCAAGGACCAAAGACGAGAGAACCCTCAGGAGGCCGGGAGACTGGCGGATGAGTTCATGGAGAGCCGGTCCGGGTGTGAATGGGAGTCCTGGAAAGAAAGGGAATCGCGCAGAGACCGGTTCTCGGCTGAGCGACAGAGAGAGGCACCTCCGAGGCGAGCCCCAGGGACCAGGACCAGTCATCGATGCCTCAGAAAACCAGCCAGGGCCCGGGCAGAGTCGACCCAAAAGGGCCCGCAGGGCCTAACTTGCCATCGCTGGAGCTGGAGGAAGGGCGGGCTGCCCCAGAGGCTGGGGCCAGCAGGCAAACCTCAGCTCAGAGAGGAGGGAAGGATGCTCAGTGCACCTCCCCTGGGAGGTCTGACCCTCGGGAGGCGGATTTCTCCATGTACCGGGTGGGGGTAGGACGGCCCCTGCGGAGCGAATACCTCATACCCCTGCAAGTGGACAGCAAAGGGGTGACGGGTTTCTGGGACATGGGGGCGGAGGTGACGCTGTCCCGGTCTCACATAGTGGCTCCAGACCGGGTACTACCCCATACTCAACTGACCCTGAAGGGCATAGATGGGTCCCCGTTTAAGGTGCCTGTAGTCAGGGTGCATCTGAAATGGGGGGCCAAGGAAGGTCTCAAGGAAGTGGGGGTGCACCCGCACTTGCCCATGGAAGAGCTGATGGGGAATGACCTAGAGGAGTGGCCCCATGAATCCCAGCGGGCTCTAGTCACCGCCCAGAGCCAGAACCAGCGAGGGGCTGGCAACCTGGATCCAGGGGAGGACTGCCGGCAGGGTCTTCAGGGTCCCATCCCAGTGGACACGGGGTCCAGCCAAGCTGGGACTCTGGACCTAGGCAAAGGTGGGGAACAGGTCCTGATCCCTGCCCCAGTGGCTGAATTCCAGGCTGAGATGCAGGCAGACCTCTCCTTGCAGAGGCTGAGGGACCAGGCTGGCCTTCGTGCAGCTCAGCCCCTGGGGAGAGTTGGCCAAGAGAGATTCCTGTGGGAGCGGGGATTCCTGTTCCGGGAATGGCTTCCTCCTAGGAAGGTGAGGGCATGGGGGGGTCCAGTGGCAGCTGGTAGTCCCCCCAAAGTATCGCCTCAAGCTGCTGTATTTGGCCCACGACGTCCCCGTTGGGGGCCACCAGGGGACCCGGAGCACCCGGCTGAGGCTGCTCCAACACTTCTACTGGCTGGGGATATTTGTGGCCGTGCAGCGGTACTGCCGGTCCTGTGACTCCTGCCAGAGGGGCAGGAAGGCTGAAGATGGGAGGAAAGCTGCTTGGGGGCTCCTACCCCATATAGAGGACCCCCTGGGCTTGCAGGGCCTGCTGCGGCCTGGGTTCGATTCCCTGTCAGGGAAACCAGCCTTGTCATGAATCTGCCTGGTCTTTGCCCTTTCCTATCACAGGGAGTGCCAATGGGTTGAGGGAAGGGGGGTGCCAGAGGCAGGCTCTGACTGGGAGACCTGCAGAGCACAACTCTCAGGCAGATACTTCCCTGCATGGGCAACACAGGTTGTATGCCTGGATGAATAAGAGCTCGGGGGGAGGTGCCAGGGCTTCAAGCAGGCAGCTCCCATTGGCCACAAGCAGGGACCAGGCATGAAGCCTTTTCCTCTACAGCTGTGAAATCTTGCTGGTTATGGCCACAGCTTGGCAAAGACAAATCAAGATCATCTCATTAGCCCTGTCTCTCTCCCTGACTTCTTCCTGTGAGTTGTTGCCTCCTTGATTAATGCCCACCCATTGCTGGCCCTAGATATGGAACAGTGGCTATGGGGATGTATTTGGATAATCTCATGTGACCTTATCTGGGGCCAGCCAGCTAAGTAGGAGGGACAGGGCAACGTTTCTCTTTCTTCTGCAGAGAGGGAGTCAGCTCATTCCCATGAGGCTGCATACAAATGGAGCAGGGTCTGGAAGGGTGAAGCAGCTGAATGGAAAAAGCAAGGACAGTAGAGTACCAGCTACCAGCTGAGAACCTCAAGCACAGAGCAGTGTGTTGGTCCCATAGTGTAAGGGGCAGGGTTCAGGAATTTGAATCCTACAAGCTGAGTTCAAATCTCAGTGGGTCCTACTGGGGAAATGTTGGTTTGTGTAAATCCTTGAATATTGATCTTCTTGCCTCTCTCACTCAGTTCTACTTTGTGCTTCTTCACTTTCTCAATGTAAGGACTTTGGAGAAAACTCTCAAACATCTGCTCCAATGGCGCAATGGATCAGCACGCAGTACTTATAAGGCAGTGCGCATAGGAGACTTGCTGAGGTTGTGAATTCAAACATCACCCAGAGCAGTGGTTTTCAGTCCCTACTGGGCTGTCCCCTTCCAGTGAACCATGTGGGAGCTGGGATTCCAGCTCAGAGGAGACTATCAGTCAAAATTCCCCCTTCACAGATTATGGCCTCATCAGAGTGAATGCTGGGTGGCCAGGATCTAAGGCCAAGTGGCACAGAAAGAGTTGGACCTTGGTCCATTTTGCTTCCAGGGTCTTGTTGCCCATCTTCCCTTTTGTATGTGGGAAAAACTCTGTTCATTTGGAAGGCCTGTATTCCTCATTTTATTAGGAATAAGGGCTCTTCCCAAAGAGGAGGTTTTCCCCACATTTGGGCCTGTGTAGATGGGCCAAATGTCAGAAAAGCCTCTTCTGAAAAAAGACAAGTGTCTCCAAAACTGTTCTAATGTATGGTCCCAGATGACACCTTTCAATTCCAAAGTGCAGCCATTCCCCATCAGTCTGGGAGGGATCTCAAGGCCTATACAGCCCAAGATATGCGATTGGTAACTCGTACCCACAATCTTTTTGTCAACTGCAGTGCAACCTAAGGATAACTTGCTAAGCACACACTACAGTCTGCTGTTCTACCAGCTGAGCTATTGAAGGGTTCCTGAGTGCCACTGGTTTGTCCATGTTGGCCCATCTACAAGTGTCAGGGCAAGTGCTCCCCCAGGTGGATGGCATCACAGGCGAGGGGCAGAAGAACCTGGGAGCACAGAGGTGCTTCCCATGCAGAAGGACCCCTGAGCTAGATCCATTCATGTCACAGCAAAAGTAAAATACCTGGGTTCTTCTCCTGTGTCTTTTTTTGTTTCAATGTCTCTAGGGGTGCAAGAGGGGCAGATCCACAAAAAAAACAAATGGGTTGAGTGAATCTTGGGCCAGCTTCTCACTTGTGCTGCTCGCTCTCCCAGACAGATCCCAAGGCAATAGCTTCACACCCAATGGATGGGTTAGCAGAGGCCAGGGGGCAATAGGCAAAGCCTGGCAGCTGCTGGGATCAGACCTGAGGGCATCAGGGGAAGCAGCAAGAAACACAAACTCAGCCCTCTGCATCTCTAGCCAGGCTGGTAGGTTTCATGGCCCCAGCTCATCTGAGCCAGCCGGATGAGAGACCGAGCGCCAGTGGGCACCAGACATCCAGAAGAAGGCACAAAAATCTCTTCTCACCAGCCTGAGGACAAGAAATCTAAAGCAGGAGGGTTTTGCAACAACCAGCCTAGGAAAATCCCACTGACAATAGAACTCAGGTTGCAAAGTTCAGAGCCCTGAGCGCTGCCCCTTGCAGCATGGGACAAACAGCTATTTTTGGTGGGCACCTGGGGCTCTCAGCTCTTCAGCTGCCTCTGCTCTCCCGGCCCCTCCAGCTGCCCCATCCCAGCTGCTTGTTTATTTTTTGTTTTTATTTAAGTACCAGCTCTAGTAGAAGCCACCAGTCTCCCCTCTCCCATCACGTGATGGACAGGTCACTGCCCCCAACCAGACTCTGAAATGGCCCCCTGCATTTCCCTGGCCCCGTGGAAGAGGCCCAGGGCCAGGATGGAGCCAGGGGAAGCAGGAAGAGCCCTAGTCTACACAGATCCTCTTTGCACAAAAGCCTCTTGTGCAAAAACAGACCCCAATTATGTAAATGAGCATGGCAATATGCTAATCAGTACTTCATTTGTATGAACTTTTGCAGAAGAGAGGTGCAGTATGGAGAAAGCCTAGGTGGTAACATAGATTCAGGAAAAATCCCTGGGCTGCAATCCTTAGTTACACACAATAAGAATAATTCACCAGCTCAGACGTGATTTCTAAACCCCCAAACAAGGAAAATAAAACCTGATGGACTAGGGAGACTACTCCCTACTTACACATTTCAGGAAGTCCAATCGTAGCCAACACAAGAGTGTGTGCTCTAAAGAATAAGGTGTCTGATTTTGGATCAAAAGATGAAGGGTGTGAATCCCTTCGCAGTTGTATTTACCTCCATTTGTCTGTGCTTGTGGATCCTGCTATCTTTGGCCTGGAAAGGTCCTATGTAGCAATGTGGTTTTTCTGTAACCCTATTGGAAGGCCTGTAGGTATTCAGTAGGTCTAAACTGAAGCCTTCTTCTGCAGCCAGATGGAAGAGCAGCAGCAATTAGTTGTAAAGCCTGGGGTCACATGCTCATATTCCAGCTATATGTCATTTAAATAGTGCTACACAAGGCTGGGGGGGGGGGGGTCACTTATCCTAGTGGCACCCACTGTCACCAGGCAGGAAACAGATCTCACAGTGAGTAGAGAAAACTTAACAGCATTTTGTCTGGCAAAAGACTGCTTACCAATAGTTGGGGTTGTGCAATGGGCATTCTATGATTCTTGTCCTCACTTTCCTGTTGTTTGTCTGTGTGATCACTGTCTGGTTTGGATCTGTTTCTGTCTGCTGTATAATTGATTTTGCTAGGTGTAAATCAGCTAAGGTGGTGGGGTATGATGGGTTAGGTAATTCTGTTACAGTATGTTATGTTTGGTTAGTGAAATTATACTAAAATAATTGGTTAAGGAAGAACTAAGCAGTATTGAGTTTCTCTATATAAACTGGGGTCCAAGAAAGAGACCAGCAAAAAGAAGGAAAAGGGGAGAAGAGAAGGGAAAGGCAGAGGAGAGAAGACCTTGAAGCAGAACTCACCTCCAAGGCAGCCTAAGACGAGAACAGCCAGGACTCCTCTGCACAGCTGTTGAAATGGTTTGCTGTGTGAATTCTATGGCAGGTGATGTTAGGACTGTGCACTGGAATTATTTACCAGTTTCCCTGGTCCCCCCCCACTACATGCAGCTGTGATGGCCGAGTGGTTAAGGTGTTGGACTCGAAATCCAATAGGGTTTCCCTGTGCAGGTTCAAATCCTGCTCACAGCGAGGCCTGTGTTTTGGCCATACCCCTTCCAATGTGTGTGGCCGTGCTGGTTATGACACATGGACATTGTCATTGAACAGTCTGACAATGCCATAATGAATTGAGTTTGGAGAAATGTTTTGGATTGCTTGAAGTGCTGTATACAAATGTAAACACGTCAAACGTCGATATCGACGTGAGGGAAGAATAAAGGTCAATCATTCCATTTCTAAAAATAGTTTAATAAAAAGCTGGTGAACTGTAAAGGGAAAGGTTCCTGCACAGACACCTTGTTACAACAGTTTCTAATTAGCATCCATTTTTTTCCATCATATTTGACATTGAGATGTCACAGCGTTAAAAAATTCTGACAGGAGTGAAAATCCCCTTCTCCCTCCCCCACCATCTGCTCCCCTTGGGGCAGGGGAGGGGGCCAGGTGGGGCAGCAAACCCCACCCACTGTCTGGCCACATTTCGTACCAGTTTCACCCTGTGCTGGGGTGGAGCAAACCTGGGGAAGGGGGGAAAGGCAGCCTGGGTTCTTTCCAGCCAGGGGGTCCCATTCACCCAGCCTGGGCTGGGCTGCCAGGTGTCTGGTTTTCCACTGGAGGCTCCAGTTACAAAGGGAAAGGGGCAGCAACCGGTTGGCACAAAATGTTCAGGTACCTGCAGTAACTGGCTCCCATCACTGGGGAAAGGAACAGCAGTGCTGGGAGGGGCCTGTCGGTGCCGCAGGGTCACTGTCAGGGGCAGGGATTCCCTCCGGCCTGGGCCGGCACCGGGCAGATGGTCAGGGGAGTCACGTTGGTGCCCCCAGTGTAGAAATAGGGGCGCAGCATCCCAGAAAAGGTGCCGGTGAAGAGATGGGACCTGTAAGTCACATTGTAAAACGAGACCTCGCCCGCCTCGTAGTCCAGAAAAACCCCCACCCGGCTGGGCCTGGCGCTCACGGGGAGGAGGGTGCTGGGGGAGGTGCCGGCCTTGTATGCCCCGTTCCTCAGCCACATGAGCCAGTATCCATTCTTAGGTGAGAATGGGAACTTCCCCTTCCTGCTCACAGATTCCCTGCAGACCCCCACAGTCCACTCAGTCTTGTCTCCCACCTCCACCTCCCAGTAACGCCTCCCGCCCACGAACCCCTCGGCGCCCAGCACTTCAGGGTAACTATCAAATCTCTCCGGGGTGTCAGGCAGATCCTGGCGCGTGTCTTCGTGTCTCACACTTTTCCGATCCTCAGACAGGACGAGTTTGGAATGAGCCGTGTCTGGATCCAGCGTCACGTCCACTGGGGAGAGAGTCACAGAGCCAGGGCCCTCGATGACTCTTGAGGTCCCTGCCAGTTCTGTGATTCTGATAGAGGTGAAGGCAGAGAGGGGCCTCAAGGAGGCAGAGGAGCAGTGACCAGAGGGGCTGGTCCCAAGGGCTAGAGGGATGCAGGGCCAGGGGGCGGAAGGTGGAGGGAGTGTGAGGGGAGGGGGCAGGCAGGAGGGGTGAGGGGAGGGAGGTGGGGCAGGAGGAGAAAGGGGAAGCACCAAGGGGCAGCGTGTGTGTGGGGGGGGGGGGGGAGAAAAATGCCAGAGGACAGGGATGGGGAAGGCACCAGGGCAAATGGGGGTGGTGACGGTGACAGGTTTGATTCTCAGTGGGTGGGAAGGGAAGGGTGGGTGCCAGGGGCCTAGAGAGGTACCAGGGGAGGGGTGAAAAATGAGAGGCTGAGGAGGAGCCAGATGGGCTGGCAGGAATGGGGCAGGTGGAAAGGTGTCAGTGGGGGTGGGCGAAGATTAGAGGAGCAGAAGGGAGGCCATGGGGGCAAGAGGAACAGGCACTATGAAAACCGAGGGGCTAAAGGGAGGGGCAGGTTCTAGCCGGGATTTCGCTAGGAGCCCGGGGGGTGTACACCAGTGCTCCCTCCAGCTGTTCCTAGCCATGTGCGGAATACATTTTATCACATGCACACCCAGGAAACACAGGCTGTGGCCATGTGAACGTTCTGCTAATCTGCTGGGTGGCTCCTGAATTTCCCCTGAGCGCGCAGGGCGGGTGTGACAACAGGGCCCAGACGAGCTCTCCCGGCTGCTGTCTGGGCCGGTGTCAATGGGGCTGCTCCGGCCAACCCACTAGTGCAGTGGTCTCCGACCTTTTTACACCCAAGATCACTTTTTAAGTCTCAGAACAGGCGAAGATCTACTGCCCCGCCCCTTCCTTGAAGCCCCGCCTACATTACGTGAGGAAATCTAATGTAAATGTACTGTGCAGGTGCGCAGTTGAGAGGGCTCAAGAGCTACTCTTAGAGCCCCTGTGATCTACCGGTAGCTCGCGATCTACTGATTGGTGACCACGGCACTAGTGTGTCATCAGGGCCTGAGTGAGCCCCTCCAACAGCTTGGGAGGATCCAGGTGGGGGAGGCGGCAGCTCCAACCTACATTGCCAGGGACACACCTGTCCTGCCTGGGGCCCAGCCCACAGAGCTGGGCTGCCTGGGGATCCGTTCTGCCTGGGGCTGGGCACAAACCACTGAGGTGCCATGTGAGGTCAGGAAATGTCGGGACCCTTTTAGTGTCTGAGTGACAGGCAGCAGCAGGGCTGGGCTGGGCCTGCCTGGGGGAGGGACCCTCAGCACCGAATCTGTGCTAGGCCCCTCTGTGCTCATCAGTTCCCAGCCCCAGCAGGCTTACAAAGTCCTGCAGCGCCCACAGACTAACAGGTTCTGAAACTTGTGATACTGCAACCCCCCCCCTAAGTTGCTCGTGACTCCCCAGGGCCTCGGGACCCACAGTTTGAGAAATGCTGGACTAACAAATAGATTTGTTGTGGGTTTCTCAGCTGCTACAGGACCACTCATGGGTTTTTTAGAATAGACTAACTTGGTCCCCTCTGAGACCTCAGGGCCTGGCGGTTCCCAGCCCCGGCCCTTGTGTTCTTGCTGCATCAGCTGGGAAAGTAACAAAAATGCTGGAGCCCGGCACCTCTCCGGTGACACGTTAAGCACTGACCCGCCCCAGTCGCCCTGCGCTGGGGAAGAGGGGTTTGCTGGGTGCTGGTGAACAGAGGGCGGGTGGCCCAGGGGTTTGCTGGCCCCACAAGCCCGGTTTGCCTGCCCCTCTCTCCCATGCAGAGACAGAGCTGCCCAGGCCAGACTGAGCCTTTGGCTTGGGTCAGTGACAGCTGGAGCTGCAGTCACTGTCCCCAGCAGGGCTCAGCCCTGGAAGCTCCGTATGTGGGGAGGAGGCAGCCTGGCCTGCCTTAGCCGCAAGGTTCCCCACTCAGAGCTGCCATCGCCCAGAGCTGGTGGAACCTCAAGGGACAGGACAAGGTCATTGGGGGGAGGGGCGGGGGGCAGGAGAAGGTGCCAGGGCCGGGCCATTGGGGATGGATCAGTAGAGGGAATGGTGGCACAGAAACAGCAGCAGCCAGAACATGGCTCTGTGGGACTGTGTCAGTGACTTCGCTCCAGCACCTGCTTTGTGCCTGGGAACCTGGTAGAAAAACACGTTTCCTAGGAGGCCAAGACTTTGAAAATTCACTATTTGCCAGGGGCATTGCGTTAACATCATCGCTAGCTCAACAGGCCAGTGTCTGGGGGAGTTTCTCTTCAACTTTTTATTTTTATAATGAATTTTTATGCAAAACAGCCATATTGGGCCAGACCTCGGTCCCTCTGCCCAGTGTCCTGCCTCCTGCCACTGCAGTGCCTGGAGCAGCCAGAGGGAATCGTCTAGTGATCCCTGCCCTGTCATAGAATTATAGAGCTGGAAGACACCACAGGAGCCATCAAGTGGAAGCATGAAATATTGCTGCACCTCGTTTGCATAATTAATGAGCGGCCGCTTTTTGTACAAGAGACTTTTGTACAAAAAGGAGCGGTGTAGACAGTGCCTTTTTGCGCAAAAACCTCTGGTGCAAAAATGGAGCCTAATTAATTATGCAAATGAGGCATGGCAATATTCCATGCTTTGCCTCATTTGCATATTTCTTGCACAAAACAATGCAGTATTGACATAGCCATTGTGTTTAAACAGGAGTTGGGGCCCAAAGCCAGACCCTGGATTTGCCCTGGGCCCAGCCCCACTGGCTGGACACGCCTGGAGTTTTCTCCCCAGGCTGCAGCGTGCTGAGAGGACCCTGCCAGGAAGCGGTTTCCTGCCCCAGGCTGGGGGGGGGGGGGGGATGAGCAGGGTTAAGGTGGGAAGCGTCTCCTGGCCTTAGATCTGGAGCCACAACCCGGCTCCATAACACCCCCCAGCTGCTCCCCGGGCTCCAGCTTTGCCAGCAGGGTGTGTAAGGCCCCCTGGCTCCCAGCCCCTGCCTCTGGGGTCTCTGCACAGGGGTGGGCCCAAGGATCTGGGGTTACTGCACCCCCAAGGGCCGGGATCATCTCCCAGGCCTAGGGCACAGGCATGGTGCTGGAGGGGGAAAGGGTGGGTGAGCCAGTCTCTCCCCAGGGCAGGAGCTGGAGTCACTGACACCAGTGCAAGGCCAGTTACCTGCGAATCCTCGGGCTCGCCTGAGTCCTGGAACAAGCAGAGAGAGAGAGAGAGAGAGAGAGAGAGAGAGAGAGAGAGAGAGAGAGAGAGAGAGAGAGAGAGAGAGATGAGAATTCCCACCGCCGAGCCCCCGGAGCAGGAGCAGGGATGTCCCAACTCCTCCCGCCGCCCCCAGCTCTGCCCTGGCTCCACAGAGCAGGGTCCACAGCCTCTGTCTCCCCTCGGCTGCTCTGTCCCACGCTCCTTGCCTGTGCCCCCCTCACCGCGCCGATCCTCGCGCGCCCGCCCAGCCCAGGGGTTGCTCCGGGCGGGGGAACAGGCTCCCAGCAGCTACCGTGCCCGGTCCTAGGGCAGCACCCGGGATCCTCACCTCTCTCCGCAGCCAGTGCCCCTGGAGGGGAAGAGAAAACCCATCAGTGGGGGGGGGGCAGTGCCCAGGGCTCACGGCCCAGCTCTGCCCCGCGCTGCCAGAGGGGCCCTGGGGAGCAAGGCCCCGGAACCAGCTTCTCTCAGATGTTTCCACCCCCAGCCACGCAGCCCCTGGGATTTCACATGCACAAGAACAGGGGAGGTGCCCAACTCCTATGGGCACCAGTGGGAGTTAGGGGCCCAGCTGCTCTGGGGCTGCTGAAACTCCCGCCAGGCCCATGTGACTTGCCGGGCACCAAGGGGTTCAGACACCGGGCCCAGGCACGTCTGGTGTCAGCCAGGGAGGCTCCACAAACGTCCAGGGAGCTGGGACTTGGGCCCCGAGTCTGTGACAACGTCTCCCACGGCAACTAGCTCCCAGCGTCCCCAGAAACCTCCCCCTGCCCCTCGGCCCGCGCAGGCTGGGCTGGGGGACCCTTTGCTTGGCAGCAGGAGAGGGCGGCCGCAGGGACTGGGGCAGAGGGGGAGGCACCTTCACCGCCTGCCCCTGTTCTCCACCATCCACATCCCTCTGGGATCCTGCCGTTCTGCTCAGAGCAGCCTCCAGGCTCAGGAACCCGCCAGCCCCCCAGGAGCAGACCCTGGGGCCTCAGGGACCCAGCTGGGCCTTTCCACGCCCCTCCCCACACCTGCATAGAGAGAGAGGAGCCCCCAGCAGCGCCGCCCCGTACCCAGGAATCCCGTCACGGCCCCCTGAAGACTGTTCTCTCCTGGGAAGTCCCGGATTCTCCGCTCCAGCTCCGGGCACTTGGGCGCAGGATGCGGCGACGTCGCCTCCTCACCTCTGCAGAGACACGAGGGCGTTATTGGTCTCCCACCTCAGCCCCCCCCCCCCCCCCAAGCCAGACAGGGGAGCAGGTGGGGGCTGGGCCACAGGCAGAGCTCACAGGGCCCTGACCTCGGCTGCCCAGGGAGTTTTTCCTGCCGTGCCTGGCCTGGGGCCTCTCTCCAGCCAGAGGGAAAACAGCCCAGGCAACACCAGGCCCAGCTCCTGCACACCCGGCCCAGCCCATGTGCCCCAAACAGGCCTGGCTGGGCCGCTCCCATGGCTGAGAGAGGGGCCCGTTCTCCAGACCCAGCTGCTCCTCAGCTTCTCCGCTCAGCCCCCAGGGGCCTGGTCACTCCCCATGGAGTGGGGGCTCTGGGATGGGGACACTCCCCCCAAGGCCTAGCCTGGGACATTCAGCTCTTTCCCCACAGCTCCCCCTTCCCCCCATGAGCTATGCCAAAGCTGGGGGCAGGTTCCAGCTGGGCCCTTGGGGTGACCAGCCTCAGCTCTATTAATATTCCCCTGAGCCAGCGCAGCCCCCAGGCAGGGTTCCCCAGCCCAGAACTTTGGGGTAGTACCCTCCCAGCGTGCCTCACACTCGCACAGTGGCAGTGGCACCCCGGGCGGTGGGTACAGAGGGGGCAGGGTTCAGAGGGTGAGACAGGCCCATGGTGGGGGGCTGTGGCTGGATTCACAGCCTGTGCTCTGAGCCTGCTCCCAGCATGACGGGGGTGAGGGGCAGATGGAGCCCGGACGTACCTGCTCACGGCGCTTCTCACACCCTAGAGGGGAAGGAGACAGAGCAGAGAGTCACTGCCCATGGCCCAGCCTGGCTCCCTGCCCCAGAGGGGTCACGCTGCTCCCCCACTCCGTAGGCTGCTCCCCCAGGTGGGAGACCCACTGAAGGGCTGTGCTAGGGGGAGCCGAGCCCCTTTTACATCAGCTGCTTTGCAGGGGGGCCAGGTCCACTTTTTCACCAGCCTTCCTAATGGGCCAAACTCCTGCATCTCTGCAGCCCTGGCCCTGCAGCTGCCCCGGGCCCTGCTCCCTACCCTGAGTTACCCTGTGAGCCCCCAGTGACTGGGCTCCGAGCATGTCTGACCCCGTCTCACCTGCAGCAATTCCAGCGCCGGCTGCCGACACTTCTCCTCCAGCTCCGAGATCAGGGTGCTGAGCCGGGAAATGTCCTCGCCCAGGCGGGCGGCGTGTTCCTCCCTCCTCCTCCCAATCTCCTTGTCCAGCTCTCCCAGGCGGGCCAGCAGGAGGCGCTCTCGCTCTGCCAAGAACTTCCGCAGCCGCTCGCACTCCCAGCCCACCAGCTGCCGCTCCACGTCCGTCTGCCTCTGGGGGCGCAGAGCAGGCGGGGCCGGGACGCGGGTGAGCGGGGCTGTGCGAAGTGGCAGGGCCTTGTCCGGGCTGCGCAGAGCGTTTCACTCCGTGTCTTTGCCAGGTTGGCTGGGTCTGGCCCAGGGCTTGTCCCAGGGCAAAAGTGTCACCAAAAATCACCCCAACCCCCATCACTGCACCAACAGACTGAGGTGCAGCCCGGGCCTTGGGAAATGGGGCCCAAACCAGCCGCTGGCATCCCTGGGGTGTCTGACACTCACACCTGGGGGTCAGCACAGATCTCCCCTCAGCCTGACCCTGCCACAGCTGGGCACATGCAGCAGTTTGACAGGCCTCACCTCTGCCCCTCATGGGAGAGAGGCAGAGCCAGAGGCTGCTTGCAGGCAGCCTGGGGTGAACTCACTGACCTCAGTTGGAACTAACACCAGCGTCCCCCAAGAGTCTGACCCGAACCCCACCGACTCCAGTGGGAACTAGCACCAGGGTAACAGAGGAGCCTGACCTGAACCCCAGTGGGGTTACTCTTGATTTATACCAGGTAGCTGTGAGCGGAGGCCACCCCACACTGAAGTGACCCTGAGCTGTGTCCCTGCATTAACCCTGGAAACCCTTTAACCTTCTGAAGGACCCAGACACCAGCCAGCACAGAGACCCGCCTGATGCTGTCACTGCTCCCCCGTGCAAAGCGGCTGAGCAGGTCCAGGCACCTACCAGGAGCCTCTCGCTCTCCTTGGCCCAGTCGGATTCCAGGCCCCGGAGCGCGTCTCTCTCCTCCCGCAGACGCTGCAGGCAGCTCAGGATTTGCTCCTGCAAACACAGACAGCGGCGCTGGGGGCTGCTTGGAGCCATTGACTCGTGCCCAGCGAGAACAGCGCCACGGAGCAGTGAGGCTGGGGGAGCAGGTCCCCCCCTCTCCAGCCCTTGGTAACTGCCCAGCAGCGCTGCTGGGCCTGGCCCTGGCCCAGCTCCATGTGGCTGGGTTGTGTTCCCAGGCAGGCCCCTGGCTCTACCCAGGGCAGGTCAGAACATGCAGGGGGCTCTGGCGCTGCAGAGAAATTGCCCCTGTAAGTCTGGTCCCTACCTTGCACTCTTGGGCAGCCTCCTCGATGGGCACCACCGTGTGCGCGCGGTGAGCCCGGGACCTGTCGCACACCACACAGATGGGGGCTTGATCCTCCTGGCAGAAGAGCTTCAGGGCCTCCTGGTGCCTCTCGCACCCTGGTTGCCCCTCGGGCGCTGGCCCTGCTGGGAGCTGCAGGCGTTTCACCAGCTCCACGAGGTTCCCCAGCTGGTAGTTTGGCCGCAGGTGTCTCTGTGGGATGGTCTCTCTGCACTGGGGGCAGAAGTTGGGCTCTGACTCCCCCCAGCACCGGCTGAGGCAGGCCCGGCAGAAGCTGTGCCCGCACTCAATAGACACCGGGTCTGTGAAATACTCCAGGCAGATGGGACATGTCACCTCATCCTGGAAGCTCCTGGCCAGGTTCCCAGAAGCCATGGCCCCTCTGCAACCCCACCCTGCGGGTTGGTTTTGTTTCCCAATCAGAAGAAGCAGCGTAGCCTGTTCAAGCTGCTTTATTTTTTTCTAAGCAGGTTGTACAACTCGGAGCCAATCACACTTGCTGGATGGAAATGCAGAAATTAAAAAACCCGCCACAGAAGTCAGACCCTCAGAAATGCCCCAAATAAGCACCAAGCTACCTAAGAAGACTCCCAGGCAGTTTCAGACACACAGACCCTTGCCTGGTTAAAAGGGGGAGCTGTGTTAGTCTGTGACTAAAAGAAGCTTAAAAACCAACAAGTTTTCATGGGCACCGCCCACTGCTCCGTGTTTGCCGTCTGAGGCAGTGGGTTGTGCCACAGAAACTCATGACACTCTCCAGATGTTTTGCTAGTCTCTCAGATGCTACAGGGCCAAGCGTTTAAGGCACCCAGAAGCCGGCGCTGCTCCCGTTTACAGGCGTAGGCAGGAGCTGAAGGACTGTGTCCCCTACAGCGAGCTGGGCCTGGGGAGGGACCCTGAAGGGGCAGTGGGATTAATCCCCCCCCCCATTTACCCCTCATGATTCACAATCAAATTCTGTTCCCCTTTGCCCCCAATAATACTGGGGTGCTGCTGAGGCACGTGACTCGCCCCGTCATTAACGATCAGCAGAGACAGGACCCATTTGGGGACCAGTGTCCCCCAGCAGCTAAGTCAGGGCTGCCCCCCCCAACAGGGTGTTCTACTGCCCCAGGTGGGGTGGGGAATGGGGGTGATAAGGGCCCCCCCGCCCCAGGGCAGGACCCAGAGCGGCCACAGACCCTGCTCCAGGCCCTCGAGTTCCCCTCCCCTCGGGCCCCACAAGCTCAGGCCCATGGGCCCCAGGGGGCTCTGGGCCCCCCCCAGCTGCCCCTTTCTGACACGGGCTGTGACCCGCTTTGGGCCCCGCCCCGCTCTCACCCCGGGGAAAGGCCCCGTCGGGCCGAACTCGCAGCAGCGCCCCCGCTCCGGCTCCGCGGCACGTGCGGAACCCCCCGCGTCGTGACACGCGGTGCCGGCCCCGCCCCCTGCATTCGCCGCTGCCGCCCGGCCCGGGCGCCCAATCGCGCGAGGCGGGGGCGGGGCCAGGCAGCTCCGGGTCAGAGCTAAGCCCGGGCGCGGATCCCAGAGCGGAGTCACTGACCCGCCGCGCACGCGCGGTCCGACCCCTCCCCCCTTCTTCTGCCGCGCGCCGGCCGGGTTTTCAGAGCGTCCCGCCAGCCCCTCCCTGCCCCGCCCGCCTGGGCGTCTGACTCTGTGGCGCGAATTCTGAAGGAGCCGTTGGGGCCGTTACTCGCCGCGAGCCTGGTTCGGCTTCCGGTCCGCGGGGGCGGGGGCGGGGGCGGGGGCGGGGCAGGAGGACTCGGAGGCGCTGAGGTGAGGTGGGCGGGTGGAGGCGGGCGGAGCAGGTGACGTGTCAGATGGGGGCGGGGCAGATACATCGCTGCGGGGCAACGTGGGGAGCTTGGGGCGGGTAGAGATCACGTGACACCGAGGCCGGATAAAACTGACAAGGTGGGGGCGGGGCAACTGGTGAGTTCTTCCCTCTGGACCCCCCCCCCCCCCAGCTGTGCCAGGCTCCCCAGTGCGGGTCTGTCCCCGCCTCCCCGGGCAGGCGAGTCCCCCCGCGGGGGTTACAGGCTGCACTTGGCCTAGGAGCTGCTGCATGTGAGGCAACGGGAGCCCCAGAAACCCGCCCCCGGCCCTTGGGAAGAGCCTCGGCCCTCTGGCTGGGACCCTCTTGTGCAGGAGCGGTTCTTTCTCAGCTTTTCAGGGAAAAAGCCTCTTGTGCCAAAGTGGCCCCTAATTAATTATGCAAATGAAGCTGTGCTTCATTTGCATAAGCTTTTGTGGGAAAAGGGTGTAGTACAGACCTAGCCTGTCTCTCTTTTTCCCTCCTTTTTTCTTCCCCTGCCTTATTTATTCTGGGATCTAGACTCTAATACTCGGTCATCTGAAGAAGTGGCTCTGCCCACGAACGTTCCCGATCCCATCGACATGTTTTCTTAGGGTTTAAGGTGCTACTAGAGCAGGGTCCCCAACCTTTTCACACCCAAGGTCGCTTTTTAAATCTCTGAACAGGCGAAGATCCACCGCCCCGCCCCTGCCTTGGAGCCCCGCCCCCTCTATTCTCCTCCTGTCCATCACTTGCTATCCCCAGCCCTTACTTACACACTCTGATGAACAGTTTATTTTTAAATTATGCGATACATAAAATCATGTGTTTATAGTTCTGAAATAAATGGTCTGTTTTTTATTCAAGGTTCATGCTATTTAAATCTAAAATGAAGCATTTAAATATACATTTTGTGGGGAGGACAGAGTTCTGCAGCTGGGGAGCAAGTGGAGGCAGAGAGTCCCCTACATCTCCAAGGATTCTCCCCCCCAGGGAAACAGGGAAACCAGTGCTTGCCTGCCCTGGGGCCAACCCTCCTGTGCAGTGCACAGAGCCCATGCTCCTTCCTGCAGTACACCCAGTGCACTTCTGGAATCTCCCAAAGTGGCACTGAGCTGTAGGACTTCTGTCCATCCCCAGGATAGCCCACACTACCTCCATTTTCACTGGAGGTAAGTAGTGGAGCTTCTTGGGAGCAAGAGGGAAATGGGGGCAGGGCAGACAGGACACCTTGCAAGCCACTGCTCAAGGCCTTGCCATCAACCATCACCCTGTTGGTGACCACAGATTTAAACAGTTCACATACAATGGAAATCCAAGAAAGGTGAATGTCTTCATTGAATCAACACTCTCACAGGGAGCACTTGGATTTGAACCAAGGACTACTTGATTTGTAGTCAAACACTCTGCCACTGATCTATACCCCCATGTGAGAGCAGTGTCTACAGCCAGTATTGAGAAGTGGGTAGTGAACAAGAGACTTTTGTGTAACACACATCTCAGCTGGGATGGACCCTCACCTACCCTAGATTGTGACTGGTCCTAACAAGGAGTTTTCCTGAAAGCAGCAGAACTGGGGCAGGACAGAGGTTCTGTCCACATGGAAAAGTTCTTTTGGAACAATGGCAGTTATTCCAAAATAACAATGCAAGAGTCTACACAGCAATTCCGTTAGTTTGAAATAACTGAAATAACGGAAGTCTGATTCCAACTTCTGTAGACCTCACTGTATGCAGAAAAATGCCTATTCTGAAATAGCTATTTCAAAATGAGGCCTGTGTACATGCACTACTTCTGCTGTTTCAAAATATCCCCTCCCCAGAGCCATTTTAAGTTATTCAACCAGGGGCTCTAAATCAAGGTAGCATGTCTACATTAGGGAAGCCTCCTTGGACTCATTTTGAGGTTTCCCTGCAGTGTAGTCGTGCTATTTTCAAATAAACTGTTCCAGAATATCTTATTCCAAAATAAACGTGCCGTGTAGACGTAGCCAGAGAGTCCTGAGAGATGAAGCAGCCGGAGGGAAGCCAGGAGAGCAGAGGCCAGTCTGAGAGCTGAGTGTCCCAGATGTCTACCCCAGGCCTTCTGTCTAGGTCCCAGGTGTAAGGGGCAGCACTAATGACTCTGAATCCTCCAATCTGAGTTTAAATCTCAGTGGGACGGGCTAGGGTTTTAGAAAGAAAAAGTGTAGTCCTGGGGTTCAGCTTTAGGAGAACCAAAGAGAGAACAATTTCCATCTTCTGAAGAGAAGGGAAGAGGATTTTCTTCTCCTCAGTTCTAGCCACATCAACCCAGGGAGGAGAAAAAATAACCCTCTGCCCGCTGATTGTCCCCGTCAGCTTCTGTAGCTTCACCTCCTTCCACAGCAGCTCCAGCTTTGAGCTCCAAATCTCAAGGGGCTGGTGAGGAAATGAGGAGCTGGCAGTTCCAGTTAGTGGCTTCCCTGAGAACAAGAGGTGGAGTGTTCACAAGGTGCATTCCCCTCCCCTGCAGAGCAGGGTGTTAGAAAGAGCCAGAAACAGAACAGTCAGACAAGTACTGTTACTAGGGAATGTTTCTGTGGTGTAATAGTTATCCTATTTGCTTGACATACAAAAGGTCACTGGTTCAAAGCCAGCTAGGAACACAGCATCTTCTCTTCTTGCTGCTCCCCTGGGTGCCCGGGTAAGTGCAGCATCTCCTGCCTGGGATAAGCCCAACTCCCATGCGAGGGGGGAGGAGGGTGACATCAGCTGAGAATGCCCCTTGGTGCCAGCCTGGGGAAGCCAGATGGGTCAGGCCAGGCACCTGATGGACACTTCTGTCTCAGCCTCCCCTGCCCTCGGAAGCTGGCGTATGGGGCCAGGTCCTCCTGCTGCTTCCCTTGTGTGACTTGCCCAAGGAGGAAGTGAGGCAGGAATGGGGCAGAGGAGGGAGGCCAAGCTGAGGGGGGCAGGACAAAAGCTCAACGTCTTAGTGGGACTCAGTAGGGTGAGCAGAGACCTCCCCACCCCCTTGTTCTGCCAAATCCTGTGGGGTGGGGCTGGCTGTGGGGAGGCAGAGTCCTGTGCCTGTCTCAGGGCATCCCAGGGAGGCTCCTTGCAGCACAGGAGAAGAAGGGGGCTCTGGGTGGAAGGAAAACAAGCAAAACTGGTCCCAGTAGGCTTGAGCCTAAGGGCTCCAGTTTGGCCCAGCTGAGTCACAGGTGCCTTGTGTAGGTCCCATGGTCTAAGAGGCAGCACTAAGGACTCTGAGTCAACCCTCTATGCTGCACCTACACTTAAAATAAGATGTTACATCAGGGCTCTGTCTACGCTACAGAGACAACGCTTTAGTCCAGAGAACACATCTGCCGAATTATTTTCGGAAGAGCAGACAATCGTTTTTGGTGCCTTTGTGAACCTCGTTTTATGAAGAAGGGATGTTACAAAAAAAGGTTGTTTTCCCACCTTTGGCCCAGTGTAAACAGGCAAAAATTGGAAAAACTTCTTCCAGAAAAAGCTATTCAAACTGGGGTTCACAATTTGCCTAGCTTTTTCAGAAGAACAGTATAGTGTAGACATAGCTTGAGTGATGCACAGCACTGGTAGGAGACATGGAGGGACGAAAGGGTCTGTGGCCACCTGCAGCCTTTGCCTCCTCCCTCGCTGGGGTCTCCTGGGAACTGTCTGGACTAAAGCCCATCCTGGTGTCAGCCTAAGGATTGCCTGTTCTGTAAAAGCTGCTCTGGAAATGAGGAAGCAGCTAAAGTGACTCTGGTGGGATTTGAACCCACAACCTTTGAATAACTGACCTAAATCACAGTGAGCACCAAAGCTTAGAAGTCCAACATGCTTTCCATTGCACCACAGAACCACATGGAATGCTGGCTTTGCTGTCCCTGATATCTGCTTTGCAGCCTGGCAATTGCTGGGGGAAAAGAAAGGGGAGCCAGGTCTGTCTCTTTTCGGAGAGCAGGTAAGAAGAGGGAGGGGCCACTGAGCCCCCTGACAGTGAAAACAATTGGGCTATGTCTACGCTGGCAGGTTCTTGAGCCAGAAATATGCAAATGAGACTAAGCATTGCGCAAGAGGGGTTTTCTTGCACAAGAGGGGGCTGTGTAGATGCTCCTTCTGGCACAAGAGCCTCTTCCACAACAATGGTGGCTGATTAGATATGCAAATGAGGCTCACCCACTCCGTTGGCCACTTGCCACTGCTCCTACCAGCCGCCCGCCAGCCACTCCCTCCAGCCACCCCATCCATGCTGCTGTGGGTGCCAGTGTCTCACCACACTGTGAAATCAGACCAGAGACAGACACTGTCAGTAAACACTCATATTGGAAACGCTCCTCTGGATGCTGGGCCCACCACAGCCGTGTGCTGCTGCCATCTGCCTGCTCCGTGGACATCTTCCCATTGCAGAGCGCGTGCCGAGCCAGACTGTGACTAGACAGCCTGTCTCTGGGCACCCAGGGACTACATATACACTGCAGGCTTCTTGCTCAAGAATGGCCGTTCTTGTGCAAAAACTTGAGGAGCATCTACACTGCATGCGCGTTCTTGAGCAACTAAATTTACAGCAAAACGTAGGAAAAGAGGGCTTCTTGCTCAAGAGTTATTCCTCTCCCCATGAGGAATAAACCCTCTTGTGCAAGAGCTCTTGCACAAGAAGGTAGTATGAATGAGCAACAGGGTTTTTTTGTGCAAGAAATCCCTATGGCTAAAATGGCCATCAGAGATTCCTTGCACAAGAGAGCGTGCACACTGCCACGGACATTCTTGCACAAAAGCACATGGCAGTGTGGACATGCTCTTGCACAAGACATTTTGCACAAGAACTCTTGCACAAAACAGTTCTTGTGTAAGAAGTCTGCAGGGTAGGTGTAGCCAGGGGGTGTTTGGGTTTGTTACGAGCACTGAGCTTTGTACAGCAGCCCAGGGAACATTGTGAAAAGCCAAAACCTTCCAGCCCTGGGTGTCACTGGCCAGCCAGCGACTGGCACAAAGGTTCCTGGCAGTGATGGCTTTGGGTAATTGGTAACAAATCCCAACAGCTCAGATGAGGTAGCCGAGTGGTTAAGGCGATGGATTGCTAATCCATTGTGCTCTGCACGCATGGGTTTGAATCCCATCCTCGTTGGGTGTTTGCAGCCCTTCCTCTTGCTTCTCCCAGCTCTCTCTTCAGTTCAGTGCCAGCCCCTCCCACTGCAGCCTGGGGAAAGGGGAAATCTCCACAGAGACACTCCCAGATGGGACCCTCAATCCCTTCTGCCCTCAAGGGGAAACCTCACAAAGGAGATTCCAGACAACCAGGCCATGGGTGTCTCTGATATGCCCCGGCCCTGCAGCCTGTCCCACCTGGCTGTTGCCATGGTCACGCTGTGAGGTCACTGCTTCCCAGCCAATGAGCTGAGGTGCTGCACAAGGCCCTTGTGATGTCACTGCTGCCTGGCAGGCTCATGTCCTGCCCTGGCCAGCCCCTTGGCATGTGTGAGCTGCTCCCCCTCTTCCCCGTCACTCAAGGCTGGTTCTGGGGCTCACGCAGGGAACATCAGAGGCTGCTCAGGGGGCCACATGCCCCCAAAGTCACCTTTTAAATGTCAGGGCAAGCCAGGATCTATCCCGTCCCTTCCCCAAGACCCCACCCCTTTGCTGAGCCCCTGCCCTCCCCAAACCTTTCCATGGACTCTTGGTTACTAATGGACACTCGCCACTAATGACATAATTACACCCCAGCCATTTTGCTAGGGCTGCAGCTGGGGAGAAAAGTTTAATTTAAATCATTAAATGATTAAGCGTTTGTACTCTCTCATGTTAGTTGATCAAACTTCATTTTAAATAAAGGAAAACATTACGGCCAGCACAAAATGTTTCGGTGCCGCACCCCTAGAGACTCTGGAACAAAGAAGACACATGAGAAGAACCCAACTTTCTTCCTTTTGCTGTGACATGGATGGATCTAGCTCAGGTTTCACTCAGGGGGTCTGTCTGCATGTGAAGTACCTGTGACAGCCTCTGTGCTCCTCTGCCCCTCATCAGCAATGCCATCTACTTGGGGGAGCTCTTGCCCTGAGACTTGCAGAAGGGACAGCCTGGACAAACTAATGCTGCTCAGATGCCCTTCAATTGCTCAGCTGGTAGAGTAGAGGACTGTAGTGTGTGTTTGGCAAGTGATTCTTAGGTTGTTGGTTCAACTCTGGCTTGAAGGAGCCATTCTTTTCCCTCCAGCGTGGCCTTAGCAGAAAGCAACCAAGGTGGTTACCTTGGGTCCATGTCTGCAGAGCCCTGCATTTCAATTGGCGAAAGGATTGTGGGGATGAGCTACCAATCACATTTCTTGGGCTGTGCAGGTTCTGTCCACACACAAAAGTTCTTTTGGAACAATGGCCGTTATTCCACAACAACAATGCAAGAGTCTACACAGCAATTCCGTTATTTTGAAATGATTCTGAAGTATCAGACGGCTTATTCCGACTTCTGCAAACCTCATTCTATGAAGAATAACGCCTGTTCCAAATTAGCTATTTCAAAATAAGGCCTGTGTAGATGCGCCACTGCTGCTAGTTTGAACTATCCCTTCCCCGGGGCCATTCTGAGTTATTCTTCCCAGGGCTCTAAATCGAGACAGCTCGTCCACACTGGGGAGCCTGCCTCGGACTATTCTGAGGTTTCCCTGCAGTGTAGACGTGCTAGTTCAAAATAAGCTATTTTGGAATCACTATTCAATACCAGCTTATTCCAAAATAAATGTGCCATGTAGTCGTAGCCAGAGGGATGAAGCAGCAGGAGGGAAGCCAGGAGTCCAGAGGCCAGTCTGAAAGCTCAGTATTCCATATGGCTACACACAGTCATCTGTCTAGGTCCCATGGTGTAAGGGGCAGGACTTTGAATCTTGCAATCTGAGTTCAAATCTTAGTAGGACCTCCTGAGTTGGGGCTTATTGTTGTGAGGTTTTTCACACTTCCTGGCTATGCTGCAGGCTTCTTGCACAAGAATGGCAGTTCTTGTGCAAAAACTAGCACAGTGTCTACCCTGCATGTGCATTCTTGTGCAAGAAAATGTACAGTAAACCACTGGAAAAGAGGGCTTCTTGTGCAAGAGTTATTCCTCTCCCTATAATGAATAAGCCCTCTTGCACAAGAAGGCAGTGTGCACAGGCAAGAGGGATTTCTTGCACCAGAAACCCCTAAGGCTAAAATAGCCATTAGAGCTTTCTTGCACAAGAGAGAATCTATACTGCTGTAGATGCTCCTTATGAGGAGATAAACCACCTCATAGAGCTGGAAGGGACTTTGAGAGGTCAGATAGTCCAGCCCCCTACCCTCGTAGCAAACACAAGAACCCTCCCTGACAGATTTGCCCCAGATCTCTAAATGGCCCCCTCAAGGATTGAATTCAGAGTCCTGGGTTTAGCAAGTTAATACTCAAACCACTCAGCTCTCCCTCCCTGTTGTGCCAAAGCACATGGATGTGTGGATGTGCTCTTGCACAAGAACTCTTGCACAAAACAGTTCTTGGGCAAGAAGCCTGCAGTGCAGATGGAGCCTAAAGTTTTTCATATTTTTTGTTTTAAAAATATTTCAAAGAGTTGTTCAATGTGCCCCAAGCCTGGAGTTGTGCTGCAGCTGCCTCCCTCGCTACGGTTGCTGGCTCCATGAGCACTGGCCTTCTGTCTGGGTGCTGGCAGGGGAGTGAGAGGTGGCAGGTACTGATGGGTAACAGGTGCCAAGGCGCATACACAGACACCAGCGCCTGCATCTCTGCAAGTGACCTCACTGTGCACACCTCAGTTTTTAGGAAACACTCTCCTCCTATCTGCGCCTAACAGCAGTGTCACTGTCTGCTCCTGAGGGGTCCTGTCTGGGGGAAAATGGCAATTCCAGGGGACCCGCACAGCTAACATGGTAAAGAGGAAACCAAAGAGACTCCACTAAGAAACATGACAAGTATTACCCCAGATGGGACTTGAACCCACAATCCCTGGCTTCGGAAGCCAATGCCTTGTCCATTAGGCCACTGGGGCACATGAGTGATGATACAGAAACCGAAATTCCCTTTCTTTCTGGCTGGCCAGGGATACCCAGGGCTGGAAGGTTTTGGCTTTTCACAATGTTTCCTGGGCTGTTGTACAAAGCTCAGTGCTGGTAACAAACCCAAACACCCCCTGGCTACATCTACCCTGAAGGCTTTTTGCGCAAGAACTGTTAGGTGCAACAGTGCATCCACACTGCCATGTGCTTTTGTGCAAGAACATCCATGGCAGTGTAAACGCTCTCTCATGCAAGAAACCCCTGTTGCCCATCCATACTGCCTTCTTGTGCAAGAGCTCTTGCACAAAAGGGCTTATTCCTCATGGGGAGAGGAATAACACTTGTGCAAGAAGCCCTCCTTTCCTACATTTTGCCATAAATTTACTTGCACAAGAATGCGCGTGCATTATAGATGCTCCTCAAGTTTTGCGTAAGAAGCCTGCAGTGTAGACGTAGCCCCTGGGTGCCCAGAGACAGGCTGGCTAGTCACAGTCTGGCTCGGAGCACTTTCTGCAGTGGGAAGATGTCCATGGAGCAGGTGTATGACAGCAGCACACGGCTCTGGTGGGCTGGGGAGGGAGGCCCAGCATCCGGAGGAGCGTTTCCTAGAGAAGCGTTTACTGACAGTGTCTGTCTCTGGTCTGATTTTACCGTGTGGTGAGACGCTGGCACCCACAGCAGCATGGACGGGGTGGCTGGAGGGAGCGGCTGGCGGGCGGCTGGTAGGAGCAGTGGCAAGTGGCCAACGGAGTGGGTGAGATGCTTCCTATCCCCAACCCACCCCCAAGAGTGGGAGGTGAGCTCTGAAAACCACCTGTGAGCTCTTATCTGCCCTGAGCAAGGGAAGCAACTGTGAGTGGGGTACGGAGAAAGTTTGGGCATGTGAGTGGGACACTTATATGGCTGGACTTACATTGCTGGCAAAGGATATTGCCCAATCCCCTTGAGCGGGGACTTACTTGTGGGTTGGTTCTGAACCCTCCTTGTGCCCAGGCCTGACATAACCTGCCCCACAGAATTCACACAGCAAACGGGGCTCTCAGAGCACAGGGGGAGTTTGGGGGCTCATTGCTGGGCCATGGGGTGAAGCATCAAACCAGCCCCCTCCTGTGGGGCCTGTGAGTGCTGCTGAAACTGGGCCCCGAGCCTGGACAACAGCAAACAAAAGGTCTGGGGGCCACACAGAGACCCCACTGGGCTGAGCAGGAAGTGGCTGGGACTTTGCTTTGTCTTTGCCTGTGGGCTTGTCTGTCTGCAGCCTGGAGACCTCCTGGCTCTTCAGACGATTGGTCTGGATGGAGCGTTACAGACGTCAGAAGAATGGAATTGCTGTGTAGACGCTCCCATTGTTATTGCAGAATAATGGCCGTTATGCCCAAGGAACGCTGTTGTGTAGATGCAGCCTCAGAGAAATGCTGAGCAAGTGCACCTGCAATGTCAGGGGAGACAGGAAAATGACGTCACTTCTCTAGCTATCAAAAAGAGGGCATGTCAAGAGTGGGGGTACGTCTAGACTACAGGGTTTTGTCGACGGAAGTTTTGTCGACAGATACTGTCGACAAAACTTCTGCCGACATAGAGCGTCTAGACACTTTCAGTTCTGTCGACAAAGCAAGCTGATCCTGACACCCGTATTGATAGCTTCAAGTGCAGTTTTTGTACATGTGTGAGTTGCTTAGGGAGGCCGAGGGGGGCCCTCTCTTTCCCCACCTAACAGCCGCTCTACAGCACAGCTGGGTTTATCCCCACTCACCCTTGTGGGGTGTTTTGCAGGGAGCTGACAAGAAGCGGAAGAGGGAAACCGCTGGCCGGCAGAACTGAGGCCTGGGATTCTCCTGTGCCAGGGAGTCTGTGTCAGTGCCCTTGGGGATCCTGAGCTGGGTGGCTCCTGGGCTTGTTGGCTCCACTCCAGGGGTGTCTCCTCTGCAGGGCGCTGCTTGTTCCCGGGGCTAACGCTTATCCCTGGGACACACTTTGTGCAGGGACCATTGGTTGTTGCTGGTCTTTGTGCCACATTATGTGTCTGGGACGTGGGAGTGAGACAGACACGTATCCACACACACACACCCCGGTTCTGCGTCCCCAGCTCCCGGCCCTCCTCTGTCATCCCCACACACTGCCCTGAGCCTCCCAGCCTGCGCCCCCACACGTAGCTTTCTTACAGATGCTGTTTTATTGCAACCCTCTCACCCCCAGCCTTGGCCCCCCCAGGGGTAGGTTGTGCTGCCCCACCCCCCAAAGGAGCCTCGCGTGGCCATGGGCAGACACCCCACTGGGGGATTGGCCCTGGTTGTCAGGCAGCTTGTGATGCTGCCACAGAGCACGCACCAGGGGACCTGCAGGGAGGCTGCTCTCAGGGCACCTGGGACTCTGGGCTGGCGGCCGACACTCTGCGCTCCTGGCTTCCCTGCAGCTCTGTTCTCTTTGGAGATGGGCCGCTCTCTATTGCTGTGCGCACTCTTCAGTAAAAAGCTTGTGACTGGACTTTGCTGGTGTTGCCTGTCTCTTTGCGGTCAGACAACAAACTGAGCCATCTGGGCTAGAGTCCCTGACAGAGGCAACGATTCCCCACTGGCCAGGGCAGAGCCTCCCTCTCACACAGTCATGGAGCCTTCTCCCCCTGCTCCTGCCTCCCTCCCCTTCTCTAAGCTCTCAGGATACGTCCACATTACAGAGTTTTCCCTTCTTCTGCAAGAAAATGGAAAGAACAGAGGGTTTCTCTGGCATTGGTGATCCTCATTCTACAAGGAAGAAGCCTTTTTGCAGAAGAGCTCTTTTGGAAAAACGCATGTGAGGTTGGAGAAGAAAGTTCTTCCGGAAGAAGAGGAAAGGGAGAAAAGCCCAGGTGCCCTGGTGGCCATTCCATCCATAGCAATCCCAGCTTACATGCAGGAGAGCGTCCATTCAGTCTGGACTCTCTCTTTCGGAAAAGCAGATCACTTTTTTAATGCACTTTTACAGTGTGGACGCTCTGTTCTGGAAGAAGTTTTGTTTTTTTTTTGAAGCTCCCTTCTGAAAAAAGCTTCTTCCGAAAGAAGCCTGCAGTCTAGACGTAGCCTCTGGGTACATCTGCAAAGCACGCTTATTTCAAACCGCTATATTGAAAAAAAATTAAATAGCTTGTTTCGAAACATCATATCCACTCTAGGGGGAAGCCTCAAAATTAGTCCAAGGAAGGTTCCCCTAAGGTGGATGCGCTACCTTGATTTAGAGCCTCAGGAAGCACCAGGGAGTAATTACTTTGAATGTCCCTGGGCAGGAGCTATTTCAAAATAGCAGCAGTGGAGCATCCACACTCCGGGTGTTTTGAAATAGCTATTTTGGAAGAGGTGTTATTCTTCCTGCAATGAGGTTTACAGATTTGGAACTAAGCCGTGACTGGCTTTTGAGGGGAGCAAGTAGGAAGAGGGAGGGGCCACTGGAGTCACTTGGCTCTCTGGGTGGCTCTGCCTGGGAAAAGAAAAACAGGGACCCCCCCATCAATGGAGATATTGATCCAACTGCTTCTCGCATGTTAAGCAAGTGCTCTACCACTCAAGCTAATTCTTCCACTTACTCAGGGCTAAGTCTTTTGGTGACTCTTCCCTTCTTCACAGGGACCTCTGTCTTCTAGGTCAGTTAGTTGTGGGAAAGGAGAAGGCTCCATTGAGGCTCCTCCTCACACTCGTGCTTGTGACCCTCATTCTCTCTCTGGCCTCAGGAGCAGATCTCAAGGAGACTCCCTGCAGCAAAGCCATGGGGGGGTCTCTCTGATCTGGCCCCTGCCCTGCAGCCTGTCCCACCTGGCCATTGTCATGGACTCTCTGTGAGGTCATCGCCTCCCAACCTCCATTAGCCAATAAGCTGAGGGGCTGCAGGAGGTACTTGTGATGTCACTGCCACACCCACCCCTGCCCTCCAGGGCTAATGTCCTGCCCCAGGCAGCCCCTTTGCATGGCTGAGCTGCTCCCAGGGGTGAAAGTGACACATTTCTTACAGGGCCTGTTCTATTGGGCACCACTTCTTAGGGAGGCTCAAGGCAGGAAGTGGTGGGAGGGGTTGTGATAGGACAGTACCTGTAAGACATTACAGAGTGGAGTGGGAGGCTCAGGGAAGAGATTTGGGGGGCATATGGGTGAGGTAGGGCTCAGAATACAGAAGTCAGGATTCAGGCTGAGGATTGAGGGGATCAAGGGGACTAGAATCCCAGCTCCCTCTGCTCTGGGCTCCCTGAGGCCTGTTATCAAGCAAGGGATTTCTCTGCACTGCACTGAGGAGAGAAACCCCTGAGCCAGTGACATGGACTGAGCTGGTTCCAAGCAACCAAGAGGGTGTGTGTGTGTTCAGTAAATCTACATGTGACTAGATCCATCTAGCAGCCACAGGGGCCTTTAGCCAAGGCAGCAGTGACTCTGAGGAAGGGTTGGGGGCTAATCAGATGAACATGAGTGTCCAAGGCTGGGCAGAAATGGATGAGGGGATGTCACAGGCACTAGCACATCAAGAGGTAGAGCGAGGCCCTGCTGCTCTTCCAGACATGCCACAGCCTGGATAGAACCAGGGATTTTCAGCTGTTTAATCTAAGACACTTGCCACTGAGCTGCTGCCAACAGGCCAGGGGAGGAAGGCCAGGACAAGACCCTTTTATCCACTGGGTCTGTGCCGGCTGGAGCCTCCTCCTACCAGATCTGTGGCCTGAGTCCTGCAAAGCCTCCAACAGGTGCCTGGCCTGACTCATCTGGCTTCCCCAGGCTGGCACCCAGGGTCATTCTCAGCTGATGTCACCCCCGCCTGTCATGTGGGAGTTGGGTTCATCCCAGGCACAGGTCTGGCAGAAGGAGCTCCGCTTACCTGGGCACCAAGGGGAGGTGCAATAAGAGGAGAGCCAGTGTTCCTGCCTGGCTTTGAACCAGGGACCTTTTGTGTGTTAGACAAATGTGCTAATCACTACACCACAGAAACACCTGTGAAGGGCTTAAGTTCTGCTGGACTTAAACTTGGACAAATGTTCTGCTACTAACTCTTGGCCAATGCTTTGGGGAAAAGGCCGAGCAAGAGCAGGGAATAAGACACCCCCCTCCCCTCGCTACTTCTCTAGACCTTTGCTCCCAACACTGGGAAGGTGGCAGGGGCTTTGTGATGCAGGAGGGGTGATCCACGTCACATCCCCAGCATTGCCCCCCTGCAGGGAAGGACCTTTGGGGACAGGCCCAGACTCCCCCACCTCTCACACTCCAGAGCAGAGCAGCCCCCAGGAGTAGGGCTGAGCCATGCAGTGGTGGCAGGAGCTGAGAGTTTACCTGAGACCTCAGGAACCCAGCACAAGGCACCATCCCAGGCATCTCTCTGACAGAGGCAGAAGGGGAGGGTGTCTCAGGACTTGGGTAGCTTGTTGCCCTAGGAAGGGGTGTGACCAAAACACATACCCTCGCTGTGAGCAGGATTTGAACCTGCACAGGGAAACCCCATTGACTTTCTACTCCAACGCCTTAACCACTCGGCCATCACAGCTCTGAGAAGCTTGTCTCCTGTATGTAAATGTGGAGAAAAATTCTGTTACTAACTCCTTGGCCAACTCCGATTGTTGTAGGGTTAAGGAATTCTCTCTTGTTAATTCTGTGCCCTCAGGAAGGGACCAAATCCGAGGAGGCCGGGCCCCCACCTGGGGACTCCAACCCAAATCCTGAGACCAAGGGGGTTGACAATCCAGATGATCAAGGTTTGCTGCACTTTTCCCTCCACTCAACTGTACCAAACCTCAAGGCCAACTTCACAATCCCAGTGGCTGGTGGAGATGTGCTGGTAGAGCCTCTGCCCACTGAGCTGTAGCCTTCTGTGCCCAGGGAGCCAGACACTGCCAGGGCTGGAGGGAAATGGGGACTGGTCGCGCTTTGGGAGTCAAAGGTGTTTTCTGGGACCATAGAGTAGAACAGTTTTACAGCCCACTGGTGAGGAGGGGACCATGGCTTAGCGAGCCCGTTATGGTTTGACACAAGAGGCTTGCTCTTAAGATGCGTCTGTGTGATACGAGCACCACGTTCCAAACCTCAGAGCTAGCCCTCAGTCTCACAAGTGGCCCTTTCAGAAAGGAGCCTTGGGCGGCTGCCGTGGGGACATTGTGGGCTCTGGGGTGAGGGAGGTGAGGCAGGGGAGGTCCTCACAGGCAGGGGATTTAGCTCAAGTGGTAGAGTGCTCGCTTAGCATGCGAGAGGCAGTGGGATCGATGCCCACATTCTCCAACTGCAGATGAGTCATTTTCACTGTGAGGGGGCTCAGTGGCTCCTTCCTCTTCCTACCTGCTCTCCTGAAAAAGACATACCAGTTTCCCCTTTCTTTCCCCCCAGCAATTGCCATGCTGCAAAGAAGAGACCAGAGATAGCCAAACTAGCAGCCCATCCTGCTCTGTTGTATAATAGCCAGTGTGTTGTCTATCTAAGCTTGGGTGCTCTGTATGAGCCAAGCCAGTTGTTTAAAAATTGTGGGTTCAAATCCCATTGCAGTCACTTCAGCTGCTCACTGATTTCCAGGGCAGCTTTTACAGAACAAGGACTCCTTAGGCTAACACTGGGGTGGGCCTGAGTCCAGACAGTTCGCTGCAGACCCTGATGAGGGTGGGGGTTGCTCTGAGAGGCTGCAGGTACCATTGGCACTCTTTTGTTCCTCCCTGTCTCGTACCAATATTGTGCAACACTCAGGCTATGTCTACACTACATTGTTCTTCTGGAAAAAGCTACTCAAATTGTGAACCCCAATTTGCGTGGCTTTTTCTGCTTCTTTTTTCAGAAGAGGCTTTTCCAACATTTGGCCTGTCTACACTGAGCCAAATGTTGGGGGGAAAAACCCTTTTTTGGAACATCCCTTCTTCCTCATAAAATGAGCTACAAAAGGATGCCCAAAAAGCACGTCGGAAGAGAAGCTGTGTTCTCTGGAGTAAAATCTTGTCTCTGTAGTGTAGAGAGAGCCCTGATGTGGCATCTTTTTTCAAGATTAGGGTGCAGCGTAGACAGAGGGTTGCAATATGATACACAATTTGAGCTACAGAAGTTGTCATTTTGAGCTTATTTCGAAAATGCTTTGGTGTCTATACAGAACAAAATATTGAAATAACCTGCTATTCCTCTAGTCTCATTCACACAGACACAATAGCAAAACTCTACTATTTTCATCACTACACTTTTAAACAAGGAAATAGAGGAGATAGATACCTAAATGGCTACATTACTAAACCCAAAATACAAATATCAAAAGAATAAACTTTCAGGCCCCCACACCTTGAGATTTGTAGCTCAAAGCCGGAGCTGCTGTGGAAGGAGGTGAAGCTACAGAAGCTGACAGGGGACAATCAGCGGGCGGAGCGTTATTTTTTCTCCTCCCAGGGCTGATGTGGCTAGAACTGAGGAGATGAAAATCCTCTTCCCTTCTCCTCAGAAGATGGAAATTGCAGTTGGTTCTCCTAAAGCTGGAACCCAGGATAAGACTTTTTTTTCCCCTAAAGCCCTCATGAAAGCTGAGAGGGAATTTGCTAGTAGACTGAGAATGTAGGTTAAGGAAGGGTACAGGCCAGCATGGGGCTTGAACCCATGATCTTGAGATTAAGGCTACATCTAAACTGGCACCCTTTTCCGGAAATGCTTAAAACGGAACAGTTTTCTGTTATAAGTATTTCCGGAAAAAGTGCGTCTACATTGGCAGGATGCTTTTCCGGAAAGACACTTTTTCCGGAAAAGCGTCCGTGGCCAATTTTCACGATCGGGGCTTTTTTGCGGAAAACACTACTGTGCTGTCTACACTGGCCCTTTTCCGGAACAGTTTTCCGGAAAAAGGACTTTTGCCCGAACGGGAGCAGCATAGTATTTCCGGAAAAGCGGCTGATTTCTTACAGTAGATTGTCAGTGCTTTTCCATAAATTCAAGGGGCCAGTGTAGACAGCTGGCAAGATTTCCGGAAAAGCAGCTGATTTTCCGGAATAAGTGGCCAGTGTAGACACAGCCAAAGAGTCTCATGCTCTACCAACTGAGCCAGACTCTGTGCAATAAGTCTGTTCACACCCCATCACAGCATAGAACAAGCCAAGTGTTCTCAAGTTCCTGACTCAAGGCTCTTTCTTGCCCCTAATGAGGGGTTCAGGTCTGTTGGGAGAGTTGAGCTCAAATCCCCCTCCTGACACACCCACTTCTTTCCCCACAAGGAACGGCCTCATTTCCATCTCTCCAGTGACAGGAGAAGGGGTCGATATCACGATTTCTTTAGTGATGCAGCAAGGGGAGATGGAGGGAATTCAAACTCCTTTGCAGGCTTTGTTATCATGGCACCAAGTGTGACAAGAGGGGTGTGATCTGGGGAGCCTGCCCCCCAGAAGGGGCGTTTGGGTGCACCCAGGGGCAGCAAGAATTCAGGCCCTCGGGCCAGTGCATTGGGGACAACCTGTGAGCCCTTCCATGAGCATTTTATCCTCCAACTGGGGAAGGCAGCTGGGCAGGACCAGCCTGCAGCCCACGTCCCTTTCAGCCCCAGGTGCAGGAGGTAACAGAGAGGGAAGGAAAGTCCATGGCCAGAGCCTCCTCCCAGCAGTCTGGCCCTGTGCAGAGTCTGTGCATGATGGAGCCTGTCCCAGCAGCATTCTGGCCTGTTCTCTGCAAAATGCTCAGCCTGTTTCATTTTCTGCAGGAACAAGTGGGATCCATGCGCCCTGTTCCCCAGTGACAAGTGTGTGTCCTCTCCCCCCTTTCCACAGACACAGCAGGCCAGGGGGTTGTGCACCTGCAGTGGCCCCTTCCTACATGGCCTCCAACAAAACTGGGGTGAAAAGCTGTTAGGCCCCAGCCCTCCTGTGCCTGGCCATGGCAGGAGCACTGTCTGAAGACAGGTTGTAGGTGGAGCAGAATTAGCTCAACTGGAAAAGTGCATCTGATCCAGGGGTCAAAAGGGGCTGTGGCTGCTGCTGGCAGGGAAGAAGCTGGGAGGCAAGGTGCTGGCAGCAAGAGATTCCGGCTGCCTCTTTGTCCTGGGTCTCCATGTGCCATGCTGGCCACCAGCCACCTTGACCAAACCTCAAACCAGCTGGACTAGTCAGCCAACATCACAGAGAGTCGCTAGTGGCCCTGTCAGAGAAGAGCCATTGGCAGCTGCAGAGACATCGCTGCAGTGGTCTGAGGCACCTTTCTTGAAAGGGCCACTTATGAGCTCTATTGGCATAGGCTGACTAGCTCAGTTGGTTAGTGCATGGTGCTAATAACGCCAAGGTCATGAGTTTAAGCCTCATGTTAGCCACAGAATCATTTGCTGTGATGACTACTTCCACCCCTGCCAAACATACACTTTAGCTGCTGAAAGGGCCATGGGTGAGGTGCATTTGCATGGGTAGGCTAGCTCAGTTGATTAGAGCATGGTGCTTATAATGCCAAGCTAGTCGGTTCAAGCCCCATGCTGGCCATGGGTTGTTTGGTTTGGTGACTTGCTGAGTTTTGTTGTTGAAGGAGAAAACACAGAACTGGTAACCTGGGGAAATGACCCACCAGGTCTGGGCCCCTCGAAGAGGCAACAATTCCCCACTGGCCAGGACAGAGCCTCCCTCTGACACAGTCATGGAGCCTTCTCCCCCTGGTCCTGCCTCCCCCTTCACTCAGCTCTCACTGCTCGGTGCTGCCAGGGAGGGGCCTCACTGCGAGAGCCGCCTGGGCAGGTTCCTGCCACAGAGACACGTCCCAGAACAGGACGGATGCTCAGACCGACACTGAGTGTTGCTCAGCGCTGGGGTGAGACAGGGAAGGAAAAAGGGTGTAACGGCGCCTGCAGCCGTTCAGAACAGCTGTGAGTCCCACCCCCAAATACCAGCCCTTCCCTTGGGCTCTGCTGGGCACTATCTTGACTCAGGTCTCCCTGGTGTGTGGAGATGACATGGCAGCTCCGTGGGCAGAGTCCTGAGCCCCTGGCTGGGCAGGGCTCATTAAGCAGCTGTAGGGCTGGGCTGCTGCACAGCTTAGAGCAGGGGTGGGCAAGAATTGGGAACCACTCCCAGGGCTGCACTTTTCCATGCTATTAACAGAGGAGGTGTGGGTCTGGGATGGAGGCTGGCTGCAGACAGGAGTTTGGGGCAGAGTACTGGGCTGCAGGAATGGTTGCAGAGGGTTGGGTTGTGACCTGGGGCAGAGGACTGGGCTGCAGGATCTGGGAGGGGTGTGGGTTCAGGAGGGGGGCAGAGGGTTTGGTTTATGTGGGGTACCACAGGGTTGAGGGAAGGGAGGGGATGGGGTGCCAGAGGCAGGCTTTGGCTGGGAGACTTACCTGGCTGACTCCTCGCCAGCAGCCCAGCACATTTCTCAGGCAGCCTGCCCTGCTCCCACACAGGCTGAAGGGGCCATGTGGGTCGGTGAATAAGAGCCTGAATGGAGGGGGAATGGTGCTTCACATGGCCAGAAACCAGCCAATGGGATTGTGCTGGGAGCAGGGACACTAACAGCTTCACTCAGCTCTCAGGGTTCGTCTACACAGTGTGCTTGTTTTTCAATAGCTTGTTTCAAAGTAGCATGTCCACACTGCAGGGAAGCCTCAACTTAGAGCCCCAAGAGGCCCTAGAGAGTAATGACTTTGAATGGCCCTGGGGAGGAGCTATTTTGAAATAGCAGCAGTGGAGCAGCCACACTCCAGCTATAGCAAAATAGCTATTTCGGAAGAGGCGTTATCCCTCAGGCAATGAGGTTTACAGATTCGGAGCTAAGCCGTGGTGGCTTTTGGGGTGAGTGAGTAGGAAGAGGGAGGGGTCATTGCATCCACTTGGCCCTCTGCTTGCAAAAACAAAAAGGAACCTGCTAGTCACTGGGGGTATCAAGCCCACTATCTCTTACATACTAAGCAAGCTTTCTACTACTTGAGCTAATGCCCCTGCTGTCAAGCTTTTAGACATTTTAGTGACTCTTCCCTTCTCCATAGGGACGTCTGTCTTCTAGGTCAGTTAGTTGATGGGGGAGGAGAGGGTTCCAACAAGCCTCTTCCTCACACTCATTCTTGTGACTCCCATTCTCTCTCTGGCCTCAGGAGCAGATCTCAAGGAGACTCCCTGCAGCAAAGACATGGGGGGAGGGGGGGGGGTCTCTGAGATGGCCCCTGCCCTGCAGCCTGTCCCACCTGGCCACTGTCATGGACTCTCTGTGAGGTCATCACCTCCCAACCTCCATTAGCCAATAAGCTGAGGGGCTGCAAAAGGCCCTTGTGATGTCACTGCCACACCCACCCCTGCCCTCCAGGGCTAATGTCCTGCCCCAGGCAGCCCCTTTGCATGGCCGAGCTGCTCCCGGGGTGAAAGTGACACATTTCTTACAGGGCCTGTTCTATTGGGCACCACCCCTTGGGCCGGGGGAGGCTCAAGGCAGAAACGAGGGGGGTTTCAGTAAAGCTACATGTGAATGGATCCATCTAGCAACCACTGCCAGCCACACGCACGGGGGGAGTTTTTTGTGCAAGCAAAATTTGCAGTGGAGACATACTGGGGGGGCAGGTGAGCTGACAGGTGGGCGGGAAGGTAGCTAGCTGAGGTGCCAAAGTAGCTCAGTGGGGAGAGCATTAGACTGAAGATCTAAAGGTCCCTGGTTCAACCCCAGGCTTTGGCAAAAGCCTTTGTTCTTGAGTCTTGTCCCTTCTTTGGCTCCTCTGTGAAGAGCCCAGGTGTGCGTCGTAGAAGGGCCTTGTCTGCCCTGTTGCTCCACCTTGGAGCCAGCAAGTCCTGCCTCTCCTCTACTGGAGACAGAAAAAGGAGCTCTCCTTAGAGCAGCATCAAGCCAGCCCCCTCAGAACACCTGCCCTTGCTGAGCTAGTGAAGCTCCTCTCTCCCTGCTGCTTTGTCCATCCTGGCAGGAACAGAATCCAGGACTCACCCAGTCAGGCTGGTGCCCAGTAACCCCAGACAGACGTGCACATCCGCACGCTGGCAGCAGCTGTTGTGGGACTCTGCAAATCCACCACTAGACCTGAGTCCCCACATGCCAGGCAGCCCAAGGGAGGGCTCTGGGGTCTCAACGAAACAGTTTCAGGCAGGGGGGCTCTCAGCAAACTGGGTTCTCAGAGCACAGGGGGAGTTTGGGGGCTTGTTGCTGGGCCGTGGGGTGAAGCATTAAACCAGCCCCCTCCTGTGGGGCCTGTGAGTGTTGCAGAATCTGGGCCCCTGTGACTTGGCAACAGCAAATAAAAGGTCTTGGGGCCACACAGAGACCCTGCTGGGCTGAGCAGGAAGTGGCTGGGACTTTGTTTTGTCTTTGCCTGTGGGCTTGTCTGTCTGCAGCCTGGAAACCTCCTGGCTCCTCAGACCACTGGTCTGGATGGAGCGTTACAGACGTCGGAATAATGGAATTGCTGTGTAGACGCTCCCATTGTTATTGCAGTGTAATGGCCGTTATGCCCAAGGAACGCTGCTGTGTAGATGCAGCCTAACAGAAATGCTGAGCAAGGGATGCTACAATAGCAGGGGAGAGAGGGAAATGAGGTCACTTCTCTAGATACAAAATGGAGGATGTGTCAGGAGTGGGATTTGAACCCTCATCTCCATTCAGAGACCAGAACACACCACTGAGGGAAAAACAGAACCTTGAGTCTGGTACCTTAGACCGCTCAGCCATCCTGGCTCCCATGCAAACACCTTCAACTGCAGTTTTCTTACATGTGTGAGTTGCTCTGGGAGGCCAAAGGAGCCCATCAATTTCCACACCTAACAGCCCCTCTACAGCACAGCTGGGTTTATCCACACTCCCCCTCACTGACCGTTGTGAGGTAATTTGCAGGGAGCTGTCAAGAAGTGGAAGAAGCTACAATAAGGCACCACTGAGATTTGGACTCAGGATCTCTAGTTTATAAGGCAAGTGCTTTAGCCAGCTAAGCCTGGCATCCCCCTCGCACACTGCTGTAAAATTGTTCTACTTTAAGGTTCCAGACAACACTTTTGACTCCCAACATGCAGCCATTTCCCTCCAGGCTTCCTGCCCTGCCAGCGTCTGGCGCCCTGGGCACAGAAAGCTACAGCTCCGTGGGCAGGGGACTTTGTTTTCCTTGCCCATGGGATGCTGTCGCAGGAAGGGCTGCTCAGCAGGGGTGGGATTCACCTGTCGAGGAAGGGAAGAGTATTTGGGTGCAGACTGGCTAACCTAGTGAAGAGGCTTTAAACTAGGTTTGATGGGTGCAGACTGGCTCACCTAGTGGGGACACTTTAGAGTAGGTCTGATGGGGGCAAAGCCCACAGGTAAGTGAATCACATGGACACCTGGGAGATAGGTCAGAAATGGGAGAGAGCAGGGGCTGTAACAGCAGATACAAAGGAGAGACACGGGACCACTGGGAAGCAAACTCTAATCTGTGTCTTAGATGCTGGTAAAGACAGACAGGAATGATGGGTGATAAGCAGGAAGAAGTTGGTATCACAGGGACTTGGTGGGATAATACACGACTGGAATTTTGGCACAGAAGGGTACAGCTCACTCAGGAAGGATTGGCAGGAAAAAGGGAGGAGGAGTTTCCTTTGATATAAAACATGCAAACACTTGGCCTGAGGCACAGATGGACACAGGAGACAGACTTGTCGTCAATCCCTGGGTGAGGTTAAAGGGGTAAAACCCCAGGGTGATGTCACACTAGGTGTATATTCCAGACACCTCCCCAGGCAGAAGAGGTGCCTGAGGCTTTTTACACAATTAACAAAATCATCCAAAGTGCAGCTGGTTTCACACACACTCAGCCTCACCCACAGCTGGGAGGCAGTTTGCAGGGAGCTGAAAAGAAACAGAAGAGGGGAAACTGGAAAGTGAATCACATGGACACCTGGGAGATAGGCCAGAAATGGGAGAGAGCAGGGGCTGTAACAGCAGAGATAAAGGAGGGACGCGGGACCACTGGGAAGCAAAATCTAATCTGTGTCTTAGATGCTGGTACAGACACACAGGACTATGGGTAATAAGCAGGAAGAAGTTGGTATCACAGGGACTTAGTGGGATAATACACAACTAGAATATTGGCACAGAAGGGTACAGCTTGCTAGGGAAGGATTGGCAGGGGAAAAGGGAGGAGGACTTTCTTCAGCTATGAAATCATGCACACACTGGGACTGAGGTGGAGAGGGACACAGGAGACAGACTTGTTACAGGAGTGAGGTTTCAAGGGGTTTCTAATCAAACTCCTTAACCAATTGGCCATCACTACTTTGGGAGACCGATCTCCTGTTCTTGTGCAAAAAGCCTGCAGCATAGACATAGCAGTGTGAAAAAACCTCACATTAACAAGCTCAAACCAGCAGGTCCCACTGAGATTTGAACTCAGATTGCAGGATTCAAAGTCCTGAGTGCTGCCCCTTACACCATGGGGCCACCATGGTACAGTGTGTATGGGTACTTGGGATACTCAGTTTTCCGTCTGGCCGCTGCACTTCTGGCTTCCCTCCTGCTGCTTCACCCCTCTGGCTATGACTACACGGCACATTTATTTTGGAATAAGCTGGTATCGAATAGTGATTCCAAAATAGCTTATTTCGAACTAGCATGTCTACACTACAGGGAAACCTCAGAATAGTCCGAGGCAGGCTCCCCAGTGTACTCATAGACTCATAGACTTTCAGGTCAGAAGGGACCATTATGATCATCTAGTCTGACCCCCTGCACAGTGCAGGCCACAGAATCTCACCCACCCCTCTTAGAATAATCCTCTCACCTATATCTCAGATATTGAAGCCTTCAAATACTTTTAAGGCCTTAAAATGCAGAGAATCCTCCAGCTGTGATCTGCGCCCCATGCTACAGAGGAAGGCGAAAAACCTCCAGGGTCTCTGCAAATCTACCCTGGAGGAAAATTCCTTCCCGACCCCAAATATGGCGATCAGCTAAACCCTGAGCATGTGGGCAAGACTCACCAGCCAGACACCCAGAAATTCTCTATAGTAACTCCTATAATCCCTCCATTGACCTATTTCCCACTGAAAATGAATGGTCAATTAGTTACCAAGATCATATTATCTCATCAACCCATCCCCTTATCATAGAATCATAGAACTGGAAGAGACCTCAGAAGGTCATCAAGTCCAGCCCCTCGCTCCAGGCAGGACCAATCCCATCTAAATCAACCAGGCCAGGGCTTTGTCAAGCCGAGACTTAAACACTTCTAGGGATGGAGACTCCACTACTTCCCTAGGTAACCCATTCCAGTGCTTCACCACCCTCCTAGTGAAATAGTTTTTCCTAATATCCAACCTGGACCTCTCCCACCACAACTTGAGACCATTGCTCCTTGTTCTGCCATCTGTCACTCGTGTAGACGAACTGTCTCAGAAGAATAAGTTAGAATGTCCCCAGGAAGAGGCTAGTTCAAACTAGCAGCAGTGGTGCAGCTACGCAGACCTTATTTTGAAATAGCTAATTTGGAACAGGTGTTATTCTTCGTAGAATGAGGTTTGCAGAAGTCGGAATAAGCCATCTGTTACTTCAGAATTATTTCAAAATAACGGAATTGCTGTGTAGACTCTTGCATTGTTGTTGTGGAATAACGGCCATTGTTCCAAAAGAACTTTTGTGTGTGGACAGAACCTGCACAGCCCAAGAAATATGATTGGCAGCTCATCCCCACCATTGTTTTGTCAATTGCAGTGTAGGGTTCTGAAGACATGGACCCAAGGAAACCACCTTGGTTGCTTTCTGCTAAGGCCAGGCTGGAGGGAAAAGAATCACTCCTTCAAGCTGGATTTGAACCAGCGACCTAAGGATCACTTGTCAAGCACACACTACAATCCTCCGCTCTGCCAGCTGAGCTATTGAAGGGTGCCTGAAGAGTACTCTTTTGTCCAGGTTGTCCCTTCTGCAAGTCTCAGGGCAACTGCTCCCCCAAGTAGGTGGCATTGCTGATGAGGGGCAGAGTAGCACAGGGGCAGTCACAGGTACTTCACATGCAGACAGACCCCCTGAGTGAAACCTGAGCTAGATCCATCCATGTCACAGCAAAAGGAAGAAAGTTGGGTTCTTCTCGTGTGTCTTCTTTGTTCCAGAGTCTCTAGGGTTGCGGTCGGGGCAGGTCCACAAAAAAAACAAAGCACTTGAATGAACCTTGGTCTAGAAACACCCGAGGGTTTCCTTCTATCTTTGGCCTGGAAAGGTCTTCTGTAACAATATGGTTCTGCTGTAACACTATTGGAAGGCCTGTCGCTATTCAGTAGGTCTAAACTAAAGCCTTTTTCTGCAGCCAGACTGAAGAGCAGCAGCAATTAGCTGTAAAGCCTGGAGTCACATACTCATATTCCAGCTAAATGACACTGAAATAGTGTCAGACTAGGCTGTGAGAAGGGGATCCTGTCCTAATGTCACCCACTGGTACCAGATAAGAAACAGATCTCAAGATGGGTAGAGAAAACTTAGTTAAACACAGTTTTGACTGGCAAAAGACTGCTTATCAATAGTTGTGGTTGTGCAATGGGCATTCTATGATTCTTGTCCTCCCTTTCCCATTGTTTGTCTGGGTGGTCGCTGTCTGGTTTGGATCTGTTTCTGTCTGCTGTATAATTAATTTTGCTAGATGGAAATCAACTAAGGTGGTGGAGCACGATTGGTTAGGTAAATCATAATAGTATCTTATGACTGGTTAGTAAAATTATGCTAAAATAATTGATTAAGATATTGCTAAGCAGGACTCAATTTTCACTATATAAACTGGGGACCAAGAAGGAGACCAGCAAGAAGAAGGAAAGCTACCCAAGCCCTAAGACCCCCAGCTCAAAGTAGAACACGCCTGTCCCATCAGAAAGGAACCTCAAGAACCCGTGTTTCTACCTGACTTTGAACTAAGGACTTGCTGCGTGTTAAGAAAACACAATGACCACAACACCACAGAGAGTGGCAGAGCCAGGCCCAGTAAGGCTGCTAATACAATCAATCCTAGTATCTTTATACCCTTAACCAAACAGTCTGACGTCAAGGCATCCAATTACAGAAATCATCAATGAAACTTAAAAAAGTGAAACCGTTCTCAGCAAGATAGAGGGCAGGTGCGAGGGAGTGAAGCGTCTCTCTCAACCAGCTCAATTAACACATTCCAATAGCCCATCCTGTAGGCCTCTCACTCCGCGTAACAGAAAGTTCACTCTGGTCTATGTGCAGAAGCAAGAAGCTGAAATGGTTTCTGTTATACAAGATGGCTTCTAGCTAAATATGAAATGGTTTCCACAACTCCAACCCAAACCCTGAGACACAGGGGTTTACAAGCCAGATGATCAATGTTTGCTGCACTTCTCCCTCTCCCAACTGTGCCAAACCTCAAGGCCAACTCTACAGTCCCAGCAGCTGGGGGAGATGTGCACGTTAGAGCCTCTGCCCGCTGAGCTGTAGCTGTCTGTGCCCAGCGTGCCAGACAGTGCCAGGGCGGGAGGGAAATGGGGAATGGCTGCACTTTGGGAGTCAAAGGTGTTGTCTGGGACCATAGAATAGAACAGTTTTACCAAGCAGCATCCAGAGGGCACCATGGCTTAGCTGGCTAAAGCACCTGTCTAGTAAACAGGAGATCCTGGGTTCAACTCCCAGTGGTGCCTTATTGCTGCCTTTGCTCACATTTTCGTAGGTCCTTCTGGGACACAGAAGAGGCCTCCCCTGGCCACCCATGGAGCTGCTGGTTCAGGAAAAGGCTGATTGGAGAGGTGTGCATGGCTCCCCCAGTCGCTGGGTCTGTGGCCTTTGAGGTTCTGCAGGGTTGTGGGAAGGAGAAGTGAAGCAAACTTTGATTATTTGGCTTGTAAACCCCTTGGTCTCAGGACTGAGGTTGGAGTCCCCAGGTGGAGCCCGGCCCCTATTTGGTTTGGCCCCTTCCTGAGGGCACAGAGTTAACAAGAGAGAATTCCTTCCCCCGCAGGAAGCTGAGTTGGCCAAAGAGTTAGTAACAAAATGTTTGTTCACCCTAATGGGGTGACCTGATGCCCAAATTCCCGCTGCCCCCAGACTGCCTGCAGGGGCCTGGCTCCCCAGCCCAAGCCACAGAGGGAGGCTCAATATCTCCAGGAGGCCTGGAGCACGTGCCCGGCACAGAGAGCTGCTGCCAACTGCTAGTCGCCTGCTTCAGTGGCCCAGCAGCCGCCCCCTGAGCCCAAACTTGCTCCTGCTCCTCCAGCTTCTCTCCCTGACGCACCCCACGGCTGCCGAGGTCCCTGCGCATGAGGCAGTGGGATCATCCGAGGCAGGCGCCAGTCCCAGCCCCATCCCCGAGCCCCCTCCCCCTTCCTCCCCTTTTCGCCCACCTCCTCCCCCCTCCCAGGCTCTTCCCTCAGCCCCTCCCCAGTTCTACATTCCCCACAGAGAAACCAGAGAGTTTGTTCTTTCCACAGGGAAAAGTCCTGTTTGTGTTCCCAGCAGGGCGGTGGGAGGGGGGAGATGCACAAGCCCCATGATGGGCTGCTGGATGGCAGCCGTGTGCTGCTGCTGAATGGCCCTTGTGAGCTGCTCAGCCTCTGGCCCCCACCCTGGCAGGATCGTCTCCGCCTTGTGCTCACAACTATTCTGGGGGACACTTGGGGGACGTTCGACTCGCCAAGGTCCAGCTAGGGGAGGAGACAGAGGAACCTCCCTTTGAGGGGCCCAGAGGCATCTCCCTGGTGGTCTAGTGGCTAGGATTCAGCACTTTCACTGCTCTGGCCTGGGTTCAATTCCCAGTCAGGGAAGCCAACCTTATCTGTGTTAATGACCTCTGCCAAGTCTCTGCCCTTTTCCATCACAGGGAGGCCCAGCAGGTTGAGGGGAGGGGCTGGGGTGCCAGAGGCAGGCTCTGACTGGGAGACACTCCCAGCAGCCAAGCACATTTCTGAGGAAGCTACTTCCCTGCGCAGGGGGTACAAGTCACACGCCTGGGTGTATAAGAGCTTGTGGGGACTGGCCAGGGCTTCAAGCAGGCAGCTCCCATTGGCCACAAACAAGCCTGGAGCAGGGACCAGGCATGAAGCCTTTTCCTCTGCAGCTGAGAGACACAAAGGGCCCAGCAGCCCCTTCTCTCAGCTGTGCGTGGGGGCAGGGCGAGCAGGGAATCTGCCTGAGGCTTCTTGCTGCCATGTTGGGTGGCTTCATGGGCTGGATCCAGCCCGCTGGCCTGTATTGCCCAGGCCTGGCTTAGAGGGAACCTTGGCTCTGGCTGTGGGGGAGGGGCGCTGTGGAAAGGCCAGTCTGGCCTTCCTGGGCAGGGCATGACGACGTCCACTGTGCACAGCCCGGCTGCCAAACATCCTAGACAGAGAATTACAGGCTAGAGCGATCCATGTCCCACAGCCAAAGTAGCTCAGTGGGGCGCACATTAGACTGAAAGTCTGAAGGTCTCTGGTTCAATCCCAGGCTTTGGCAGGTGCTGGCATGTGGCAGTAACTTCCCTGGTGTTCAATCCTTGCCTTGCTGTTTTTGGTCACAGCTTGGTATTGACAAATCAAGATCATCTCATGAGCCCCGCCCCCGACTTCTTCCTGTTACTCGCAGCCTCTTTGACTACTGCCCACCCAGTGCTGGCCCAAGATATGGAACAGGGCTGTGGGCTGATGGGGATGTGCTGGGGAATTGTTGGTTTGTGTAAATCCTTGAGAATTGATCTTCTTGCTCCTCTGGCTCAATTCTACTTTGTGCTTCTTCACTTTCTCAATGTAAGGACTCTGAAATGTCTGCTCCAGTGGTGCAATGGGTCAGTGCACAGTATTTATAAAGTAGTGTGTATAGGAGACATGCTGAGGTTGTGAATTCAAACCTCACCTGGAGCAGTGGTTTTCAGTCCCTACTGGGCTGCCCCTTTCCAGTGATCACTGTGGGAGCTGGAATTCTAGCTCAGAGGAGACTGTCAGTTAAAATTTCCTCTTCAGACTTGTCAGACTGAATGGTGGGTGGCCAGGGAAGGTCCTTCTTGTTTCCAGGGACTTGTTACAGGTCTTCTCCCCCTGCCCCTTAGCCATCAGCGGCTGCTGTCCCTTTCAGCCATTCTGGCAGGGAGGCAGGAAATGGGGCAAAGGAGCCAGACAAGCTGAGGGAGGCGGGGAAATTCTGATCTCTGCATCTCCCCTATGTGAGGGTTTGTCTACACGTCATTCCTTTTTCCAGAGAGAAATGCAAATTCAGCTGAGTGACATTGCAAATGAAGCAGAGATTTGCATAATCATGTCTGGATGCTATTTTGAACTAACAGGTGCTGTCTAGACAGTCCTTTGGAAAGAAAACCCTTCTTTCAAAATCCCCCTTACTCCTTGTGAAATGAGGTTTAAGGTTAGTTCTGATGAAGGGTTTTCTCCCGCAATAAGCGTATCTCAACAGAATTTTGTATTTCAAAATAAAGTATTTCAAAATAGCACCAGTCTGTGAATATGCAAATGAAGTGCAGGATATTTAAATCCCAGCTTCATTTCCAATGTTGAGTGTCTACATTTGCAACCCTTGCAGGTTCTCTGGGCAGTGACACCCGAAGGGAATGACAAGGGCATGTGGTGCTGGCTCTCCTGTCCCAGCAATTGGAGTCAGAGCCCTGCCTTGCCAGTGCCAGTCACAGCAGCTTCCGCACCTGCTTCAGGATTGTGGTTTCCTTCTTCCCAATGCTCCTCCCCAATCAGCCTTTTCCTGTACCAGCAGTTCCATGGGTGGCCAGGGGAGGCCTCTCCTGTGTCTCAGAAGCACACAGGAAAAGATGAGCAAAGGCTACAACAAGGCACCACTGGGAGTTGAACCCAGGATCTCCTGCTTACAAGGCAGGTGCTTTAGCCAACTAAGCCATGGTGCCCTACTTGGCTACAGCCCTGCGATAGAGTTTTTCCAGGATAACTTTTGTATTTGTGAAAAACTCTGCTGGGTTCATGGAATGGGTTGACTCTTTTAGGGTGTGTCTAGACTACAGAGTTTTGTCGACAAAAGTGGACAAAACTATACCTGCGTCCACACTACCGCTGAGTTCTGACATAACGTCGACAGAACTCAGCAGTTTTGTCGACGCTGGTAAACCTCATTTTACGAGGCATAACACCTTCTGTCGACAGAGGGTGTTATTGAATGTAAACTGTCCTTTGCGTCTACACTACCATGTCGACAAAGCAGCTTGCTTTGTCGACAGAACTCAATGTAGTGTAGACACTCTTTGTCGACAGAAGTTTTGTCGACAGTAGTCTAGACGTACCCTTAGATCAGTTTCCAAGAAAGTGGCCGTGTTCTTTCAGAAGGCCTGTATTCCTCATTGTATTAGGAATAAGGCTCTTCCCAAAGAGAAGGTTTTCCCCACATTTGGGCCCGTGTAAATGGGCCAAATGTCAGAAAAGCCTCTTCTGAAAAAAGAAAAGTGTCTCCAAAACTGTTCAAATTTATGGTCCTGGACAACACCTCTGAATTCCAAGTTGCAACCATTCCCCATTTCCCTCCAGCCTTGGAGGGGTCTCAAGGCCTGTGTAGCCAAGAAGTGTGATTGACAGCTCATACCCACAAACTTTTTGTCAATTGCAGAGCAACCTAAGGATTACTTGCCAAAGACGCACTACAGGCCCAAGGTCAGGCTGGAGCCAGGGGAAGCAGGAGGCAGGAAGAGCCCCAGTCTACACAGCTCCTCTTTGTGCAGAAGCCGCTTGTGCAAAAACGGACCCCAATTAATTATGCAAGGAAAATCCCTGGGCTGCAATGCTTAGTTACACACAATAAGAATAATCCACCAGCTCAGACGTGATTTCTAAACCACCAAACAAGGAAAATAATAAAATCTGATGGACTAGGTAGTCCCCACGGGCTTTGCCTGCACCATGCTCAGGGCCTGGGGATTTTCTGTCAGTTTGCCAGACCAAAGAACTAGTCCCCCACTGCTCTGGAGTCTCTGCCTCTCCTGGGCCTTCTCATCCTCAGGCTCTGCTTTGTCTCCAGACAGACCCTGCTCTGCTACAGCCACCTCCCTCTGCCTGTCACTTCTAGAGCAAAATGCATCCTTTCATTCTGACTTTGTACACATGGGCTTTTAGCAACCAGATCTGCACCTAACACCAGCATTTGCTAGGGAGGGGTCTGAACAGCTTCTATAGAGAGAGAGAGAGACACACAGCCACTGTGGAGCATCTTTGCCAACTGTCTCAGAAAGCAGAGCAATGTAAATTCTTTGTCAGTGCGAGGAAACTGTCACCCTAGGTGGGACATTCCCGGAGACAGAAATTCACCTTCTAAATGTTCCTTCTTCAACTTTTAGCTCCTGATTAAGCCCCTTTGAAGAAGCCAGATACACAGGGAGGGCTGATCACACCCCTCTGAAAATCAGCTTTCCATGGGTATCAGTAGCCAGCTCTGAGTCATGGGTCTTGACATCTCGACTCCCTCCCAAAACCAGGGAAGTGTCTCCCACCACTGCAGCCTCCTGAGACTCTATGGCCGTGTCTGTACAGCAGGGACAGCAACACTCACAGCCCCACAGGAGGGCCCCTGGCCTAGCAATGTGGCCCCTGAGCAGCCTCTGATGTTCCCTGTGTGAGCCCCAGAACCAGCCCTGAGTGAGGGGGGCAGAGGGGGAGCAGTTCATACATGCCAAGGGGCTGGCCAGGGGCAGGACATGAGCCCTGGGAGGCAGCAGTGACATCACAAGGAACTTTTGCAGCACCTCAGCTCATTGGCTGGGAGGCAGTGACCTCACAGAGGGGCCATGACAACTGCCAGGTGGGACAGGCTGCAGGGCTGGGGCATCTCAGAGACCCCCATGGCCTGGCTGCCTGGAATCTCCTTTGTGAGGTTTCCCCTTGAGGGCAGAAGGGATTGAGGGTCCCAGCTGGGAGTGTCTCTGTGGAGATTTCCCCTTTCCCCAGGCTGCAGTGGGAGGGGCTGGGGCAGGCAGGGTTACAGGAGGGGCTGGCATGGAACCTCTGGGAGAGGCAAGAGAGAAGGCTGCTAACACTCAATGAGAATGGGATTTGAACCCATGGGTGCAGAGCACAAGGGATTAGCAGTCTATCATCTTAACCACTCAGCCACCTCATTTGAGCTATTGTACTTTGTTTCAAGTCACCTGAAATCAGCACTTCAGGGAACCTTTGTGCCACTTGATGACTGGCCAGGGACACCCAGGGTACGAAGGTTTTGGCTTTTCACAATGTTCCCTGGGCTGTTGTACAAAGCTCAGTGCTGGTAACAAACCCAAAAGCCCCCTGGCTACATCTACCCTGCAGACTTCTTGTGCAAGAACTGTTTTGTGCAAGAGTTCTTGTGCAAAAGGTCTTGCGCAACAATGTGTTCACACTGCCATGTGCTTTTGCACAAGAGAAGTGCTTTTCTGCAAGCGCGCCCGTGGCAGTGTGGACGCTCTCCTGCGCAGGAAAGCTCGGACGGGCATTTTAGATATACGGCTTTCTTGAGCAAGAAACCCCTGTTGCCCGTCCACACTGCTTCCTTGTGGAAGACTTCTTGCACAAGAGGGCTTATTCCTCGTGGGGAGAGCAATAACTTCTGTGCAAGAAGCCCTGTTGTCTGATGCTGCACTATAAATTTACATGCGCAAGAACGTGCCTGCAGTGTAGACGCTCTGCAAGTTTTTACACAAGAGCAGTTGTTCTTGTGCAAAAAGCCTGCAGTGTAGATGTAGCTCTGCAGTGTAAACACAGCCTGAGAGACACGAGGAAAGGAAGTGGCCAGAGCCTTCCCCCAGCAGGCTGGCTCTCAACAGGACGGGCACGTCTACACAGCACCCTCACCTCCAAGTAAGCTGTGCAATGTGAGCGTGCTGCTCAGAGCCCCCAGGGGAAGGTTTGCGGGGAGTTTCCAAGGCAACAACAACTACAAAGTTTCATAATCTACACTCATGTGACTGTGATTTATTCCTCCACTAGCAAGTGTCTCTGAAGGGATGAGAAATGCAGGGCCCAGGTGCAGGGAGCCGGGTCACATTCTCCTGCCTGAGTCTCAGTCCTGGCTGAAGCCTGGCTACAGAGAGAAGAGGCCAATGCAAACAGCCCCACAGCAGCAAGGAAGTCAGTAGGTGGGTGGGTGAAGCAGGGAGCTGGGGGCAGAGTTCAGCTCTAACTCACTAGGGGTGCGTCCCATAGTTCAAAATAATCAATGCGCCTATTTTGAAATAGCTTATTTTGTAATTTGACGCTGGCTATACAAATAAATCACTATTCCAAAACATCCCTCCCTCCTCCTGCCATGCAGGGACTTCAGAATAGTGAGCCCGTTATAGCTTGAAATAAGGGGCTTGCTCTTAAGACGCGACAGTGTGATATGAGCACCATGTCCCCTAAACCTCCGAGCTAGCCGGCCCACGGGTGTCAGTCTCACAAGTGGCCCTTTCAGAACGGAGCCTTGGGGAGCCGCAGGGACGTTGTGGGCTCTGGAACAAGGTGGGTGAGGCAGCAGGGCCTTTTGTAGGCAGGGGAATTAGCTCAAGTGGTAGAGTGCTCGCTTAGCATGTGAGAGGCAGTGGGATTGATGCCCACATTCTCCAACTACAGCTCAGTTCTTATCCTTTAATTTCAGTGGCCCCCCTCCCTCTTCCTACCTCCTCTCCCAAAAGAAACACATGCCCAGCAATTGCCATGCTGCAAAGCAGAGAGTAGAGGGGGGAGGGATAGCTCAGTGGTTTGAACATTGGCCTGCTAAACCCAGGTTTGTGAGTTCAATCCTTGCTGAGGCCATTTAAGGATTAGGGGCAAAAATTTGTCAGGGATGGTACTTGGTCCTGCTGTGAAGGCAGGGGACTGGACTTGATGACCTTTCAAGGTCCCTTCCAGTTCTAGGAGATAGGCAATCTCCTTTGATTTAATATTTAAACTCAGCAACCCATCAGGCTCTGTGGTGAAATGGAAAGCCTGTTGGACTTCTAACCTGCACTGGTTAATGTGAGCCCAGCTGGACATTCAAAGTTGGTGGATTCAAGTCCCACCAGAGTCACTTTACCTGCTTCCTCATTTCCAGGATGCAGTTTTTGCAGACCAGTCAATCCTTAGGCTGACACTGGGGTGGGCCGGCATCCAGGCAATTCCCAGCAGACCTCAGTAAGGGGGGAGGGAAGGGCTGGTCCTTGGGGTTGGGGCTGGGGGTTGTTCTGAAAGGCTGCAGGTGCCCTTAGACCTACCAGTGCTGAGCAACACTCAGGCTATGTCTACACTGCACTGTTCTACGTGATTTTCAAAACCCAATTTGTGTAGCTTTTTCTTCTGCTATTTTTGGAATCGGCTTTTCCGACATTTGGCCTGTTACACTGGGCAAGTCACACAAGGGAGGCAGCAGGCAGAGCCGGCCCAATGCACCAGCCTCCGAGGGCAGGGGAGGCCAAGGCACAAGCCTCCAGCAGCTGCCTGGCCTGATTCATCTCCCTTCCCTAGGCTGGCACCAAGGGGCATTATCAGCTGATGTCACCCCCCTGTGTCATGTGCGGAGTTGGGCTCATCCCAGGCACAGGCTGGTCAGCAGCAACTGCACATACCTGGGCACCCAGGAGAGCAGCAATAAGAGAAAATCCTGTCTTTGAACCAGGAACCTTTTGCATGTTACACAAACATGATAATCTCTACACCACAGAAACATAACTCAACACTGGTAGAACTTGTCTGACTGTTCTGTTCCTGGCTCTTTCTAACACCCTGCTCTGCAGGGGAGGGGATGCACCTTGTGAACACTCCACCTCTTCTTCTCAAGGAAGCCACTAACCCGAGCTGCCAGCTCCTCATTTCCTCACCAACCCCTTGTGATTTGTAGCTCAAAGCTGGAGCTGCTGTGGAAGGAGGTGAAGCTACAGAAGCTGACAGGGGACAATCAGCGGGCGGAGGGTTATTTTTTCTCCCCCCTGGTATGATGCGGCTAGAACTGAGGAGAAGAAAATCCTCTTCCCTTCTCCTCAGAAGATGGAAATTGCAGTTGGTTTTCTCTCTGGTTCTACTAAAGCTGGGCCCCAGGACTAGACTTTTCTTTCTAAAACCCTGGTGAAAGCTGAGAGTGAATTGCTTTTAGATGGAGAGTGTGAATTAAAAATGGGCAATGCCCAGCACGGGGCTTGAACCCATGACCCTGAGGTTAAGAGTCTCATGCTCTACCAACTGAGCTAGCCAGGCTGCATACAACAGGCCTCCTCATACCCCATCACAGCATAACAAGAGCCAAGTGTTCTCCACTGCCTGACTCAAGGCTCTTTCTTGCCCCTAATGGGGGGTTCTTATGTGTGGGGAGGTTTGAGCTCAAATCCCCCTCCTGGCATGCCCACTTCTTTCCCCTCAAGGAACGGCCTCATTTCCATCTCTCCAGTGACAGGTGAAGGGGCCGGGTTCAGGGTTTCTTTTAGCGCAGCAGCAAGGGGAGATGGAGGGAATTCAAACCTCTTTGCAGGCTTTGTTCTCATGGCACCAAGTGTGACAGGAGGGATGTGAGCTGGGGAGGATGCCCCCCCTTCCCTGAAGGGGCATTTGGGTGCACCCAGTGGCAGCAAGAATTCAGGCCCTCAGGCCAGTGCACTGGGGACAACCTGTGAGCCCTTCCATGAGCATTTTATCCTCCAATTGGGGAAGGCAGCTGGGCAGGACCAGCCTGCAGCCCACGTCCCTTTCAGCCCCAGGTGCAGGAGGTAACAGAGAGGAAAGGAAAGTCCATGGCCAGAGCCTCCTCCCAGCAGTCTGGCCTTGCACAGAGTCTGTGCATGATGGAGCCTCTCCCAGCAGGATTCTGGCCTGTTCTCTGCAAAATGCTCAGCCTGTTTCATTTACTGCAGGAACAAGTGGGTTCCATGTGCCCTGTTCCCCAGTGAGAGGTCTGCCTTTCCTTCCCTTCCTACGTGGCCTCCTACAAAGTCAGGGTGAAAAGCTGTTGGGTCCCAGCCCTCCTGGGCCAGGCCGTGGCAGGAGCACTGACTGGAGACAGGTTGCAGGTGGAGCAGAATTAGCTTAAGTGGAAAAGTGCAGCCTACCCAGTGGTTGAAAGGGGCTGCAGCTGCGGCTGCTGCTATCATGGAAGAAGCTGGGAGGCAAGGTGCTGACAGCAAGAGATTCTGGCTGCCTCTTTGCCCTGGGTCTCAGTGCACCATGTCAACTGCCAGCCAACTTGACCAAACTTCAAACCAGCTGGACTAGCCAGCCCACATCAGAGTGAGAAGATCCATTGGCAGCTGCAGTTATCCCAGCAGCTGCCGGAGGCGCCTTTCTGAAAGGGCCATTTGTGACCTATATCAGAGGGGTAGCCGTGTTAGTCTGAATCTGCAAAAGGACGAGGAGTCCTGTGGCACCTTATAGACTAACTGAAGTGTAGGAGCATAAGCTTTCGTGGGCAAAGACCCACTTCGTCAGATGCATGTAGTGGAAATTTCCAGAGGCAGGAATAAATATGCAGGCCAGGATCAGGCTGGAGATGATGAGGTGATCCAATCAAGGAGGATGAGGCCCACTTCTAGCAGCTGATCTGGAGGTGACCTAGTTTTTTGTGCACCAGCTAGCTCAGTTGGTTAGAATGTGGTGCTAATAACACCAAGGTCATGGGTTCAAACCCTATGTTACCCACCCCTTAGCAGCCTGCTATGAACAAATAGGCAAAAGGCTGAGACCTTTGAAGGAAGCAGGCCAGAGAGCTGGTAAAAAGAGGCTCCAACTTTCACAGCCCCAGTAACAAAAATGGCCTTGTCTTGGTTGGCTTTCCCTAATGGCAGAATTCTTCTCTTCCCTCCATTGTCCCCAATGGGGTGACCTGATGCCCAAATTCCTGCTGCTGCAGTGGCAGGCCCAAGGCTCCCTGCAGGGGGCAGGTTCCTCCATCCCAAGCCACAGAGACAGATTCAATGGCTGTGTCTAGACTGGCAAGTTTTTCCAGAAAATCAGCTGCTTTTCTGGAAAAACTTGTCAACTGTCTACACTGACCGCTTGAATTTCCAGAAAAGCAATGATGATCTCATGTGAGATTGTCAGTGATTTTCCAGAAATACTATGCTGCTCCCATTCGGGCAAAAGTCTTTTTCCGAAAGACTTTTGTGCAAAAGGGCCAGTACTGTTTTCCGCAAAAAAGCCCCGATCGCTAAAATGGCGATCAGGGCTTTTTTGCGGAAAAGCACGTCTAGATTGGCCACGGACACTTTTCCGCAAAAAGTGCTTTTGCAGAAAAGCATCCTGCCAATCTAGACGCGCTTTTCCGAAAATGTTTTTTAACATAGCCAATATGTCCAGGAGGCTGGGCCCACAGCACTGCTGCCAGTCACCTGTGTGAGTGTGGCCGTGTTCTTGCGCAAGAAGCCGCCAGTGTAGACAGAGCCTTCGTGTGCAGAGCCGTTACGCTGCTTATTGTCACGGGGGATTTCTTGTGCGTGAAGGAGCAGTGTGATAGTCCATGTTTAGCCTCATTTGCATATTGCTTGCAGAAGAGCCCGCTAGTGTAAACGTGGCCCCTCTGCTTTCTGTCTAAGCTTAAAAAATTTTCTGTGAAGCAGGGAGATTCTAGCGCCTTCCTCGGCAAGTGAGTTTGAATCCTGCACCACGACCTCAGTGGGACCTGCAGGTGAAATGTTGGTTTGCTGCAAATCCTTGGTAATGCCAGTGTTTGGCTTCCTTGGCTGTATCTACACTGCACATTGTTGCGCAATAAGATATGCAAATGAGGCATGGGGATAAATATTGCCACACCTCATTTGCATACCTAATGAGCCCTCCTTTTCGCAGCACAGGCTTTTGTGCAAGAAGGAGCTGTCTACACTGCTCCTTCTTGCACAAAAATACCTTCTTGTGCAGAGCCGTTCCTCTACTTATTTTCAGGAATCCTCATGCTACTTGGCAGGAAAATCCAGTTCTGACCAGTCTCTGAGCAGCTGGTGCCTGAGGGGATCCAACACGGATCCCTAGGTCACAGGCTCCATTGAGTGGCCCCAGTTATTGACCTAAACACCGTCATAACACGATGGCTACATCTACACTGCAGCCTTCTTGTGGAAGAACTGTTTTGTTCAAGAGTGCTTGTGCAAAAGTCTTTCACAAGAGCACGTTCACACTGTCATGTGCTTTTGCACAAGAGATGTGCTTTTGTGACAGAGCCTCCATGGCAGTTTGGACTCTCTTGCTCAAAAAAACTCTGATGGACATTTTAGTCATATGGGTTTCTTGCACAAGAAATTCATGTTGCCTATCTACACTGCCCTCTTGTGGAAGAGCTTATTGCTCATGGGGAGAGGAATAACTCTTCTGGAAGAAGCCCTGTTTTCCAATGCTGTACTGTAAATTTACTTGTGCAAGAACAGTCGTGCAGTGTAGATGATGTGCACATTTTTGTGCAAGAACAGTTTTTCTCAAGAAACCTGCAGTGTAGATGTAGTTTAAGGGTTTATATTCATTTAAGGGTTCACGTACAATGGAAGTCCAGGAAAGGTGAATGTCTCCATTGAATAGACACTCTTACAGGGGGCACTTGGATTTAAATCAAGGACTACTTGAACTACAGTCAAACACTCTAACACTGCGCTACACCCTCATGCGAAACATATGTCTGCAGCCGGTATTGAGAACTGGGCAGGGAACAAGAGGCTTTTGTAGACAACACATCTCAGGTGGGAGGGACCCTCACTGACCCCAGGTTGTGACTGGTCCTAACAAGGAGTTTGTCCTGAAAGCAGCAGAGTTGGGGCAGGACAGAGGTTATGTCCACACAGAAAAGTTCTTTTGGAACAATGGCCGTTATTCCAAAATAACAATGCAAGAGTCTACACAGCAATTCCGTTATTTTGAAATAACTCTGAAATAACAGACGGCTAATTCCAACTTCTGTCAACCTCATTGTATGAAGAAAAATGCCTATTCTGAAATAGCTATTTCAAAATGAGGCCTGTGTAGATGCTTCACTTCTGCTATTTCAAAATAGCCCCTTCCCAGGGCCATTCTAGTTATTCTTCTTGGGGCTCTATAATGGAGAAAACTTGTCTTCATTAGGGAAGCCTCCTCGGACTCATTTTGAGGTTTCCCGGCAGTGTAGATGTGCTATTTTGGACTAACTATTCCGGAGGAGCTTATTCCAAAATAAATGTGCCGTGTAGACGTAGCCAAAGAGTCCTGAGAAATGAAGCAGCCGGAGGAAATACAGGAGTGCAGAGGCCAGGCTGAGACCTGAGTGTGCCAGATGTCCACAGCACCCCCCTCCCCCTTCAACATCTAGGTGCTGTGGTGTAAGGGGCAGCACTCAGGACTCTGAATCCTGCAAGCTGAGTTCAAATCTCAGTGGGACCTGCAGGGGCTGGGGTGGTTGCTAGGAGGTCCCCAGGCTTTTCTGCTTCCTTGTCCTGAGGTTCACCAAGGGCAGTTTTCTTCATCTCAGGCCCAATGGAGCCTTGTGCTCAGGTGCCTGATGCCATCACAGCTGCAGGGCAGGTCGCCCATCTGACCCCTGAGCTCAGCCCATGCTGGAGGCAGCCAGAGTGTGAGCAGAACAGAGGAGGGAGGGAGGGAGGATTTGTATATTTCGGGAAGGGTCCTGGCTCCCAGCCACATGCCTTGGGACAAAGACCAACAGCCCCTGCACAAAGTGCATTGTGGGAATAAGAGTTGGGGCAGCAGGAAAGGGGCGGGCCCCTCAGCACCAGCAAGCAGGTGGGAGAAGATGGGAGTGAATCCTGCTACCTCTCAGGTGGAAAGGGAGCACTAACCCACGTGCAACTCATCTCTCGTGCTCTGGCCTCCACCAGCCCCAGCAGATTTGTGCCCCACTAGGGTGGGGTTTGTCAGAGACCAGGGAGGAAGAGGGAGGGGTCTCTGGATGCATGAAGCCCCTGGCTCTACCTGTGAAAAGAAAGAACAAAGGCACAGGCAGAAACTTCAATTCCACTTTGTGCTTCTTGACTTTTTCAATCTAAGGACTTTGAAGAAATGTTGCAAATATCTGTTCCAGTGGCACAATGGGTTTGCTCACAGTACCTAGATGACAGTATTCCTAGGAGATATGTAGAGGTTGTGAGTTCAAACCTCATCTAGAGCAATGGTTTTTAGCCCGTCCTGGGTTGTCCCCTTGCAGAGGTTCCCAAACTTTTTGGCATCACGCCCCCCCCCCTTTTTGATTTTTGAAAAACCCTCATGTCCCCCTCCAAAATAGCAGCAAACTTGTTGAGCAAAAAAACCCAAAAAAACCCACCAACTTGATGTGGGGAGGGCTGGGCCACCTCATGCCCCCCCTGGAATTTCTTCACGACCCCCAGTTTGGGACCCCATGCCTTGCAGTGAACTCTGGGAGAGGTGGAATTCCACCCCAGAGGATGGGATCAGTGAAAATTTACACTTCACATATTATGGCCTCATCACAGTGAATGCTGGGTGGCCAGTACTTGGTTCAATGTCATGTGCCTCCGTAAAAAGTTGATTATCCTAAGTGACACATTTGCACCTCCAGGTGTATCACGTCTTGGCTTTCGATTGAACAGGGATTCTTAAAATGTCAGCAAACCCCTCGTGTGCTCTTGTGCCAATGCACATAAACCAGGCAGACGGGTCCCTCAACTGAAACCAGTTCAAACCTGCTGGGTGTCTGGTTTCTATTCCTGTCAGTCGGGAAAGGGGGAGATCTGAACGCCCATTGCCTATTCTGTACAGAAGAACAAGAACCACGTCCAGCTGGAGAGGAATTGCTTTGATCAATCTTCTGGAACTTGATTCAGCCAGTCAAACTAGGACTCACTAAATCAAACCAAAAGGGCACTTCCAGTACTTCTGCTCTTTGCTCCCTTTGGCTTCCCGCTGTGGGGACATGGCCAAGCTCAACTGAAGGAAGCCGACTCCAGTTACATATTGAGGGATGGTAGGAAAAGCAGACACATTGGCCAGACACCACTGGGGGCTACCTCCCCCATACTTGGAAGGTGCCTTGACCAGCTTAGTCATGGATCTTTTCTCCCAGCCATTGCCCATCCCATGGGAGGGAAGAAGAGTCACCCTCCATGGCTGTAGCAGCTTTGCACTTGCAGGATCTCTGGGTGCTGACCCCCACCCACCCCAGGGAATCACAAAGGCATGTGTTCCTGGCTTTTCTGTCCCAGCAATTGCAGCAAGAGCCCTGCCTTGCCAGTCACAGCAGCCTCTGTACCCGCTCCAGGCTTGTGGTTTTCTTCTTCCCAATGCTCCTCCCCAATCAGCCTTTTCCTGAACTGGCAGTTCCCTGGGTGGCCAGGGGAGGCCTCTTCTGTGTCCCAGGAAGACATAAGAAAATGTGAACAAAGGCCACAGGAAGGCACCACTGGGAGTTGAACCCAGGATCTCCTGTTTACGAGACAAGTGCTTTAGCCAGCTAAGCCATGGTGCCCTCATGAGGAAGTTTGGTGAAACTCTTCTACTCTATGGTCCCAGAAAACACCTTTGACCCCCAAAGTGCAGACATTCCCAATTTCCCTCCAGCCCTGGTGGTATCTGGCTCCCTGGGCACAGAAGGCTACAGCTCAGTGGGCAGAGGCTCTAACATGCACATCTCCCCCAGCCACTGGGACTGTAGAGTTTACCTTGAGATTTAGTGTTGCTGGAGGGAGGGAAAAGTGAAGCAAACACTGATCATCTGGATTAGAAACCCCTGGGTCTCAGGCTTTGGGTTGAAGTCTCCGGGACTGAAAACCACCCCTGAGATCTTATCTCCTCTGAGCAAGGGCAGCAACTGTGAGTGGGGTATGGAGAAAGTTTGGGCACGTGAGTGGGACACTTATATGGCTGGACTTACATTGCTGGCAAAGGACACTGCTTGATCCTTTTCAGCGGGGACTTACTTGTGGGTTGGTTCTGAACCCTGCTTGTGCCCAGGCCTGACATAACCTGCCCCACAGAATTCACACAGCGAACGGGGCTCTCAGAACACAGGGGAAGTTTGGGGGCTTGTTGTCAGGCTGTGGGCTGAAGCATCAAACCAGCCCCCCCCCCCCCCCGTGGGGCATGTGAGTGTTGCAGAATCTGGGCCCCCTGCAGCTGGACAACAGCAAACAAAATGTCTTGGGGCCCCACAGAGACCCACCTATAGAATCTTAGAATAATAGGACTGGAAGGGACCTCGAGAGGTCATCGAGTCCAGCCCCCCGCCCTCAAGGCAGGACAAAGCTCCATCTACACCATCCCTGACAGATGTCTATCTAACCTGTTCTTAAATATCTCCAGAGAGGGAGATTCCACCACCTCCCTTGGCAATTTATTCCAATATTTGACCACCCTGACAGTTAGGAATTTTTTCCTAATGTCCAATCTAAACCTCCCCTGCTGCACTTTAAGCCCATTACTCCTTGTCCTGTCCTCAGAAACCAAGAGGAACAAATTTTCTCCTTCCTCCTTGTGACACCCTTTTAGATATTTGAAAACCGCTATCATGTCCCCCCTTAATCTTCTTTTTTCCAAACTAAACAAGCCCAGTTCATGAAGCCTGGCTTCATAGGTCATGTTCTCTAAACCTTTAATCATTCTTGTCGCTCTTCTCTGTACCCTTTCCAATTTCTCCACATCTTTCTTGAAATGTGGCGCCCAGAACTGGACACAGTACTCCAGCTGAGGCCTAACTAGTGCAGAGTAGAGCGGCAGAATGACTTCACGAGTTTTGCTTACAACACACCTGTTGATACAACCTAGCATCATATTTGCTTTTTTTGCAACAGCATCACACTGTTGACTCATATTCAACTTGTGGTCCACTATGACCCCTAGATCCCTTTCCGCCATGCTCCTTCCTAGACAGTCGCTTCCCATCTTGTATGTATGGAACTGATTGTTCCTTCCTAAGTGGAGCACTTTGCATTTCTCTTTATTAAACCTCATCCTGTTTACCTCTGACTATTTCTCTAACTTGCTAAGGTCATTTTGAATGATGTCCCTATCCTCCAAAGAAGTTGCAACCCCACCCAGTTTGGTTTCATCTGCAAACTTAATAAGCGTACTCTCTATCCCAATATCTACATCATTGATGAAGATATTGAACAGTACGGGTCCCAAAACAGACCCTTGAGGAACTCCACTTGTTATCCCTTTCCAGCAGGATTTAGAACCGTTAACAACAACTCTCTGACTACGGTTATCCAGCCAATTATGCACCCACCTTATCGTCGCCCTATCACCTGGACTGCCTGGGCCTGGGCCATGAAGCAGGAAGTGGCTGAGGTTGCGGCCAGCCAAGGAGCTCCCTGGCCTCTGCCATTGCCGGCATTAGAGTTGCCAGATGGTTCCACAGAAATACTGGACTCACTTGATACTACCTCACAATCTACATTCCAGCTTATTTAGAAAATACCCGACATTTCTATTTCCTCATTTACACTTTCTCAGCTTGTTTTCCAAACAGAAAGCTCAAATACTGGACATTCCGGTTCAGAACTGGACCCCTGGGAACTCTAGCTGGCATGGAAGCAAAGCATAAGGCTGTGAGAGGAGGCCTCCTGTCGCCTCCCCCAGCCTGAGGCAAAATGGCTTCTTCCTCCCCTCTGAGGAGTGAGCAACAGAGGCTGGACTGAATGTTTTGTGCTGGGGCTGGAGGCTTAAGCCCGAGCTGTCGGCCTCAGTGGGCCTTGCTGCTTCTCCCCACTCCTGCCTTGCTGCCTCCTTTGGCCAGCAGCGCACAGAGGGCAGCCGGGATAGCCGGCTGCCATGGGCAGAGGAGGCCAAGGCACAAGCCTCTCGGGGGCAACAGGCCTGGGTTCTCTAGCTTTCCCAGGCTCATGCCAAGGGGTTTTCTGTGGTACTGGGAGGAGAGGGATGCCAGGCCCAGGCCAGTGCGAGAAGGGGCAGTGCCTGCCAGGGCAGAAAGGGTTGCTGCAAAACAGGAGACATGGTGTTTCTGCCTGGTTTCACTCAGGGGACCTTCCCTTGCTGCTACCTTCTCCTGTTACTTGAGAGAATGAAATGGGGCCATTCTTGTGGTAAAAGAGGTCAGTGTGCCTAGGCCTCCCCACACAGACCAGAGCACCCCATTGGGGACAGGACAGAGCCTTGAATCAAGCATTTGAGAACATGCTGATCCTCTATCCTGTGACAGGGTATTGCGGGAGGGACATTGCACATAGAGCAGCTAGCTCAGTTAGTAGAGGATGTGACTCTTATTCTCAGAGTCATAGGTACAAGCCCCATGCTAGACAATGCTCTCCCTTCTGTTACATTCTCTGCATACAAGGCAATTCAGTCTCAGCTTTCTCCAGCTCTCAGGTAGAAAAAGTCTCTGACTTCTCTGGTAGAACCCAGCAGGGAGGAAACTAACTGACATTTCCAATCTCATAGGAGAGCAGAAGAAAATTCCCCCAACCATGAAAGAAGGAGGGGAAAAAACCCATCAGTATCTGATTGCTCCCCTTCAGCACTCTGTAGCTTCCTGTCCTTCAGCATCAGCTCTGTGATGGGACAATAAGAGCATGTCTACACTGGAGTGTTATTTGGAAATAAAGTGCCTGTCTACACAGCAAGCTGTTATTTCAAATTAAGTACAAGTTGGCAGACTTCCTACTCTGACTCCAGTAACCCCCATTTCAGGGAAGGGAAAGGTTTCTTCCTTCTACTACCTGCTGTCCATAGCATCAAAAGCCAAGTGAAGCTATATTGACTTCAACTACACAAATAAGTAGATGAAGTTGTGTATCTTAGTTCGACTTTTGCTCTGCTGTGTAAACATGCCCTAAACAAGCTACTAGTTAAGAAGCTGGCAAAGGATCCCATGGTATTATAGTGCCAGGGAAGGGTACACACCAGGGCAGAAAGCAAAACAGCTGGGGCTGTGAGAGAGACAGGAGTGGGCCTGAGGGAGCAGAGAAGGAATTGAATGGAGAAAGAGGGGGGCTCTTTCCTCCTGGGTTTGACACAGACCTTTTGCATGGCAGACAAATGGGATAACACCACAGAGCAGAAACAACAGGACAAAGGAAATTTTTAAATGAAAGCTTCAAACCCCCCACTTGCAGGAACCGTTTACATCCATCGACATTTACAAAATGCTTCCCCACAAACATCTCTCCAGCCTGTGTCTCTGGGAAAGATTTCTGCCAAGCCCCATCCCAGCCCACTGGTCAGAGCTCCCTGAGAAACAGGACACCATCACTCGCAGCCAAGTCCCCGCCCAGGTGAGGAAGGGGAAATGAGCCACAGGCTGCTGCCAGCTGGGTCAATAGATGAGTGGGTTGACTGTTCTCAGGGACACCACAGCAGCATCCCTGCTTCCCCCTCGGAGGGGGTTTCCTCAGGGCCAGACCAAGCCATTCCAGCGCCCTAGGTAGGGGAAGGGTGCATCGGTGGCCCAGCCCCCGCCTGGAATGTGGGAGAGGGCGTGCAGAGCTGGCGGCAACAGAAGGCATGTGCCTTGCCCGGCCACCGCCACTGGTGCTCAGCCTGGTACCACTGGGAGCAGGCCGAGCCTGGCTATGCAGGGCCCTGCAGCCGTGGCGGGAAGGGTGCTGCTGGCCAGCGCTACAGGAGTTAATGCGGCCCCTGCCTGGGGCAGTCCCTGCAGGGTGGCTGGTGGGAGCTGCTGCAGCTCACACTATGGATGCATGGTGCCTGATGGCAGTTATCAGCTGTAAGGGGCTCACAGCGCCCCTTATATCAGGCACGCTGGGCAGCTGCCCGGCAAGCCCATGCCTTAATCTGGCCTTGGGTTTCCTACATAGAATGGCCCAAGCCCCAGCCTCCAGGAGAGGGGTTCCCAGCTGGGGATCTCCGGCAGCAGCCATGGGATGGTGGGAGCCAGTTACTGCAGAACAAAGGACACCAGCGCTACATCTACACTCGCAGCTTCTTGCTCAAGTACAGCCGTTCTTGGGCAAGAATCTGCAAAGCATCCACACTGCCCGCCTGCTCTTGCTCAAGGAAATTTACAGTACGGCGTGGTAAGAGAGGGCTTCTTGCGCAAGAGCTATGCTCTTTTTTAACAGGTGTAAGCCCTCTTGCACAGGAGCTGTTGCACAAGAGGGCAGTGTGGACACTCGGCAGGGATTTCTTGCACAAGAAAGCTCTATGGCTAAAATGGCCATCAGAGCTTTCTTGCGCAAGAGAGCGCCTACACTGCCATGGGCGCTCTTGCACAAAAGTACAGCTCGCAGATGGTAGTGTGGATGTTTTCTTGTGCAAGACTTCTTGCACAAGAAGCCTTGCGCAAGATGTTCTTGTGCAAGAAGCCACGAGTGTAGACATAGCTCAGGCGTGGGAGAAACTAACCATCTGCTTCATTTGCAAAGGCATGCATGCAGCATGCGCCCACTGCCCTGGGTGCAAGAATGGCTTGGGCTAGCCCTGCCCACAGCCCAACTCTCCCAGGAACCGCCAGAGAGCAGCACTCACATGGGGGGCTGGAAAGTGGAGAGACTCCCTGAGACACCAACTTAAAAGGAATCGCTCTGGGTATGTCTGCACTGAGATAGCAGCCCAGTGGCCAGGCTGTAGCTGGCCCAGCTCAGCTGTAACTGGCCTGGAGGGCTTTGGTTGGGAGATTAGAAACCCGCAGAGAGGGGCATCTCTGGGGGGCACAGCGGGGATGTCACAGTGTCAGGGCAACTGTCATGCCCCCCCATCTTCCTTTGCTCCAGCCCCACTGCTGAGAAATAGTGACCATTGTCATTGCTTAAACTGCACACAGAGCTTGTGGCAAAGGCTAGCATATGGTTAAAATACAATGAACATTCTGGTAAGTTATCAGAGGGGTAGCCATGTTAGTCTGAATCTGCAAAAGCGGCGAGGAGTCCTGTGGCACCTTATAGACTAACTGAAGTGTTGGAGCATAAGCTTTTGTGGGCAAAGACCCACTTCGTCAGATGCATCTGACGAAGTGGGTCTTTGCCCATGAAAGCTTATGCTTCAACACTTTAGTTAGCCTATAAGGTGCCACAGGACTCCTCACCCCTTTTATTCTGGTAAGTTCTCATTTGTGTTGTGCTGTCTGCACATCTAACTAACCAGAGATCAAAGTGCATGACCTGATGGCCATCACAGAGAGAGAAAACCCACAACACAGGGTAGGTTATTCAACACGTTCACATTTGTAAGAGTGAAACATAAGGAAATCTTTTAAGCCTCAGAATCTAGGAAATAAATAAACTTGCTCGTTTTCTTCTGCAGTGGCTAAACCTGCTTTATTTCTTGCCTCATTACATGTCTGTGTTAGTTAAAAAGTTCTATATGTCATTGTACTAAAACAAAAACACAAGTTCACATGAACAAATGATCTGGAGTAGTCCAGAAGAGCCCAGCAGGAACTATACCCAGAGACGGAACCAGGGCTCTGAGATGGGACCAGTCACGCTCTGCCGGGAGCTTCATTGGGATTTCCCTGTCCACACCAGGTCTTTTTCCTGCAGTCCTCAGAAGCCGGACTTAGGACCACAGAAACCACACTGGGATTCCTGTGTATGGAGAGCCCAGGCCACTGGTCAGTGACCCTTGGGGTGCATCTACACAGCAGCCTTATTTCGGAATTACAGTGCATGTCTACACAGCAAGCAGTTATTTGGAAATAACATCCACCTGGAGAACTTAGGTCTTTTGGCTGGGCTGCGTCTGAAGGAAGGAGCCAAAGACCCCAGGGTGGGAGAGAGCCCTGGTTTGTAGGGGCAGCTGGAAAAGAGGTTTTAGGGGGAGTTTGTAAAAGTTTGTACTGAAGTTTCAGTGAAGCATTAACAAAGCATTTTTTTTTACCTTTGAGTTTGTAATCTGCTTTGCTCTGCCTGTTCTCACTTATCACCACTTAACTCCTACAGCTTGTACTTACTATCAAGCCTAGTGTAAACAATTACTACCTATGGGAGCAATCGGTGTGCACATCCCCCTTTCATTGCTAAATGGGGCGTACCCCATTCTTTGGGGTTTGATCCCATTTGGGGAGTGCTATCCTAGGAAGCTGGGCCCTAAACTGCTCTCTCCTCAGACCTGAAGAGGTTCAGTGTCAGTACCGCTGCTCAGAGGCGGGGGTGGGGCGGGAATCTCAGCTCGGGGCCTTGGCCAGGAGAGACTAAGGAGCTTCCCCAGCAGGACTGGGTGGTGAGAAGTCCCAGAGAGCAGAAAGGTGAGTGGCAGTGGCCAGGTCAGTACCCTCGGAGGCCCTCCCCAAGGGGTCTTCTGGGACCACAGCCACCTAGCCAGGCAGCTTAAAAGGAACTCAGGGTATACGTTTCTCTCCTCTGTGGGTCCTCCAAAGGCTAAGAAGATTTGAGCTCTGACTGAAGCTTTCCCCACAGTCAGAATAACTGAATGGTTTTCTCCCCTCTGTGAACTGTCTAATCTTTAACAAAGTCTGACCTGTTTGAAGCCTTTTCTGCAATCAGAGCTTTTATAAGGCGATTCTCTTGTATGTATTCTGATGGCTAGTAACGCAGGAGCACTGACTGAAGCTTTTCCCGCAGTCAGAGCAATTGAAAAGTTTTTCCTGTGTGGGTTCTCTTATGGTATAAAAGGCTTGAGCTGTGACTGAAGCTTTTCCCGCAGTCAGAGCAACTGTAAGGTTTCTCTCCTGTGTGGCTCCTCCTATGGGTAATAAGGTTTGAACTTCTACGGAAGCTTTTCCCACAGTCAGAGCAGTAGAAGGGTTTCTCTCCTGTGTGGGCTCTCCTATGACAAACAAGGTGTGAAATCTGACTGAAGCTTTTGCCACAGTCAGAGCAATTGAAAGGTTTCTCTCCTGTGTGGCTCCTCCTATGGGTAATAAGGTTTGAGCTTCTACGGAAGCTTTTCCCACAGTGAGAGCAGTAGAAGGGTTTCTCTCCTGTGTGGGTCATTCTATGACTAAGAAGGCTTGTGCTGTTACTGAAGCTTTGTCCACAGTCAGAGCAATGGAAAGGTTTCTCTCCTGTGTGGCTCTTCCTATGGGTAACAAGGTTTGACTTCTGACTGAAGCTTTTCCTGCAGTCAGAGCAATTGAAAGGTTTCTCTCCTGTGTGGCTCTTCCTATGGGTAACAAGGTTTGACTTCTGACTGAAGCTTTTCCCGCAGTCAGAGCAATTGAAAGGTTTCTCTCCTGTGTGGATCCTCCAATGTGTAATAAGTTCTCCATTACTACTGAAGCTTTTCCCGCAGTCAGAGCAATTGAAAGGTTTTTCCCCCGTGTGGGTCCTCCTATGTCTAACAAGGGTTGAACTCTTACTGAAGCTTTTCTTGCAGTCAGAGCAATTGAAAGGTTTCTCCCCTGTGTGGCTCCTCCTATGGGCAACAAGGCTTGAGCTACTACTGAAGTTTTTCCCGCAGTCAGAGCAATTGAAAGGATTCTCTCCTGTGTGAGCCATCCTATGGATAACCAAGTGTGAGTTTGTACTGAAGTTTTTCCCACAGTCAGAGCAGTTATGGGGTGTGTCTCTTGTATGTATTTTCTGATGGTTTGTAAAGTGTGAGTGCTCACTGAAGCTTTTCCCAGAGTCAGAGCACTTGAAGGGCTTCTCTCCCGTATGGACCCTTTGATGTTCAGTAAGAGTTTCACAGTCACTACACGTGCAGGGTGACTGTTGATGGGGGATTTCCTGTTGGACGGTTTCTGTGTTTCTTTTCTCCCCTGTGCTCCTGGAGTTACCCTGTCCCTCTCCTAGATGGTTTCCCTGCTGCTTTTCTGGGCTATGCTGACTCTCACAGCTCTCTCCTTGCTCACATATCTGGAAAACATGTCCATCAGATCGTCTCAATAATAGTCCACATGGAGACACTTGCTCCAGTCCTTCCTGCTGAAGACTCTTTTCATGGTTCTCAGTCAGTGTCCCGTCACCTGTTGGAATAGAGGAATGATCCAGACAGGAGTTATTCTCCACGATGAACTGCAAGGAAACTCTAAAAGAGGAATAGAAAAGGGGACACACGCTCAAATAATGGTCAAATTATCATGAGCTGAGTTCATTGTCCTCCTTCACAACCCGTCCACAGAGAAGAGAACCCAGCCTTTCCTCGCTCACCACACTCTTACTGGAGTTGAAGACAAGCTGAACAGTCAGTCAGACTTCATGAAAACACACAAGTTACATCTGCTATAAGGAGACAGAAATTGGTTTCTGAGTCAGTTTAACTGATTGCTCACCTGTCTGGGTGTTGCTGATGATCTCCCCTTCCTCACAGCTCGGAGGATCTGGGACCCGCAGCTCCTCCTCTTGCTCCACCCAGGAGATCACATCTGTTTCGGAGACTGGAAATGCTGTTTGAAGAGCAAAAAACCAAGTGCTGATCTTGATCATTAAGGTCTTTGCCATTCCGGCTTTCAGAGCCAGGATCCGAGTCACCGACCCAGAGAGGCTCTGTTCCCCACCTTGCAGAGACTGGGCTCTGGCTGGTACAAGATCCCAGGACACACTCACCTGCAGTAAAGATGCATCATTCCCCCACCTTGGGAATGGCCCAGCTCATTCCCCAGGGCAGCTAAGCGCTCTGCTGCACTTTCCAGGGTCCAACTCAGACCCCCTCACAGCCCGGTCCATCCACCCGGAATCCCACAGTTGGACAGGAACACACGGCTCAGAAGGGGAGCTCTAGTGAGGGCATGAAGGTGTGACACCAAGGTCCCCAGGTAGGGCTCAGATAGCAGCTGCCACATGGCAGGTCACTAGAACTTGGAGATGAAGGACCCAGCAGATGTCTAGCTCCCCAAGCTCTGTCCACAAAACCCCTGGCTGGTGGACTGGGCTTGCCCTGATCTTTGGCTCAGATGTTCTACTTGGGCCAGGAGGAGGTAGAGGAAGTTGCCTGAGCATCTAAGTGAATCCTTGGCTGCTTGCTTCACGCCCTGCCTATGTGCCACTCCTGATCCCAAATGCCTGTGTCTGGGTGGGCCCTGCCAGCTGCCCACAACAGTTGCCATTGCCATGGCTGCCCAGGGTGGCGCTGGGCTTCTGTTGGGGCAAGCCAGGGCGGAGCTGGGCCATGCTGCTTCCCTGGTGCTTGTGACTGTTGCTCAGCTCCCCCTCTGCAACCTCCATTCTACTCTGCCAGCAGCAGCCTTTTTGTGGTTTCCCAGTCTGGCTCTTGTGGCCAGCCTGGCCTTTGATTTGGTGCCCCTCCAGGGTTGCACAGAATCTATCACCTTTATACCTTGTGAGTGTGTTTCCCTCAGCTTTGTCCCCACCCCTTCTTGGAACTTCATTTTCTGTTCAGAAGATCCACCTGGGACATGGCCATGGAGATCACTGTGCTACTGCTGTTAAATAAGATAATCATAGTCATCACATCAGAACATTCCCATTGACGTGGCACCCAGCACACTTCGCAAAAGATTTATTGCAGCTGTGTATGTCCATTCTTTTTTAACTAGAACAGGCTGGGCTTTGGCAGAATGGTGGAACACTGGGGACCAACTAACCAGGAAAGCGCATTCCTGAGCAGGAAGAGGCCAATCAACACACATCTCCACAGTAACTGGAAAAACAGTCCTAAGAGATGGCTCAGAAAGACACTGACCCTTGTGCACAAGAGCGGGATGAGGGGATAATGGATACGGATGTTTTGTTCAAAATAAACAGGCAGGAGGCTAAGGGGGTAGAACACATGGAACATGCCTCTTGTTTGTGTCAATGTATGAGAAGTCACAAGAGGGGCATGTTGATGCTGGCTGAGGGGCAGCATTCTCACTGCTGACTTATTGGTACCGTTATTGGGTTGGGACAAGTCTCACTATACCTGTGCCTAAGGAGCTGGGACACTAGCATCCTGCTCCTTTTCACAATAAACTTGGCCGAGTGCCTTAGCCTCCAAATGGAGCCTGAATCTTTCTTAGCAGCAACCCTGAGCTGTGCTGCATGGATAAGCCGCAGGCTCTGACAGTGCTGCTGGCATCAGAGCTCCAGAAAGAGCCACACTGAACAGCCATAACAACGCTCTGTGGCATTAGCAGAAATTCTAATGGCACTGCAGTCACTGTGGGAAGAAAAATTATCAATCACAGCAGCACTGGGGAACTCTGGTGTAAATCAGGACCCAACTGTGCTATTGGGGTGCACATATGAAGCTAAGCATTATCACTCTTTAATGTAGGTATCTTTCCCAGCTCTGAGAAACAGCTCTCTCTTTAATAGCTATTAAAGAGAGAGGTGACTGCACACAGAGGCTGCGTCTAGATTGGAATGATTTTCCGCAAATACTTTCCAACAGAAAAGTTCTTCCGTTAAAAGCATTTCTGGAAAAGAGCGTCTAGATTGGCACGGATGCTTTTGCGCAAAAGCATGTGTCAATATAGACGCGGTTTGGCACAAGAAAGCTCTGGTGGCCATTTTCGCCATCGGGGCTTTTTTGCGCAAAACAGTTTTTACCTATCTACACTGGCCCTCTTGCGCAAAAGCATTTGTGCAAGAGGGCTTTTTCCCGAGCGAGAGCATCAGTGTATCTGCGCAAGAAAGCTGACAATCATACATTAGATAGTCAGTGTTCTTGCACAAATTCAAACGGCCAGTGTAGACAGCTGGCAAGTTTTTGCCAGCCTAGACACAGAGAGAGAGTTTGAGGGACTTGATTAAGGTCACACAGGAAGACTGTGACGGCCAGAGAACTGAACACAGGTTTCCTGAGCATGAAGCCAGACATACACACAGGAAGAAAAAGTCCCTACTCGAAAATATTTCACTCTAAAAACACAACACAGATGATGTGATTTATCTCCACTGCACACAGCGGCAAGTGAGCCCCAGAGAGAATGAAGCTGAACTCTTGAAAGGAAACCCAACCTGTGCCTGAAATGCAAGAAGAGCTCTGCTCACGTTTCTCTACTACAGAGCTACTTCGGACAAAATACTCACAGAGCGTGAACTGCCTCACCCACCCTCCCTCAGCCCCAGCATCCAGCCCCTGTCACTGACAAGAACAGCATGTCACAGAGATTAGCTACAGGCAGAAAGGACTTAGGGAACTGCACCCACCTTATACTGGCTCAGCCCACTGCCACAAGGGGAACCTGCAGGCACAAAGATCAGACAAACCAAGAGCCAGACCCAGACCTCTAGTACCTGCTGTTCCTGCCTGAGCCCTTCTACTCACACCTCCAGTCAAGGCACAAGATGGGCAAGATAGGGGGGGAAGCGCACTGAGACCTTAGCTGTGGGAAGAGCAGCTCCACTCTTACGTCCCTCAACCTGCTTTCCCTGGGAGGCAGTATGGAGGGGACAGTCTTTCACAGAAGAGCCAGGATTATTGGGGCAGATACTCATGATATTGGGGGCAAAGACAATGAATGATATTGAACCAAACCCAACCCAGCTACTCCAGAGCCCACCCAGCTTCCGATACCCGAGGGGACAGGAATCCTTACTCAGCCAGTTCACAGCCTCATAATTCTCCTGCATCACATCCCTGTAGAGGGATCTCTGGCCTGGGTCCAGCAAAGCCTATTCCTCCTCAGAGAAATACACAGCCACCTCTTGGAAGCTAACCAGCTCCGCCACAGCCATTTCCTGTCCCTGGCTCTGAAGGCCAGGGGCTGAGCTAGAGACAGACATGGGTGTTCTGCAGCCTGGCAGGGGGAGAAGGTGAATTGGAGACATTTCAGAAGGGGCTTTTAATCCTTTCCACACCCCCATTCTCCCCACACTCTGTCCCTAGTGACGTGACACACGTGTTAAACTTTTGTCCACAGTGGTAGAATCTTAGTCTAGATATTCCATTAACAGCGCACGGGATTTAGATCCCAAAACCATATTCATTTCTCTCTGCACCTGGCTTGAGTTACAAGATTACTGCATCTGCAACAATGGGATATAGTTCTCAGCACCCAGTGTTTCTGATAACAAGCCACATATTCCTCTGCCTGAACATGGACATAAGCCAAATGTAGGCTGTTGTATTTGAAAGCCTTAGTCTTCATTCACAGATTTGCAGCATAAACATTGCTCTCATCTCAGAGACGTTATAATCCCTTTCCAAAATAGAGAATCAGTAAAGTTAAGCATCTGAATGGTGGTGTTATTATTAAATACGTGTGCTTATTATTAAACACTTGTGCTGAGTGTTTGCAGGATGAGATCTTAAGATTCAGAAGATATCCTCAGTTATGCAGTCTGACCCCCTCAGTGGCACAAGCCATTACACTTAGTCCAGTTACCCAGGCACAAAGCTCTGTTTTCCCACAGTGTATTTTCTAGAAAGCCCCCAGTGATTGGAAGACATCAAGAGATGGGAGAATCCACCAGCTCTTTGTTCATTTGTTTCAGCAGCTAAACCGCTTCCCTATCAAACATTTGTGCCTCTTTTCTTGTCTAAAATAGTCTGGCTTCAGCTTTCAATTATTGGCTCTCACTGAGCCGTATCCACTCGACAGGGTGGGTAATTCATTTTCATGGGGTGGCCAAATGGAAAGTGGCTGAGAGCTGCACTCTTCCGTGACATAAATGCAGGAAATGGAGGATCCGGGATGGGCACTGGGAGGAGGAGGATGCTTGGGGTAACGGTTTGGGATACAGGACAGATAGAGGGGTCTAGGAGGGAGTTTGGGTGAAGGAGCCTTTCAGCCTATTTATTGTTTGAAACCAACCTTATATTGAAACTGACTGAGCAGTGAAATCTGAGCCTGAAGGTGCCGTCCGTTTTGTGCTTTAACTTCACCCCTTTAGCATCACAAACCTATAGACCAGTGTTTCTCCAAATGTCCACAGGACCCCATGCAGCACCCCTGGGGCTCCTCACTGATCACTGGGTGATTTAGGGCTGTGTGCACCGTGGTCACTGGGTTTGGTTGGTAACTTCAATGACAATCCCATGAAGATGTTTTCACAGGAATTCTCACATCACTTAAAGAATTTCCACCAGCAAACTCACCTTGTCTGAAAGCTCCAAGGGATTTTCCTCTTGCTCTCTCCAGTGCAGAGGGCAGAGTGTCTAGTGGGGGAAGGGATAAGAGAGGTGAGATTCCAGGCTCTCCTATTCATAACAATGTCCCACTCTGAACTCTGCATTTCAATTCTATCAGAGACACACTCAGGTATTTAGTATGAAAGAGTCTGAAACTTTCATTTCCTCTCTCACTCGGGCACCTTCCAGCAATGGAGCCAACATCCCTGCAGCCTCACACCTGTCCCAGGAGAGACAAGCTGAAAATGAGATTTACTCTTCCCTCCTCAGCCCCTTCCACTTGGTTTCCCATTCACTTACTGCCTCTTGTCATAACCTGGAGCTGTGGTGGCGGAACACGTGGCCATCACAGTAACTTAGCCATTTTGATCTCTGAATGGGAGGTTCAGTGTTTGCAAACCCCTGGTTCTATCTGCAAGCAGTTGGGTCTGTTCGCTCAGTGTCTCTAAGGAGAGCAGTGTGATGGGGCCATCGTTCTCCACGTGGGAATTGAGGCAGGGGAAGTTTGGCTTCAGAGGCCAGATTCAATAGTCTCAGATACTTGAACCGCTTTCCCCTCATCCATCCCTTCCAGGTACCTTTGAACTCCCTCAGAGTCTCCGACAGAGCAATCGTTCTCTGGGAGAAACCTCTGACTTGTTCTTCCAGTTCAGGGGAAATCTCTTCCGGCAGCTGAAATTGCCCCGTCTCACACCTGGACAGAAATAATTCAATGTGATTGTATGTCATTTGCAGCTGATAAGTTCTGGCTAGTAAGTCTCAGCTCTAACAGGCCTGGAGTTAGAATTCCTCCAATTCTCGCAGCCTGAGAACAGGGACAACACATCCCATGGCCATGCAACCTTCCCCTCAAAGATCCCATTTCTGTTCTTCACTTCTGTCCTGTGGAGACTGGCTGGGGGAGTAAAGGGGAATAGAGTCTCCATGGCCAACTCACTCCTTGGCCTCTAGATGCTGAGGGACAGGAGGTTCCCATGTGAAGGGCTGAAGGAATCTGACCACTAGGGATTAGATTGAAACACCAGCTCCCCTCTCCCCAGCTCCTTCTGCACAGGTCTCCAAACAGCCCTCAAGTGGGACAGACTCTTGATCCCTGCTGTCCTGGGCTGAATGTGCTCAGTGCCCAGCAGTGACAGGCCCATGTTCCACCCCACAGTCCTGCAGCAACCAATCCCCAGGGAGGTGACAGCTCTAAGAAACACTTGATCCTGAATGGGGAATTCCAGAGTCTAAAGTGCGAGGATGAGACCCTCAGAATTAAATGCATCAGAGATATTCATGTCTAACATCTGGCTGTAGAGCTCTGGGGAGATGTGGTGCTAACATCTGCTCCAAGCCTTTTCCCTGGTCTGTGCAGTGTGAGGGGAGTGAGAACCACGTACCCACTCAGGGCGCTTCTGCCATCCTAGAAAAAAAGACACAGAAAAGAATCTCAGCCCCATTGGACACACACAGGGGACCTCTGAGAAGGGATATTGAAAACCTGGGAAGAGAGGCCCTGCCCTGGCCCCAGGAACATGGATCCCCTGAGTGAATGGGGCTTTGCCATCTCTAATAGATCTGTGCCTGTAACTCTACAAAGCACAAGAGTCATTCACATGGCAGCAATGCACAAGATGTTACACTGAGATCTGACAACTGGGACTGAGCACTTGTGATTCAGGAGCCCCTCTTCGCTGTGTGAGGAGCTGGGATGTTTGTCCCTCAGTCTCACCTGCAAGAATTCACTTGCTGGCTTCTGACATGTCCCCTCCAGCTCACCAATCCCCTCGCTGATACGGGAAATCTGCACAGAGAGGTTCCTGACAGTGTCAATCTGGAACCTCACAACCGCCTCATCTAATTTCTCCAGCTGCACTCATGCACTGACACGGATGCTCAAGGCCTTTTTACAGCCAGCGATTCATAATCCAGGAGAAACGCAAACAAGCCCAACCTCACCAAGGCCACACAGGAGTCTGCCTCCTAACACAGCCCTCCCACTGCCAGTCCCTGCTGGTCCATAGCCACAAGCACTTACCAGATGCTCCTGGCTTTTCCCTTCTGCTGTTGTTTTCCTTCTCAGCAGCTTTTCTCTCTCCTCCTTCAGAGTCTTCAAATGAGTCTCCAGTTTTTCCTGAAGAAACAGATATAAGCACGAGGGCAAACCACATTAGATGTTGGGGGCCTATTTGTCTGCCTTTAGGAGAGTCCCAGTTTTGTGGAGCTCTGCCTCTGTCCAGTAGGGAGTCAGCCCTGGACATGGCTTTGTCCATAGAAAAATACACAGGAGGAGACTGCGGATGCAGCAGGACACCTACGAGCATGGGGGACAGATCGGTGGTGGCACCTTCGTAAAGAATGACGCAGGTGGTTAATAATACTAATCACGTAACCGATTACAATTTTATCAGTGACAATATTTTTTAACCGGCTGACAGGCAGGGTTGGTAGCGGAAAGGGGCTCTCCTGGGGCCAGGGATCTCTTGCGAGGTCTGCCGGGGTGGCCACAAGAACTGCTGGCCAATGGGAACTCCCGGCAGCTGCAGGCTGACATCAGCTGCCAGAGGCAAGTGGGCACTTCAGGGGCAGTGGGGAGTTTAACCAGTAACTGGTACAGATAAACATTAGCTCATCAGTTAACCAGTTTGAACTCTTGCTACAATCCAGTTGTATCCCAGTTCTGCCTGGCATAGACCTGTGCTTCCTGAAACACTGCTATGGGTGGAGTGAAGGCGCTCGGGGCCCCACACAGCATCCAGCCCAGCAACCTCATCTAGTGCCAGCTGCTGCATCAGAGTTTAACCCCTCATGGAGCAGCCCTGAAGTTCAGCATCCCAGTGGGAAACCTCTTCTCCCTGCTGAGCCTAGGGCTTTATCGAGGCATCTTTTTCTCCTAAGAGCCACACTTCATCACTGTTCAGTGATGCTGAGGGACAGGGAGCAGTGCAGTCTATCAATTGGACCAGGGTTCAGGACCAAACTCTATCCCTGATCTGTTTGGCGACTATGAGCAACTTGCTGCCCCACCTTCCCTTCCCACAGTTTGTCTAACTGGACTGTGACCTGCTCAGAGCAGGGACTTTTCCGTGCTGGGTATTGTGCAGGGTCACTGCGGATCTGTAAGGCAAATGACAGCTTATTATTCCTGTTCATCCAATCAGTAACAGCTTGTAACCTCCTCTTCTCCAGTCCCAAGGCAGCTCACTGACAGAGTGGCCTGTAGCTCCTGTAATCTAAACCTCTCTGATTATTAACACCTTCCCTTGTGCAAACACCCCTCTCGCCACCAGTGAGGGCTGGGTTTCAGGATTTAGAGCCTCAGAGAAACATTTCCCACATGAGGTATCTGTAAAGACTTGACATAAGTTGCCACAAAGCCAGAACATTTACTTTTTACTGCATCTCTTGAATCATGAAGGCTTTACAGAAGTGGTCACCAACCAGTAGATTGGGATCTACAGGTAGATCTTGGAGCCTCTGACAGGTGATCTTGACGGATTTGGCTAAGAGGCTATCAAATGCAGCACTTCAGCTGCCCCCTCTCCCTCCTGCTGCACATCTCCTGCCCTTTGCCTTGGAGCTGTTTCCTTCTCCCACCCTGCATTCTATCTCCATAAACAGTGGGAGTCTGTAGGCTGCTTTTGAGAGTGGTGAAGGGGCGAGCCTTCCTCAGCCCCACTGCACCACCACAGAGGAGCCACCTGTAGCAAGCAGTGTGCAGCTGGAGCCTCTATCCTGAATCCCTGTTCTAGTCATGTACCTCTCCTGCACCCCAAGCCCCTTCTCTAACCCTGAGCCCCCTGAGCTCAAACTCCCTTACAGAGTGTGAACCCCCTCCTGCATCCTAACCCTCTGCCCCCTGCTTGATGAAAGGGAGAAAGGATGGGGAAGGGAGAAGGGATGCAGTGAGCAGAGGTGGGGCCCCAGAAAAGGGTCACAAAGGAGGTGGGGCAAGGGACAAAGGAGGTGGGGCAAGGGTATTTGGGTTTGAGGTAGAACCTGGATTGCACTTAAATTCAAAAAGTGATACTTTAAAAGGCTGGAGACCACTGCTTTACACTGGTTGGTTCACATCTGTGGCCGGTAACAGTCAGTGAAATTAGCCTGTAATTAAAACCCAATGTTATTTCCCATCACACTGGACAGTCACTCTGTACCTTGTACTCCTGGGCAGCTTCCTGTAAGGGCACCACCATGTGAGCCTGGGATCTGTCACACACCACACAGATGGGAGTTTGATCCGCTTCACAGAACAGCTTCAGAGCCTTCTGGTGCTCCCCACACACCCCGTCCCATCTTGCTCTCTCTGCTGCCTGGAAACTCAGCGGCTTGGCTAGTTCCACCACGTTTGCCAGCTGCCGGTTGGGCCGGAGGGGTCCCTGCTGCTCAGTGTCTCTGCCTTGAGGGCTGAGGGGGGCCTGGCAGGAATTGTGCCCACACTCCAGAGCGACAGGGGCTGTGAAATCCTCCAGACAGACGGGACGCGGCGCTTCCTCCCGGACACTTTCCACGGGGCTCTCTGCAGCCATGGCTGCCTCTGGGCTGGGGGACCGGGGCCGTGTCACTGTCCTGAGCTCAATGGAGCAGCAATGGAGGGGCAGGTCCGGGGGGGGAGGGGGCATCAGCACTGAGGACAAAAAAACGCATCACATTTAAAAATCAAAAGAGCCCCAAAAGCTTCGCTCCCCCCCCCAGCAGGGTCTCCATTGGGCCTCCCCCGCCATCGCTGTGCCCCTCATGGCAGGGCCCTTCCCCACCCTGTGTTCAAACCCACCCCCCCCCCCGGCCCGCACACTCTGCAGCCCCCTCACAGCAACAGGAAGCGCCAACAGCCCAAGGGGGGGGGCGACCGAAGCAGCGGGGGAGGCCATCGCCCAGCCGGACCCGCCCCCAACGGGCGCGCCCCGATACCCAGCGCCGGACCCTCCAGCAGCGCAGGACGGCGGGTCACAGCCCCTCACGCTCTGGCGGCTCCTCCCCGCAGCGAGTAACGGCCCCAACGGCCCCTCACAACGGCTCCCGGCTCAGGGAGCGCGGCGCATGCGCAGTAACCGCGGCGCCGTCTGGTCCCTTTCCCTGCCCGCGCGCGGAGGGAGGCTGCGGCGGGTGCGCGCGCGGGGCGCTGGGACCGGCCCTTTGTTGCGGGGGCGGGGCCGAGAGATGCCCACGTGGGCCAGTCCCGGCTTCTGCCCAGCGCGTCTGGTGGGTCCCGGGGCGGCGCGCGGAGGGGGGCGGGGGATGCTCACCTGAGAGGCGGTGCCACTGCGGGCTCCTGCCCGGGCACTGCGCATGCGCAGCGGTTCTGGCGCCGCCCTGGTCCGTGTCTCTGCCCGCGCGCGGTGAGTGTCCCGAGGGGGAGGCGGCTCCACGTGGACTCAGGTCTGGTGCGGGAGGGGTGCCGGTGGGGGATATAGGGGACTCAGGGGGATGGGGCGGCTGCTGGAGGATTGATGCCGCAGCCCCGCACTGTCAAAGGCCAGTGCGGGCCACGTGGGGCCGAGGGTGCGCATGCGCGTGACGCCACGGTCGGTACTTTAACAGCGCGCGGCCCAGCGTTGCACGTGGAAGGCAGAAGGTGGCCGGGGCCAGGGCACGCGCGGCGCCCCCAGGGGCGGGGCCAAGGCCAGAGCCGGAGCTGGCAAGGGTACGGGCGGCGCCGCCGGGACCGCTCCGCGGGCGCATGTAAAGAGCCCGGCGGGCGCCATGGCGCCCGCGGGCACCGGGTTGGGGACCACGGCACTAATGGAATGGAGTGCAGCTGCGTAAATTATACCAGCTTCAGGGGGTAGCAGAGATTTTTTTTTTCCAGTTCATCCTGTACAGACTAACAGTCTGGTAGCACTTTATAGTCTGCCAATAAAACCAGCTCTGCTAGATTCAGCCTTTTGACCAGCCAATATGTAATGTTAATAAAAATACAGAATGATCAGCGGGGGGGGGGGGGGGGAGGGGAGGTAACAAAAAGAAAAGCATAAAGCGAAGAACTGCTTCTTGCATACTAATTTGGAGTCCTGGGAACACATTTCTCATGGACCTTTCTTGTTCATTCCGAATGCACCGAATTCTCTCCACAGCCGTGAACACAGAGTTCCATCCTTTCTGGCATGGCCGAATAAACTGGGGCTTGCCTTCTCCTTCCACCATTTTTGCTCCAATTGCTGAGTGTTCAATTTTAATTTATAGTGCTTAGCATCTGGCAAAAGTGGGCCTGGCCATCTTTTTTTAGGGGTCATTTGATTCTTCTTGTACCACATCTATAAATGAAACTAGATTCTGCAAGTGGCAGGCTCAATGTTGGTGTTTTGGTACAATTTATTCACAGCTGTAATATCTGCCCGGGATGTCTTCAGTTTTGTGAAATTCAGCTTATCAACATGAAACCCTGTTGTTGAAAACACAGTTGAAAGACACCCCCCTCCCCCCCGCAAACAAACTCAAGCCACATTAATATGTCCCCCAATTGATATACCATGCTGGGTAAAATACATTGAGTGGATCCTGGGGGAAGCTGTGATTCCACCCCTGAGCCAGACATCCTCTGGTCCATCCCTCTTTCCTGCCCCCTGCACTCCAGCCCCCAGCTGCTCTCCGCACCTGAGGATTCCCCTGCCCTTGGCTTCATGACTGCACCATGCCAAGCAGCAGGACTGGCAGTGGGGCGGCCGTTCCCCCCAGGCACTGGAGGAATTGGGTGTGAGGGGGGGCAGAGGGGAGGGGGCTTGGATTAAAGTTAGGGAGCCTGGTCAGTGGTCAACCCTATTCACCGTGCTGCCCAAGAGTGGTTCTTGTTCTGCCCTGGCCCAGCTGATTTCCCCCTTCCCCCCCAGTTGCTCCAATGCTAAGAGCCGGATATGCTGACTCAGGGATTTGCGCAGGGGCTGGCAGGGAGCCTATGAAGCCGCAAACTGGGTGTTCGACAGCCTGGGCCAGTGGCGCTGCCTGGCATCTCCAGGAGCCTGTTGGGCCAGGGGCTTCCAGTCCCAAACTGGACACCTGTCTCCCTCAACCTTCCCCCTCTCACCCTGCCCCCATCCCCTCACAGCTCCCCTCTCCCATCCCTCATAATTTCTGCTCCTCAGCTAGAGAGACCCACTATGCAGGCACAAGTGTTGGGGTCCAGCCATCTGATCTGGGTGTAACTCGGCGTGCTGCCATGCGACTGACTGTTGTGCCTTACAGAGTCACAGGCACAGAGCTATTGGAGATGGCAAAGCCCCATGAGCTCACGGAATCTATGGGCCTGGGGCCAGGTCAGGGCGTCTCTTCCTCATATTTGCAAAATGCCTTCCCTGTGTGTGTCCAGTGCAGCTCAGATTCTTTTCTGTCTCTTTTCTCTAGGACATAAGAAACAGCTTGAACAGGTAGGTGGCTCGCACGCCTGTCATACTGCACAGCTCAGGGAAAGAGGTTGGAGCTGATGTTGGCACCACATTTCCCCAGGGCTCTACAGCCAGATGTTGGATAGAAATGTCTCTGACTCACTTAATTCTGAGGGTCTGACCCTTGCACAGCAGACTCTGGAATTCCCCATTCAGGAGCACAGTCTGACTTCAGATATTTCCTAGAGCTGTCACATACCTGGGGACTGTCTGCCTCAGGACTGTGGGGCTGGAATATGGGTCTGTCACTGCTGGACACTGGGCACATTTAGACCGGGGCAGCAGGGACCCAGAGTCTGTATTACCTGAGGGTTGTTTAGAGACCTGTGTGGAAGGAGCAGGGGAGGGAGAAGCTGGTGTCTAAGTCTGGTTCCTAGTGGGTAGATTCCTGCAGCCCTTCACCTGGGAACATCCTGTCCCTCATTGCCTGGAAGCTAAAGAGTGAATTAGCCATTGAAACTCAATTCCACTTTTGTCCCCAGCTGGTCTCTCCGGGCCAGAGGTGAAGAACATCAGTGGGACGAAGGTTGCATAGCCATGGGCTGTGTTGCCCCTGCTCTCAGGCTGGGGGAATTCAAGGAATTCTAACTCCAGACCTGTTAGAGCTGAGACTCACTAGCCAAATCTTATCATCTGTAAATGAAATAGAATCACGTGGAATTGTTTCTGTCCAGGTGTGAGATAGGGCAGTTCCAGCTGCCAGAAGAGATTTCCCCTGAACTGGAAGAACAAGTCGATGCTTTCTCCCAGAAAACGATTGCGCTGTCAGAGACTCTGAGGGAATTCAAAGGTACCTAGAGGGATGGAGTAGGGGAAAGTTGTTTAACTATTAGAAACTATTGAATCTGGCCTTTGAAGCCAACCATCCCCTGCCTCAGTTCCCACATGGAGAATGACGGCCCCATCATGCTGCTCTCCTTAGAGGCACTGAGCAAACAGAGTCAACTGCTTGCAAATAGAGCCAGGTGTTTGCAAACGCTGAGCCTCCTGTTGGTGTCAAGGGATCAAAATAGGTAAAGTTAATGTCATGGCAACGTCTTCGCCCCAGCACAGGTCTAGGTTATGACAAGAGGTGGTTAGTGACTGAGAGAAACCAGGTGGGAGGGGATGAGGAGGGAAAAGTAAATCTCACTTTCAGTTTGTGTCTCCTGGGGCGGGCATGAGGCTGCAGAGATGTTGGCTCCATTGCTGGGAGGTGCCCAAGCGAGAGAGGACACGGAAAGTTTGACCTTTTCATACTAAACCCTTGAGTGTGTCTCTGGTCTCTGATACAAGTGAAATGCAAAGTTCAGCGTGGAGACGTTGTTATAAAGAGGAGAGCCTGGAATCTCACCTCTCTTATCCCTTCCCCACCAGACACTCTGCCCTCTGCACTGGAGAGAGCAAGAGGAAAATCCCTGGGAGCTTTCAGACAAGGTGAGTTTTTCAGGTGGAGATTCTTTAAATGAGAAAATTCCTGTGAATAAATCTTCAAGGGATTGTCATTAAAGTTACCAACCAAACCCAGCGACCATAGTGCACATAGCCCTAAATCTCACCCACTGATCAGTGAGGAGACCTGGGGTGCTCAGTCAGTTTCAATATGGGGTTGGTTTCAAACAATAAGTAGGCTGAAAGGCTGAGAACTGACTGGCTTCCATGGTATCAGTTTGTTCATGGCGAGAAACTGCCGGATACGCAAGGGCTCTTCGGTCTAGTGCAGGCCTGAGCAAAATACAGCCCATGGGATGGATCCAGGTCACCAGGCCATCTGATCCGGCCCACTGATGCTTGGCGAGCAATGGGCTACTTCCATACTTGCAACTTCCCACCTGCAAGCCACTCAGAAAGTTTTCTTCCTCCATTCAAGCATGCCACTCAGTGAGCCTGGAGGTGAAGGGGGAAGGCTTCAGGCGCTGCTTCCACCTCCAGGACAATCTCATTGGCTGGTTTCTGGCCAGAAAGGAAGCACCATGCCCCCTCCTCTCTGGCTCATAGTTATTCACTTACCCACATGGCCCTGCTGCCTGTGCGAGGGTTGGGCAGGCTCCTTGCCTGCCTCAAAGAGGTGCTTGGCTGCTGGCCGGGAGTCACTCAAGTAAGTCTCCTGGCCAGAGCTTGCCTCTGGCACCCCAACCTCTCTCTTCCCCTCCTAATTCTCTGCCTCCCACTCCTGCCTCCCACTCCACATACTCGAACTCTTTGTTTTCTTCCCCCATTCAAGTATGCAAGAAGCTCTTCATGGTCAGAAACCCTCAGCTCCCTATTTGTCCACTCAGCCACTTTTCTAAATGAACCTTACTTTAAATATCTCATGAGTAGTTGGCTAATCCAGTGCCCCAGATCATACCTGCCTCCTTAACCAAACTCCTTCCCAGACCCCTCTTTCCCTCCTGCATCCCAAACCCTCACCCAAAGCTCCTTTCTTCCCCCAGTGTCCATCCCATTCGCTGTATTTCCTGCTTAATGTCTTGGAAGAATGCAGCTCTCAACCACTTTCCAAAATCTTGGAGTGCCTCTCCCCCATCAAAATGAATTGCCCATCCTTGGTCTAGTGGATACAACTCAGTGAGAGTCAATAACTGAAAGCTGCAGCCGGAGAATTTCAGGCTAGAGAGGAGGCACAAATATTTGATGGGTAAGAGGATTCACTGCTGAAACATGAGCAAAGAACTGGTGGGTTCTCCATCTCTTGATGTCTTCAAATCAGCACTGGGCAACTTTCTAGAAAACATGCTGTGCAGAAACTATTCCGAAGTAGGAATAAGATCCTCCGGAAAAGGGCGCTTTTTCCGGAGGATCGGGGCCAGTGAAGACGCTCTTTTCCGGCTTTTCTAAAAGCCGGAAAAAAGCGGCAGACATTTTTATTTAAATGCCACGGGGGATATTTAAATATCCCCCGCGCATTTCCCTATTGCGACTCGTGAAATTAACATGCCCCTTCCGGAAAAGGGGCCAGTGTAGACGAGCCCTGGGTGCTGAGAACTGAATCCCATTGTTGCAGGCAAAGTAATGTAACTCAAGCCAGGTATTGAGAGAAATAAATACGGCTTTCGGATCTAACTCATGTGTGGTGTTTATGGAATATCTAGACTCAGCGTTTGCCCAAAACTGCAGAGTCCAACATGTTTTTCACCAGGGACAGAGTCTGGGCAGAATTGGGGTGTGGAAAGAATTAACGCCCTTTTTGAAATGTCTCCAATTCCCCTTCTCCCCCTGCCAGGCTGCAGAACACCCATTTCTGACTCCAGCTCAGCCCCTCGCCTGCAGAGCCAGGGACAGGAAATGGCCGTGGCGGAGCCGGTGAGCTTCGAGGAAGTGGCTGTGTATTTCTCCGAGGAGGAATGGGCTCTGTTGGACACAGGCCAGAGAGCCCTCTACAGGGATGTGATGCAGGAGAACTACGAGGCTGTGAGCTGGCTGGGTGAGGATTCCTATCCTCTTGTGTAACAGAAGCTGGGTGGGCTCTGGAGTAGCTGGGTTGGGTTTGGTTCAGGGTCCTTCATTGTCTGAACCCCCAATATCAGCAGTATCTGCCCCAGTAATCCTGACTCCTGTGTGAGAGGCGGTTCAGTGACATAATAGTGGTGCTGCTCGTCCCACAGCTAAGGTCTCACTGTGGTTCCCACAATGTTGCCCATGCTGTGCCTTGGCTGGAGGTGTCAGTGGAAGGGCCCAGGCAGGAACAGCAGGGACCAGAGTTGTGGGGCTGGGTGCAGCTGCTCTTAGTGTCTGCAGGGTCTTCTTGTGCTATTGTGCTGAGCCCTTGGAAGGAAGGCGCCAACTCAGAGTCCTTCCTTGCCTCTGGTAGATTCTGTGCAAGCCAGAGAGGCACCAAATGGCAGGCCCGACTGGCCACAAGAGGAGGGCTGCTGCTGCTGACAGAGTAGAAACAAGGCTGCAGAAGGGGAGCTGAGCTGCAGGAGCATCTACAAGCAGCAGAGAAGCAGCCCATCCTGTCTCCACCTTGGCCAGAGTTGTGACAAGAACAGGAACAGGCCAGCACTGCCCTGGCTGTCTGTAGGACTGACCACTGTTGTGGGCTGCTGACAGGGCCCACCATGGCACAGGCAGTCAGGATCAGGAGTGTGGACCATAGGCAGGGCCTAAAGTGGCCAGCCAAGGAATCATTTTCCTGATCAGACAATTCCCCTGCCTCCTGGCTCAAGTAGAGCATCTGAGCCCAAGAGCAGGGCAAGTCCAGCCCCCAGCCAAGAGCTTTGTGGACAGGGCCCATAGGGCTCTAGAGCTCTGCTGGATCCTTTCCCTCTCAGCCCTAGAGACCTGACATGTCAGCTCAAATATGAGTCCTGGCTAGAGGCATCTGTCAGTCCTGAAAGTCCTAGAGCTCTCCCCTTATGAGCAGTGTGTTCCTGTCCTGCCCAAGTATGGAACAAGCCCTAAGGGAGACTGAGTTGTATCCTGCAGAGTGCAGCAGAGCGCTCAGTTCCCCATGGGAGTCAGCTGGGCTATTCCCAACATGGTAGTGGTACAGGGGGAGTATGGAATTAGTGTATCCTGGGATCTTGTACCAGCCAAAGACCAGTCTATGGAAGGTGGGGAAGGAGCCTTTCTGGGTAGGAAACTCAGATCCTGGCTTTGGAAGCAACAATGGCAAAGACCTTAATGAAAAAGATCAGCATTTGGTTAATTTCTCCCACAATAGGATTTCCAGTCCCCAAAGCTCATGTGCTCTCCTGGGTGGAGCAAAGGGAAGAGCTGCAGATCCCGGATCTCCAAGGCTGTGAGGAAGGGGAGATCATCAGTGATACTCACACAGGTGAGAATTCAGCTAAACTGACTCAAACCAATTTCTGTGGTCTCATAGCAGGTGTTGGTTGTGTGTTTTCATCAAGTCTGACTGGCCCTTCAGCCTGTCTTCAACTCCAGTCTCAGAGTGCTGTGTGAGGAAAAAGTGATGAGGGAGCAAGGTGAACTCAGCTCATGATTATTGTATCTTTACAGCCATTCTTTGTGTGTCCTTCCCCCCCCCCCCCCCCCCCCGCCCTCCACATTTTCTGTTCACCATTCAGAGTTTTTCTTTCAGCTCAGCACAGGGAATGACTCCTGTGTGGTTTCTCTCTCTATCCCAGCAGGTGATGAGATGCTGAAAGAGAACAATGAGAGGAGTCTTCAGGAGGAAGGACCTGAGCAAATGGCTTCATGTGGGGTATTAGTGGGAAGATCTGAAGGGCATGTTTCTCAGAGTCCTGATCAAGGAGAGACTTGTGACAGTCAGCGTAGTCTACAAAGGCAGCAGGGAAACCATCCCGGAGCAGAACAGGATAAATCCAGTGACAGGAGCAGAAGGTTGAAAACAAACATAGAAACTGTTCAAACAAAAATCCCCCATCAACATTCACCTTGTTCTTGCAGTGACTGTGCAGCTCCTATTAAACATGAAAGAGCCCACACAGGAGAGAAACCCTTCAGCTGCTCTGACTGTGGAAAAAGCTTCAGTCGGAGGTCTCACCTTGTTAACCATAGGAGAGTTCACACCGGAGAGAAACCCTTCAGCTGCTCTGACTGTGGGAAAAGCTTCAGTTGGAGGTCAGACCTTGTTAACCATAGGAGAGCCCACACAGGAGAGAAACCTTTCAGCTGCTCTGACTGTGGGAAACACTTCAGTCAGAGATCAAACCTTGTTAGCCATAGGAGAGTTCACACCGGAGAGAAACCCTTCAGCTGCTCTGACTGTGGGAAAAGTTACAGTCAGAAGTCATACCTTGTTATCCATAGGAGAGCCCACACAGGAGAGAAACCCTTCAGCTGCTCTGACTGTGGGAAAAGTTACAGTCAGAGGTCAAGCTTTGTTAACCATAGGAGAGTTCACACCGGAGAGAAACCCTTCAGCTGCTCTGACTGTGAGAAAAGGTTCAAACGGAGGTCACACCTTGTTAGGCATAGGAGAACCCACGCAGGAGAGAAACCCTTCAGCTGCCCTGACTGTGGGAAAAGCTTCTGTCGACAGTCACAGCTTGTCAGCCATAGGAGAGCCCACACAGGAGAGAAACCCTTCAGCTGCTCTAACTGTGGGAAAAGCTTCAGTCAGAGGTCGCACATTGTTATGAATAAGAGAACCCACACAGGAGAGAAACCCTTCAGCTGCTCTCACTGTGGGAAAAGCTTCAGTCAGAAGTTGCACCTGGTTAGACGTAGGAAAACCCACATGCAAGAAACCATTCAGCTGTTCTGACTGTAGGAAATGCTGCAGTCAGAGGTCACAGTTTGTTATCCATAAGAGAACTCTCACAAGAGTGAAATCCTTCACCTGCTCTGACTTTGGGAAATGTTATTGCGAGATTTCAAGTTGTATAGAGTTGAAGCCACACATGTGAGAAACCCTATAGTGGTGGTGAGCAAAATTTTCTCTGTTGGCACAATCTAGCCTGCCGAAGGCTTTGATCCTGTCCACAAGGAAATGCCACGCCCCACTTCCAAATGGGCATGTGCTGAGGGGGAAGGAGCTTAGCCCCACCCCCTCTTTGTGTTGTGTAGCTACTAGAGAGGAGGCAGCGCTAGGCTGAGTCCTTGCCACACAACCTAAGGCTGGCATTAGAGGCACTACTGCCACTGCACTGCTGGCCTCCAGGGCTACATGGCCATGTCAGGGGTGCCTCTGCATAGCTGCAGCAGTAGCACCTCTGGCCCTGGATTGAATGGTTATGTCTATACTGGCATGATTTTCCGAAAATGCTTTTAATGGAAAAGTTTTCCGTTAAAAGCATTTTCGGAAAATTGCATCTAGATTGGCAATCTAGATGTGCATTTCTGCAAAAAAGCCTCGATTGCCATTTTCGTGATCGGGGCTTTTTTGCAGAAAACAGTACTGTGCTGTTTCATTGGCCCTCTTGCGCAGATCATTTGCGCAAGAGGGCTTTGGCTCGAATGGGAGCAGAACAGTATTTGCGCAAGAACACTGACGATCTTGCACAAGATCGTCAGTGTTTTTTCGGAAATTCAAATGGCCAGTGTAGACAGGTGGCAAGTTTTTCTGCAAAATCAACTTGCCAGTCTAGACACAGCCAATGGTTGCAGCAGTGGTGCCTCTGGTGTCCGGGGCTGGTCCTGGTCTTTGTGGCTGCTGCTGCAATAGCAGAGCCTCGCTACAGGGTGACCAGGACAGTGTGGCTGCAGATGTTGCTGCAAGGGGGGCCCAAAGCCAGGTAATATTTGCTGTCCTCTCCAGATACTCCCTCCCAATCTCCTCAATTCCCTTTCCCCTGGAAGGCAGCTCCCCCAACTTGCTCTGGCACTCTCCTTTTTTCTTGCACCCTCTCTCCTGGCCCCACACTGCACCCTTCCCCTGGCCATATAGCTGCCTGCTTCTGCATCCCAGATCCTTCCTTAAGACCCCAACCCTTTCTTGAGCCCCCTGTTACATTATTGGATTTTAAGGTGAGCATACAGATCACTTGCTGTGATCATGGGGAACTGTTTGCCTCAAATTTGGTACAAAGTGGGCCATGGGAGGTATGAAATGAAAGCTGATATTGTGTTGATTCTATGTATGGTATTCATGTACTTGTTTGGAGTTGGTATGGGGAGTTATCATGATGGGCTCTGTTGATGCTGTGTATGGACTGCCTGTCATGGGGAAAGAATGTCCAATGAGTGACTATTCTAATCAGTACGGATCCAAGGACAATGGCTCTCCGGGTGGCCAATACACAGCTGAGGAATGCATGTGGTAAGGTGCAAAGCAGCCAGGTTACAATGGCTGCTGGCATATGAAACATGTCACTTGACCATGTGACTAGGTCCAGCTTGGGAACCACCAGGAACGAATATCAAACACCGTGAGGGGGGCTCCATCTTATCTTCAGTCTTGCTACTTATCCCAGATGAAGCCTTGCTAAGGACAGAGACAAGGGGAATGAGTGCTGACCCCTCCTGATATACAATGTACGCCAAAGACTTTTGTGCTAGCAGTTTGTAACATCTCCGCTACGATCCTGCATCAAGAATTTGCTGATTGATGTATATAATGTATTCTCCTTAACAACCTTACTCTGAACCTTTGTTTTCTTTTATTAATAAACCTTTAGATTCTAAAGGATTGGTCCGCTGTGATCTTGTAGGTAAGATCTAAAGTATAAATTGACCAGAGATTCATCACTGGTTCTTTGGAACCAGGTGGATCTGTTCTGGGTTGGAGAGATTGGGCTGTATAACCCCTCACCTGTGTGTAAGCCCAGGGCTGATTGTGGCACAGGAAGAGCTGGAGTATCTGAGAGTTTTTACTTATGAGGCTTCCTGTGGGTGGACTGGCAGGTAACGTGCTCTGTATGACTGGTTTGTGACCTATTTCAGAAAGGTCTCCAGTCAAGGGCTGTAAGCAGTCCTGGTTTTGAGCAATTTGCCCTGAGTGGATTCCCTCAGCAGTGCCCAGGCCCAGCCCGGCCCTCTCCAAACCTGTAGACTACTGTTGCTCATGGAAACTCACTGTTAATTACACAATTAGTCAAGCCATTTTGCTAGGGCTGCATCTGGGGAGTTGCATTTAAAAGGTTTAATCTCTTCAGTAATTTAACTTTCATGTTAGTTGATCAAACTTTATTGTATATTATGTAAAATATTTATGTCCAATACATACCAAAAAAATCAATGTTTTTACTTATTGTAGGGGTGGAGAACTTTTTTTGTATTGGGGGCCACTCACCCACAGAAAAATTAGTTCGAGAACACTCAAAGATGTGGCCCCTGACTGAGACACCTCACTCTTGTGGCATTCACAGGATAAGGGGAAGAGACAGAGAGGACTGAAGTTCAGGGCTTCCCATAGGCCAGATTTACTTTCCTGAGGTTCCAGAGTTAGTGGATTTTGTGGATCTCCTTAGGCTCTAGGGTGGAAACAAAAGTGTGCTGACCTGACTCTGCACTGGGCTAGTGCTGTGTGTGCCATGTAGCTTCCGGCAGAGCTGTGGGCAACATTTAAGTCCTGTAGTCACTCTCTGACGTACCTGAAGAAGGTCTCCAAGAAGCCCTGAGGGTTGGGTTCCTGCAGATCCTGGAAGGCAGCTTGCAGAAAGTACTGTATCAGTAGTAAATGCCTTGATAGGTTTCATCACTGTATTGTTTTGACAGATTCCCCACCCCTCCCTTAGGCCTTGCTCCTAACCCTACCCCCTTCCACCACCAGTGTTACCAAAAGACAGACAACATAGAGGGCCACGAGTCTTACATGTGTAACATCTTGTCTCCAGAGTTGGGGGAGGACTATGCATTTTATACGAGAAGAAAAACAAACCCCCTTTTCCTGGTCTTTGGTCTGTTGTAGTCTTCCTGGCATGGGAGTGGGAGACTGGGCCTGCCCACTCCACTGGACTTCTCCCAGGAACCCTACAGGAAGAGCAGCTGGCAGGGCTTCTTGCCCCACTCTAATACCACTACCTCTCCACGGGCCTCTTCACCCACTGCTTCCTTCTATTATCCTCTGCCTTTTACCTTGGGGCTCAGCTTGGCTGTGCTCTGCATCTCTCAAAACTCTACCCCTTGCTGCCTGGGAGGAAACCTTTTATAGGGAACGGGAGGCCTTAACTAGCAACAGGTGCTTAATTAACACCTGTTGCAGGCTGATTCCTAATTAGGCCTTCATTATCTGCCCTGATTACTGGGCTGTATTCAGGTGAGGCTAATTGGGAAACAAGAAGGTATTAACCCCTCCTCCCAATATGGCTGCCTTCTATAGCATTTTGTAGACCTTCTGTGAGGCCTTGGTAGTCCCCTGCTCTAGGTGTGCTGTGTATTCTCCTACACCCCTCTCTCCTTTTTGGGTGAGGGGTGCCTATGGAGTGGGTTGCCTTTTTATGGTTAGCAGGTCCTGGCTACCATTACATTCTAGGCCAGGCCCCCTTTTCCACCAGCTTTTTTAGCTATTGAGGGTGTGGGGGGTTTTCCTGCCCTTCTTCTGGGTGGGGGGAGCTCTTTCCCATTTCTTTCAGGGTCTATTGTACCCCACCCTTCTCCCCTTCAGTATGCCTGACCTCCCCTATTCCTGTTGCTGCTTCTTTCTCTGAGGTAGAGGAGGTAAGGGGGCTGCTTTAGAGCAGCCTCTTGAGTTCTCTCTCCTCCCACAGCTTGTCCTGTGTTGGGGATGTAGGTAATAATTCCGGACACCCTGGCTGTGTCTAGACTGGCCAGTTTTTCCGGAAAATCAGCCGCTTTTCCGGAAAAACTTGCCAGCTGTCTGCACTGGCTGCTTGAATTTCCACAAAAGCACTGACTTCCTACTGTAAGAAATCAGTGCTTTTTGCGGAAATACTATGCTGCTCCTGTTCGGGCAAAAGTCCCTTTTGCACAAAAGTTTTGCGCAAAAGGGCCAGTGTAGACAGTTGAGATTTGTTTTGCACAAAAAAGCCCCAATCGCAAAAATGGTGATCGGGGCTTTTTTGTGGAAAAGCGTCTGTGCCAATCTAGACGCGCTTTCCCGAAAATGCTTTTAACTGAAAACTTTTCCGTTAAAAGCATTTCTGGAAAATCATGCCAGTCTAGACGTAGCCTTTGGGTGCAGGTGAAAACAAGCAGAGGATTTATTGATTCACACGGCTGGTGGAGTACCCACTAGGGGTAAACCTGGTGAGCACTAACTTAACCAAACAAACATTAGATTATACATTCAGCAGGTGGGCAGAGGGGAAGTGATTTGCTAGGTCTAGCAGTGGAAACATTATGAGTACATAAGCCAATGGACTACAAGGTTACACAGGATCCCTGCCCATCACCAATTAAACATCTTATCAATAATACAGGTAATTATTCCTAACAAGTAAAATGAGCCAACATAAACAGAGGCATGTTGATGGTAACTCTTTCAACTGGAAATATAATGCAGCTGCTGCAGGGGTGATATTGCCTTGGGTTAGCGCAGTCTTAGGGACCCAGGCTTATTTTCTAGGAATAAAGAAGACAGTGAAAAACAATCCTGCAGAGTTGTTTGGTACGAGCCTTATCAAAGTGAAGCCCACTTGCAATGTGGTTGCCAAGGGTCATGGTAGCTACTGTCTGTGTGCTTCCCAGGCCTGGCCTAATGATTTAAGATTTGAGTTCTCATTTCTCAGCAAGATACCATGGACTGCCTCAGTTTACCCCTACAGTTCCCTCCTCTTGATCTTAGGGCTCTTTAACCCACCAGGTTAAGTACAATTTCAGGGTTTTTAATTTACTTTAGAAGTGCTGGTACAGCACCAGTACTATTATAAATGTTATAATCAAAACTCGCCACATGATTTGGCAAAACACTACTCAAATCCATCCCCAAGATATTTTGTCACCAGTAAAGGCACTGCCCGTGATTATAGATTTGACCTCTACTTCCTGGTTGAGTGTTTCAGAGTAAGGTGTTATGGCATGGTCCACGGTTTTCCCTATGTGTGTGTACCTCAGACGGCCAATCCTGATATGCCTTTGGGCACCGTCCACCAACTCCTCAATCTCTGCCTGCAGGGCCAGTAAACCCTCCTCTAGGTACTTACTTCCTCCATGCCACTCAGGATCCCATGTTAGGTTACCCGTCATTGCCGAAGTGCTGTAGTGCCAAGTCCTGTGAATGGTCAGGGTAGCCCAGCAAGGGACTGTTATGCACACGGATGGATATGTAGAGGGCAGGGCCTTCCATTTAGTTCAATGGTGTGGACTGTCTGGGTGGTCAAACACCAGGGCTGTGTCTAGACTAGCATGATTTTCCACAAATGCTTTTAGCGGAAAAGTTTTTCTGTTAAAAGCATTTGCGGAAAAAAGCATCTAGATTGGCACGGATCCTTTGCTCAAAAGTGCTTTTGTGCAAAAGCATCCGTGGTCAGTCTATACACGATTTTGCACAAAAAAGCTCCGGTGGCCATTTTCACCATTGGGGCTTTTTTGAGCAAAAAATTAAGTGCCTGTCTACACTGGCCGTCTTGTGCAAGAGGGCTTATCCCTGAGTGAGAGCATCATAGTATTTGCGCAAGAAGCACTGATTGTGTACATTACAAAGTCTGTGTTCTTGCACAAATTCAAGTGGCCAGTGTAGACAGCTGGCAAATTTTTGCACAAAAGTGGTTGCTTTTGTGCAAAATCTTGCTAGTCTCATAAACTCATAGACTTTAAGGTCAGAAGGGACCATTATGATCATCTAGTCTGACCCCCTGCACAGTGCAGGCCACAGAATCTCACCCACCCCTCTTAGAATAATCCTCTCACCTATATCTCAGATATTGAAGCCTTCAAATACTTTGAAGGCCCCAATATGCAGAGAATCCTCCAGCTGTGATCTGTGCCAATCTACCCTAGAGGAAAATTCCTTCCCGACCCCAAATATGGCGATCAGCTAAACTCTGAGCATGTGGGCAAGACTCATCAGCCAGACACCCAGAAAGTTCTCTATAGTAACTCCTATCATCCCTCCATTTTCCTATTTCCTACTGATAATGAATGGTCAATTAGTTACCAAGATCATGTTATCTCATCAAACCATCCCCTTATCATAGAATCCTAGAACTGGAAGAATCCTAGGCAGGACCAATCCCATCTAAATCAACCCAGCCAAGGCTTTGTCAAGCCGAGACTTAAACACCTCTAGGGATGGAGACTCCACTACTTCCCTAGAGAACCCATTCCAGTGTTTCACTACCCTCCTAGTGAAATAGTTTTTCCTAATATCCAACCTGGACCTCTCCCACCACAACTTGAGACCATTGCTCCTTGTTCTGCCATCTGTCACTACTGAGAACAGCCTCTCTCCATCCTCTTTGGAACCTCCCTTCAGGAAGTTGAAGGCTGCTATCAAATCCCCCCTCACTCTTCGCTTCTGCAGACTAAACAGACCCAACTCCCTCAGCCTCTCCTCATAAGTCATATGCTCCAGCCCCCTAATCATTTTGGTTGCCCTCCACTGGATCCTCTCCAATGCGTCCACATCCTTTTTGTAGTGGGGGGCCCAGAACTGGACACAATACTCCAGATGTGGCCTCACCAGAGCCGAATAAAGGGGAATAATGGCATCTCTGGATCTGCTGGTATGGGGAAAATCAAATAACTCCAATTGTGTCTAAGGGGGGACTGTGCAGAAATCATAACTTTCTAAAAGAAAACTGCTGTAAGGGTTAAAAAGTTTTCCAGGCCTCTCTCCCTGTAACAGAGTGAAATCAAATTAGCTCTAATCAAAGACCCTTACAAATGACTATCTCAAATTCATGGAGACTCCTAGTCTGTCACAATTTGTCATGTAAACCCTTATCTTTGTCACGGTTTGCCTTGTAGACTCCTCCACTCAAGTTCTCATGTGACTTTGTGTACTGTAAAAACTTACTTCTAGCACTCCTGGGGTGAACAGAAGTCTCAGAGTACTTCTGCTGAGACTTTGATATGTTAAAGAAGAACAATCCACAACTGAACTGTCTAAGCATTCTGTATATAGGATACCTGAATCTGTCTGTCAGGGCTGCTGCTTCACTCTTGGAAGTGACAGCCTGCATGCATGCATCATAAAGTTTTCTCTTCTAGGTTTCTCTCCTGCCTCACTGATTTGACCTCCGGCCTCGGACCCTTCTGGGGACTCTGTACCCCAGGGGAGCGAGATTTCCCCCTCAATTTGGTGTCAGAAGTGGGATGGCTTGGAACTCCAGTTGGAAAGGCTGGTGATGAGGAATGGGAACGGACTACAGCGCGCATCTGGAGGGTAAGGGATCCATTTAAAATCCCCCGGTCCGCCTCCCTGTTCTCGTCACCAGCTGGACCGGCTGGCGGTAAGAGTCATCTTTTACTTAAAATTTTTTGTTAAGAGGCTTGAGGGAAATTTAAAATGAAAACACTGGGTATAGCCAAATAGGGGTTGGATTTTGTTGTTGTTGTTGTTGTTGCTGACTGATTGGTGGCGAGTCCAAGCGCATGGTTTTGAGTGAGTGAAGTCCGGAGGGGGACCGCAGCCGCACCAGTGCTGTCAGTGTCACTGCACAGCTGCTGAAAGCAAGGGCGGTTTCCCCCGGCACATAAGGAGTGTGAGTGAAGCTGACAGTTTGTGTGGACTCCCACACTATCCTTGGAGAGGGTAGTGTTGCTGGACGCCTGTACTATCCTTGGAGAGGGTAGTACTGTTGGGCTCCTGCGCTGTCCTTGGACAAGACAGTGCTAACATGGATAAGATTGCTCCTTCAAGTCTGTCTCCTACTGAGGGGAAAGGTTTCTCACAGCCTGGGACTCCCTTGTCTCAGATGATCAGTCAGCTAGGTATTGCCTGCAGGTTTGAAACTAAGGAGACTTAAGGAATTATTGAGCATTTGGAATGGCTATACTCAGGGAAATGCCCAGAATAAATGGCAACTAGAACTTTGACTTACAAAAGCTTGCTTATCTTAGAGTTTTCCTCGAGGAAAAACATCCTAACCAGATGGAATATTGGTGCCTCTGGGAGGATGTGGCAGTAAAAAAAAAAAGAATCAGAGCATTATGGCTAGCAAAAAAAGATTATATTGAAAAGCTGCAGCAAGAATTGGCTACTCTAAAGAAACAGCTTGATTCCCCAGATGTGCCATCTGCACCCCCACCCCGCTTTGGACACTTGTCAGCTGAACATTCTTTCCTGTTATCTCCCTTTTCTCTTGTAAACCTTATGGGACCTGACTTGTTGTGTAAATTGGGTGCAAACCTTCTCTGTAGAGAGGAAGGGATATTTGTTGACCTTCCCCCTATCAGGCTCCAAATTTGATGGCATTACTACTCAGAGGAATCTGATGAGACCTCAGGACATACACCCCTCCTGGACCTCTCAGATGTCCCAGAGACATTGTGGGCAGCCCATTGTGAATGAAGTGGGGTTGCTAGCCTCTGCAACACCAGTGCAAATAACATACAGACACAACAAGCCTTTCCCAAGGGTAGCCCTGTATCCATTGGCTAGGGAGGCACAAGAGGGCATTAAGCCTGTAATCTCTCCCTCCTTAAACAAGGGATACTTGTTTATACAACTTCACCATGTAATACACCTATACTACCTGTGAAAAAGAAAATCTATAGATTTGTAGAAGACCTAAGAGTCATTAATAAGTATGTAATCCCTAGATTTCCAGTAGTACCTAACCTGGTTTTCTGTAATAGATTTATGTTCTGCCTTCTTTTCTATTCCAGTGCATAAGAATTCCCAATTTCTCTTTGCCTTTTCCTTTCAGGGTCATCAATTAACCAGGACATGTTTTTGTAAAGTTATTATAAAAGCCCTACTCTGTTTTCTCAGTTTTTAAAAAGCTGACCTTAATTCTCTCTCTCTTCCCTGCAGTTCTGTGTTAGTTCAGTATGTTGATGATGTGCTAATTGCTAGTAAAACTAAGGAAAGATGTAAAACTGATACCTCATATGTGTTAAAGTGTCTTGCTAATAAGGGTCACAAGGCTTCCAAAGCCAAATTGCAGTTTGTAAAACAAAGAGTTCAGTACTTAAGGACATTTACTTTCAGGAGATGGCCGCCAGTTAACACCTGAGCGAATCTCACATGTTTTTTCCATTCCTCACCCTTTCACCAAAGTCAGGTATACAAATTTCTGGGTACTGCAGGATATTGCAGACAATGGATTCCTAACTTTTCTGAACTCACCAAACCCCTTACTATTCTACTCTTAGACTTAGCTCCTGACCCAGTGACCTGGTCCCCAGAATGTGAATCTGCTTTCCTTTCCCTTAAAACTCTTCTGCACAGTGGGCTTATCTAATTATAGCAAGCCTTTTACTCTGTTTTGTCATGAACAGGATGGAATTGCAGCTGGAGCTCTCTGTCAACCCCTTGGACCCACACCTCGTCCAGTAGCTTATTTTTCTGCAACACTGGACTCAGTAGCCCGTGGGTTCCCACTTTGTCTGAGGGCAGTTGCAGCTGCTGCTGAATTACTTTAAAAAGGCCCAACCTGTCACATTAGGCCACAGCATTATCTTACAGGTCCCTAATGCTGTCTCTGCTCTCTTACAGCAACACTACACTCAGCACCTGTCTGTTCAGAGACAAACCCTGTATGAGAATGTTATCCTCTCTTCCCCAAATGTGGTAATTCAAAGATGTAATGTACTTAACCCAGCTACTTTTTCTCCTTTACCCTCTACTGGTAAAGCACATACCCATAACTGTGAAGAATTGCTTGAGCACTGTGTAAAGCCTCCCCAAGATTTGTCTGCTCAACTGCTGGAAAATGCAGATCTTGTATTGTACACTGATGGCTCATGTAAAAGAAATGCAGTTGGTAAAGTAGAGGCTGGATATGCAGTGGTCTCAGATAATGATGTTTTAGAGGCCTTTTCTCTTCCAGGAATCAAATCAGCTCAGGCTGCTGAGCTCATCGCTTTAATTCGTGCTTGCCTTTTAGCTTCCGGACAGTCTGCTGCTATTTATACTGACTCAAAGTACAAATTTGGAAACAACGAGGTTTCCTTACCTCTTCTGGTATCTCTCATGGTCCCCTTATTTCCCAACTCCTTGATGCTATTCAGCTACCCACATCCCTCTCTATTACCCATTGCCCGGCCCACACAGGTGCCACTGATCCTGTTTCTCTGGGTAATGGGAGTGCTGATGCAGCAGCCAGACATGCGGCAGCACATGGACCTCTGACTCCCTTTCAGATTCTGGTCTCTCTTTCCCTCCCTGTTTCTTTGCAGGACCTGATAGAACTACAGCAAGCTGCTCAACCTGCAGAGAAAAACCTTTGGGAGAAAGCAGGCTGCTCCTTATCTCCAGCTGGGATAATGGGTGCACCTGATGGCTGCCCAGTCGCCCCAAAAATCTCTCACACGGCAGCTTGCTCAGGTGTCTCATCAAATGACACACATGAGCAAAAGGGGGGTGGCCTCACAGATCCCAAAACAATGGTATGCCCCAGGCGTGCACCTAGAAGCTCTCAAGAATATCTAATTCATGTGTGATTTGTAAGCAGTTTAATGTTGCAGGAGGCCCACAGTCTAGCAGCCACACAGAAAGAAGAAACCTAGACATAAAATGACGGTTAGGAGAGCTTGCACCTGCAGGTAAAGGAAGCCCTCCCAGTACCTACTGATGTACTGTGCCACAACATCCAACCAGGCGACTACGTGTTCGTGAAGAAACATCGCAGAAAGAATTCCCTGACAGCCCGGTGGAAAGGACCGTTCCAATTGCTGTTCATCACCCACACAGCAGTAAAGGTGAAGGAGGGCCCCTCGTAGATCCACGCAAGTCATGTACGCCGAACTGCAGATCCAACAGAGCTGATTGACCCCGTCACCCAGGACCCCTCCCTGGAGGAATCACCCGAGGACGAGGTTCAGCGGACCGAGGCGGCAGACTCTCAAACCAGACTGTTACCAAACCGGCCTCCACCAGGTGCTTCGAGGTACAACCTGAGAGGTAGGACTGTACCAGCAAAGACCTACAGGTGAGCCTGGTGCCCCGTAGCTCTCTCAAAGGGGAATCCATTCCAGTATTGAGTGAACTAAGAGACTACGAAATCTCGAAGAGTGCCTGCAGAGGCAAGCCAAACAATACTAACTGATTAAGTTTAGTTAAAAGACTGCTTTGCTAGTTGCTAGATAATTACTATATTATTATTATTATCCTTCTACTTTAGAGACTTAAGATACTATAAGATGGGGATTGTTTTCCTTCTTTTAGTAGTCAGAATAGCCTTAGTGTATAACTTTCCCCACCCTTATTGGGAAGCCCTGCAAAAGGTTGTGTCCCTCACCAATGCAAGTGACTGTTGGATATGTGAACAGCTCATAAAAGGCTCTAAAGGCCTTTTACCATTACAGTTTATCCCAACTCCTGCCTCCTTGTGGACCAGACCCCTAAAATTGAGATTTACTGGTAGTCAGTACTCTACAGGAGAGCGGGAGTGGGTAGATGCCCAGAATGATAACACTGTACCAGGAATACATAGTCATGGGGAAAACAGGCAGATTTGGCATAAAAATCTGATTGCCTCAGGGATTCCCCTTACTCAAGCATTACATCCATCAGGAACTATGTTTCCATTGTGTTTTGAAAGCAAAATTGGCACTGGTAAAGATCTGGGGTTGAATGGGCAGTGGGTCATTTACCCAGCAGATAAAGAAAACCTCCCTCTAAGATGAGACTTCATCCTAGCAAAGGAAGAATACCTAAGAATGTCTAGAATAACTTTAAGTAATACTCCAATAGGAGTATTAAAGGGGGGAATTGTGGGGAAAATCAAATAACTCCAATTGTGTCTAAGGGGAGACTGTGCAGGAAATCAAAACTCTCTGAAAGAAAACTGCTGTAAGGGTTAAAAGTTTTCCAGGCCTCTCTCCCTGTATCAGAGTGAAATCAAATTAACTCTAATCAAAGACCCTTACGAATGACTATCTCAAATTCATGGATACTCCTAGTCTGTCACAATTTGTCATGTAAACCCTTATCTTTGTCACAGTTTGCCTTGTAGACTCCTCCACTCAAGTTCTCATGTGGCTTTGTTCTGTAAAACTTACTTCTAGCACTCCTGGGGTGAACAGAAGTCTCAGAGTGCTTCTGCTGAGACTTTGATATGTTAAAGAAAAACAATCCACAACTGAGCTGTCTAAGCATTCTGTATAAAGGATACCTGAATCTGTCTGTCAGGGCTGCTGCTTCACTCTTGGAAGTGACAGCCTGCATGCATGCATCATAAAGTTTTCCCTTCTAGGTTTCTCTCCTGCCTCACTGATTTGACCTCCGGCCTCGGACCCTTCTGGGGGCTCTGTACCCCAGGGGAGCGAGATTTCCCCTTCAGTAGCCAGCCCCTCTCTCCAGGGAACTGCAGCCCCTCGGATCAGGCAGCTCCTCCCAGCATTCAGGAGGCACCAGGCCGAGAAGAAACCGTCTGACACGGTGCTGCCAGGGAGGGGCCTCACTGCTAGTCACTGTTCCTGGTCCAGGAGCAGAGCGACTTTTGCCCTGGGCACCGATATTGAGGGTTTGTGCCTCTGTTTGTGTGAGCCCCCATGGCACCCATTGGCTCCTGCAGGGGGGTGGAGGGTCCCCTGGTGCCATAGCTCCTCCTGGGGAGGGGGGGAGGGACCCCGTCCAGTATGTCCTGCTGGGGAGAAGTAGAGGTAGCCCATCCCCTATAGCTCCTTCCGGGGGAGACCCTGACCCCTTATCTCATGATGCGGTTTCAGTTTTTCCCTGGCAGATGCTCCAGACATGAGGGATGCCAGCGCACTGGCCCAGGCCGGGCCGGCAGTGATGGTCTTTACACATGCAGGGAAATGCCCTGGCTTCTCCCCCTCACAGAGTTGATGCCTCCCCGGGAGGCGGATGAACTGCGGGTGCGGGACAGCTCCCTGCCAGCAGGGACAGCAGCCAATGCACCAAATATCACTGGGTCTGCAGCCAGTGCTGGGAACTGGGCAGGGAAAAGGAGGCTTTTGTGTCACACACGTCTCAGGCAGGACGGACCCTCACTGAGCCCAGACTGTGACTGGTCCTAGCCAGGAATGTGTCCGGGGCTGGTTTGTGACACTCTAAGGCCGTGTCTACACTGGGCGTAAGAGCGACGCTGCCGCGGTCGATGTTCCGGGCTCTAGGGAAGACCGGCTGATTGGAACTGAGCTGTGCAGAGTCTTGTAAAGGGAACTACAATTTCTCTGGATATTTGCCAAGTTTTACATGTGGGTTTAGCAGAAGGGATGTTGTGGGCTCTGGAACAAGATGGGTGGGGCAGGAAAACTCTTCACAGGTAGGGGAATTAGCTCGAGTGGTAGAGCGCTCACTTTGCGTGCAAGAGGCAGTGGGATCGATACCCACATTCTCCATGGATTGATGTTTGCTACTTCCTCTTTTCCACAGGCAGAGCCAGCCAGGGGCTAAGTGCTTCCAGGGGCTCCTTCCCTCTTCCCATAAGGCAATGGACTGGTTTCCGCAGGGCAGGGGGTGTCATGTTTGCCTCACAGGGAGCAGTTCCCTGGCTAAAATCAGGCAGGCGAAGTCCAGCCTGTAACACCCATTGGAGGGGATTCACCTGCCTGGGGAGGGTGGGAACAGACCAGCACTTGGGAGCTTGGCTGCCAGCTGCTTAGCACATCTGGACACAGAAGAATCCCAAGACTTGGTTCTGCCAGGCTCCAGTTTCCCCTCTTCTGTTTCTTTTCAGCTCCCTGCAAACTGCCTCCCAGCTGTGGGTGAGGCTGAGTGTGTGTGAAACCAGCTGCGCTTTGGATGATTTTATTAATTGTTTAAAAAGCGTCAGGCATCTCCCCTTTAACCTCACTCAAAGACTCCTGAGAAGTCTGTCTCCTGTGTCCATCTCCGCCTCAGGCCAAGTTTTCGCATGTTTCATATCTAAGGAAACTCCTCCTCCCTTTTCCCTGCCAGTCCTTCCCGAGCAAGCTCTACCCTTCTGTGCCAAAATTCCAATAAAGTGTATTATCCCACCAAGTCCCTGTGATACCAACTTCTTCCTGCTCATTACCCATCATTTCCATGTGTCTATACGAGCATCTAAGACACAGATTAGATTTTGCTTCCCAGTGGTCCCTCGTCCCTCATTTATCTCTGCGGTTACAGCCCCTGCTCTCTTCCATTTCTGGCCCATCCCCCAGGTGTCCATGTTGTTCACTTACCTGTGGGCTTTGGGCACCTGCCCCCATCAAACCTAGTTTAAAGCCTCCTCACTAGGTTAGCCAGTCTGCACCCAAATACTCTTCCCTTCCTCGACAGGTGAACCCCAACCCTGCTGAACAGCCCTTTCTGCAACAGCATCCCATGGGCAAGGAGGCCAAAGCCACCTGCAAACTGAGCTGTAGCTTTCTGTGCCCAGGAGGCCAGAAACCGCCTGGACTCCATGGCTCGAGGGAAGTGGGGAATGGCTGCACTTTGGGAGTCAAAAGTGTTGTCTGGAAACATAAAGAGCTATTTTAAAGAGACTTTGGAGGAGGGCACCATGGCTTAGCTGGCTAAAGCACCTGCCTCATAAACAGGAGATCCTGGGTTCAAGTCCCAGTGGTGCCTTGTTGTAACCTTTGCTCACATTTTCCTAGGTCCTTCTGGGACACAGAAGAGGCCTCCCCTGGAACTTCTGGTTCAGGAAAGGCTGACTGGGGAGGGATGTTGCGAAGAAGGAAACAACAAGCCTGGAGCCAGTGCAGGGGCTGCTGTGACTGGCTATAACAGGGCTCTCACTGCAATTACTGGGACAGGAGAGTCAGCACCACACACACTTGTGAATGCGTGAAGGAGTCAGGGCCTAGAGAGCCTGAGGGTGCAACCTCTGCAGCTCCTGCAGCCATAGAGAGTCAGGGTCTGTGGGCATCAGGAGCTTCTCACTTGTGGGGAAGAAACCTCTTGGGACTTGTGGTTTCCTTCTTCCCCACACACCTCTGCAATCAGCCTTTTCCTGAGCCAGCAGTTCCATGGGTGGCCAGAGGAGGCCTCTTCCCAGAAGGGCTTAAGTAAATGTGAGCAAAAGCTGCAACAAGGCACCAATGGTAACTGAACCCAGGAGCTGCTGTTTATTAGGCAAGTGCTTTAACCAGCTAAGCCACGGTGCCCTACTCAGACCCACCTCTAAACTGTTCTACTGTATGGTCCCAGACAACACCATTGTCTCGCAAAGTTCGTCCATTCCCCATTTCCCTCCTGCCTTCTCACCCTGGCGGTGTCTGGCTCCCTGGGCACAGAAGGCTACAGCTCAGTGGGCAGAGGCTCTAACATGCACATCTCCCCCAGCCGCTGGGACTGTAGAGTTGCCTTTGAGGTTCTACAGGTCTGGGGGAGGGCAAAATGCAGCAAACTTTGATTCTCTGGCTTGTAAACCTCTTGGTCTCAGGGTTTAGGTTGGAGTCCCCAGGTGGGGGCCCGGCCTCCTTCAGTTTGGTCCCTTCCTGAGGGCACAAAACTGACAACAGAGAATTCCTTTGCCCTGCAGCAATCTCTGTTGGTCAAAGGGTTAGCAACCGAATATTTGCCCAAGTTTAAGTGCAGCAGAAAATACCATTAAGTGTGTTTCTGTGGTGTAGTGGTTATCACATTTGCCTAACACGCAAAAGGTCCCTGGTTCAAAACCAGGCAGAAACACAGGGTCTGCTCTTATTGCTGTTCCTCTGGGTACCCACAAGGCAGTTCTAAGGCCTGCCTCCTGGTGCAGGGATGGGTGGCCTGTGTGCTGGCTTTCAGGAGCATGTGGGAGACAGCTCAGCAGGTTAGGCTGAGATAGGAGGATGCAGGGCTGGGGCTGAGACTTCTCAGCAGTGCTTTACCTGGGACCAGGTCATTGCAGCCACACAGTCCAGGACCCACCCTGGAAGTGCCACTGCTGTGCACCTTCAGGGCAGTGTGGCTGTGGCCTTTGGTGCAAGTGGACACAAAGCCACATAATCTCATGCCCAGACCCCAACCACCCTGTTCCCCTTGCTTTCTTCCCCCCCACCTCACCCAGCACCCCCAGCTTCCTTTGACACCCTCCCTTCTTCCTGCTCCCCCACCCTGATCCTTTATCCACGTTCCTTCTGCACCCTTTCTCCTGGCCACACACGGCTCCTTGGCGCTTCTCAAGCCAGGCCCTGCAAGGAGCCACCAGGGCAGGAACCAGCCCTTGGAGCTCAACTTGCACCGGGTCTGGTAGTTTCCCACCACATCTCACCTGGGAAGAGGTGACTTGTTCTCCTTTCTTCTGACCTTACGTCTCCGTTCCCTTCAAAGGTCTCCACTGCCTCAGGACCCGCCTCCTCAGGACGCTGCCCCTCTGCCACTGGGCTGGGAGCGGGAGACTCCACAGTCTCTGCACTTGGGCTGAGGAGTCTCACGGGAACTCGTCTGTTGACGGCATTAGTCAGCCCGATGGCCAGCCAGATCCATTCTGTAGCGCTGCCCGAGAGGGAGCTTTACAAGTGCCCAGTGTCCATTGGTATTTTCTGGGGCTCTGTGTAGGGGATTGGGTTTGGCCATCTTCTCCACGGGAAATGCCTCTTCTTTGGAACAGCAGCTCCCAGGAGTTCATGGAACTTCTTCTTCTCAGCTTGAGAAAGGGACGACTCAGGGGGGATGGGAAAGATATTTGTGCTGTGAAAACAGCAGGGCCCCCAGGGAAACTGGTAAATAATCCCAGTGCCCAGGCCTGATGTTACCTGCCCCACACAATTCACACAGCAAACCTGGCTCCCCGAGCACAGGGCGAGTCTGGGGGCTCATTGCTGGGCCGTGGGGTGAAGCAGCAAACCAGCCTCCTCCTGTGGGGCCTGTGAGTGTTGCTGAATCTGGGCCCCTGCGCCTGGGCAATGGGAAACAAAAGGTCTGGGGGCCACACACAGACCCCACTGGGCTGAGCAGGAAGTGGCTGGGACTTTGCTTTGTCTTTGCCTGTGGGCTTGGCTGTTTGCAGCCTGGAAACCTCCTGGCTCCTCAGACCACTGGTCTGGATGGAGCGTTACAGACGTCGGAATAATGGAATTGCTGTGTAGACGCTGCCATTGTTATTGCAGTGTAATGGCCGTTATGCCCAAGGAATGCTGCTGTGTAGATGCAGCCTCAGAGAAATGCTTTCATGAGCATGTGGGAGGAGCAAGGGCTCCTACAATGTCAGGAGAGATGGGGAAATGAGGTCACCTCGCTAGACATAAAAGAGATGATATAAGAAAAGAGGATGTGTCAGAAGTGGGATTTGAACCCACGCCTCCATTTGGAGACCAGAACACCCAACTAAGGGAAAGACAGGTCCTTGAGTCTGGCGCCTTAGACCACTCGGCCATCCTGACACCTATGCAGACACCTCCAATGGCAGTTTTCTTACATGTGTGAGTTGCTCGGGGAGGCGGCGGGAGCACCTCTCTTTCCCCACCTAACAGCCGCTCTACAGTCCCATTTCCATCTCTCTAATGATAGGAGAAGGGGCCGGGTTTCAGGATTTTTTGCGCAAGAACCTCCCAGTGTAGACCTAGCCCTGCAGTCAGAGTTCGAAGGCTGTACCAAGAGGCCAGGAATGACATCCCTTGTTTCAGTATTTTTTCTCCTATAAAATTATCAAGCTATATTTAGCTAAGCTGTTTGTGAGTAACTGGCAGGTACCACAGTAGCCCACATCCACACAAGCGCAAATGACCTCACTAGTGGTGCACATTATGAAACTCACTCCACCCATGGATGGAAAATCTCAGAGGGAACACGGCCCCCCGCCCATCTTCTTCCCTGCATTGGCAGCCACAGTCCCTTTCAGCCACTGGGACACCCCGGGAAGAGAGGCAGGAATGGGGCCAAGTGCAAGTCAGGCTGAGGGGGGCAGGCAAAGCTCATCTTGCCTTGCAGGTCCACTGGCAGCAGCAGCTCACTTGTATTCTGCTGAGAGAAAAATATGCCTGAGAGAAACATGGGCCGCAGAAAGCTTGTAGCAGTTGCCAAAGTAGCTCAGTTGGGAGAGCGTTAGACTGAAGATCTAAAGGTCCCTGGTTCAATCCCGGGCTTTGGCAGAAGCCTTGGTCAATGCAGCTTAGTCTCTTTTGGCATCTCTCCATCTCTGGCAGGCCAGTATCTGCAGTCAGAGTTCAAAGGCTGTATCAAGCCCTGTGTTGGGAGCAAAGGTCTAGCGAAGTATCGTGTGTGTGTGTGGGGGGGGGGGGGCGTGTCTTGTTCCTTGCTCATGCTCTGCCTCTGCCCCCAGGCCTTGGCCAAAGAATTAGTAACAGAATTATTGTCCAAGTTTATGTACAGAAAAAAAAAGTGGTTTAAGCATGTTTCTGTGGGGTAGTGGTTATCGTGTTTAGTTAATATGCAGAAGGCCTTTGGTTCAAAGCCAGGCAGAAGGCAGCTCCACTCTTATTGCAGATTCCTTTAATGCCCAGCTAACCTCCTGCTGCTTGGCCTGTGCTTGGGATAAGCCCAACTCCCAGGCTGAGTAGCCAAGGAACGGCAGGAGCCCTGTCCCAGGAGGGGAGGGCCCAGCGTGTGTGAGGGCGTTGCCCAGACAGGCAGCCCCAGGCTGGGAGGACAGAGCTGCCCCACATCTCTAGCGCTCCTGAGGCCCAGGGGGTCCCAGCACAGACACAAGAGCAGCAGCCTTGGCCAATGGCCCCAGGTTTGCAGGGACCGTCCCTGGCTCCCCGCTCAGACTGGCCAGGGGAGCACGTTGGTGCCAACAAATTGCTCATGTGGCGCCATGTTCCAGCCAGGCCGACAGGGAGCGTTTCTTTTGGTGCCACCTGATGCCCACAAATGTGGCCCTTGTACCCACCCCCCTGCTTTTCCCCTGGCCCCCGTGGGGCTGGCAGGAAAGAGGCCCAGGGCCAGGCAGGAACCAGGGGAAAGCAGGAGGCAGGAAGAGCCTCAGACTGGAGCCCAGATCCCCTTTCCTCCTCTGGGCACCTTGAGCATGGGCGGGGGGGGAGGGGGGGAGGCTGGTGCTGACAGCTCCAAGGGAAGGCTCAGAAGCCACAGAGCAACCGAGGCAGGGCAAGAGGGGGGCAGGCCAGGCCTACGTATGGATGCAGAGCCCTCTGGCTGCCAAACGCTGAGCGAAGGCCCCACCCACCAGATAGCGGGCGGCTGCTGACGCTCTGAGACCAGTGTGAGAAGGGGGCAGGAAAGCAGGTCCAGGCCCCCTCACCCCTGCTCCCACAGACCCAGCCTGCTGGGAGGAGGCTCTGGCCACCTTCTTCCCTCCCCTCTCTCTCAGCTCCCTTCTCCTGGGGGCTGAAAGGGCCTCGGACACTGGGCCCAGCCCCCTTCCTCAGGGGGAGGAGAAGATGTCTGTGTCTTGCCCCCATTGTCACCACTCCACTGATGACTCCAATTCTTGCTGCCTGCAGTGCCAGGTGAGAGAGGGTCTCTGTCCTCCCACCCTGCTTGAGCTGGTTGCTGGGTTTCTCCTCCTGCTCAGCTGGCTGGCTCCAAGGAGCTCACACGAGACTAGTCAAATGTGCCCCCATCAGCACCTCACCCTGAGCCACAGCCCTTGTTCCAGCGCTGGGTGGGCATTAGCCAAGGAAGCAGCAACTCTCAGGAAGGGCTGGGAGGAACAGGGGCCAGTCACACAAACATGATTTGTCAGGCCCAGCTGTGGCCAAAAAGGGTGAAATGATCTTTAAATAAAGGGGAACCTTAGAAAGGATTACCTATTAACACCTGGCAAAGGCTGGGATTGAACCACAGACCTTCAGAGCTTCAGTTTCACACTCTCCCAAGTGAGCTACTTTAGCTGACACATTTGGCCTGTAATTCTCCTCAGAAGATGGAAATTGCAGTTGGTTCTCTCTCTGGTTCTACTAAAGCTGGACCCAGGGCTAGACTTTTTCTATCTAAAACACTGGTGAAAACGGAAAGCCAATTGCTTGCAGGTTGAGAAAGTGAGTTAAAGGACACTGCCCAGCATGGGGCTTGAACCCACAACCCTGCAATTAAGAGTCTCATGTGCTTCCAACTGAACTAGCCAGGATGTGTGGGAAAAGTTTCCTAATATCCCATCTCAGGGTAACAGGAGCCAAGTGTTCTCCACTGCCTGACTCAAGGCTCTTTCTTGCCCCTAATGTGCGGTTCTGGTCTGTGGAGAGGTTTGAACTCGAACCCCACTCCCAACACACCCACTTTTTTCCCCACAAGGAACGGCCCCATTTCCATCTCTCCAGGGACAGGAGAAGGGCTCTGGCCTGTTCTCTGCAAAATGCTCAGCCTGTTTCATTTTCTGCAGGAACGAGTGGGATCCATGCGCCATGTTCCCCAGTGAGAGGTATGTGTCCTCTTCCCCCCTTTCCACAGACACAGCAGGCCAGGGGGCTATGAGCCTCCAGAGGCCCCTTCCTACCTGGCCTCCCACAAACCTGGGGGGAAAAGCTGCTAGACCCCAGCCCTCCAGGGCCAAGCCATAGCAGAGGTAGCAGGATTCACTCCCATCTTCTCCTGCCTGTGCCCTGGTACTGATGGGCCGGCCCCTTTCCTGCTGCCCCAACTCTTATTCCCACAATGCACTTTGTGCAGGGGCCATTGGTCTTTCTGCCAAGGTGCGTGGCTGGGAGCCAGGACTCAGGACCCTTCCTAAAATATACAAATCCCCCGTCCCTCCCAGGGGCCAGGTGAGTGACTTGCCTTGCATATGTGACAGCATCAGACCCCTCCCACCCATCTGCTCAGTGTGCAGACCAAGCCCAAGGGTAGCACCTGGGTTGTGTTTTACACAAAAGTCTCTTGTTCCCTGCCCAGTTCCCAACATTGGCTGCTGATGCTAACTTCCATGGGGGTGTAGCTCAGTGATAGAGTCTTTGACTGTAGCTCAACTGGTCCTTGTCTCAACTCCAAGTGCCCCCTTGGAAAAAATTCCTTCTAGTGTAAACATTTTCCTTTCCAGTTCCATCACACTCTGGCTTTACATTGCTTGAGGTTCTTGACATTAATAAGAACCCTTAATGCAGAGCTACTCAACATTGGGATCCCTGGCAGCCATAATCAAAGGCATTTAACCAGGATGGACAGGGCAGGTGTCCCTAGCTGGTGTATTCCAGAAGCTGGGAATGGGTGACGGGAGGGATCATTTAATAACTGTCTGTCCTGAGGATTCCCTTGGGACAATGAAATTGGCTGCTGTTGTGAGACAGGATCCTGGGCTAGTTGGGCAACTGGCATGGCCCAGTCTGGCTGCTTTGATGTTCTGTTTGGTTTCTGTTCTTGTCCCCTCTGGGCAAGGGAGAAGTGACCCCTCATCCTGCGAAAGGCTAGTGCAGGTGAGCAAAGAAGCATGTGTCCTGTGTCCTATATTGTATTATTGTAGTAATAAACCTTTAGATGGTAGATGCTAAAGGATTGGCTCAGCGTGATTTGTGGGTAAGATCCAGAGGGTTAATTGACCAGGGATCTGGCTTAAAGGTGAGTTCAAGGGGAAACCTCACAAAGGAGATTCCAGGCAGCCAGGACATGGGGGTCTCTGAGGTTGCTCTGTGAGGTCACTGCTTCCCAGCCAATGAGCTGAGGTGCTGTAAAAGTTCCTTGTGATGTCACTGCTGCCTTGCAGGCTCATGTCCTGCCCCTGGCCAGCCCCTTGGCATGTGTGAGCTGCTCTCCCTGCCCCCTCACTCAGGGCTGGTTCTGGGGCTCAAGCAGGGAACATCAGAGGCTGCTCAGGGGGGCACATTGCTAGGCCAGGGACCCTCCTGTGGGGCTGTGAGTGTTGCTGTCCCTGCTGTACAGACAGGGCCATAGAGCCTCAGGAGGCTGCAGCGGTGGGAGACACTTCCCTGGTTTTGGGAGGGAGACGAGACATCAAGGCCCATGACTTGGAGCCAGCTACCTCTGCAGCTTCTGCAGCCATGGAGAGTCAGGGTCTGTGGGCATCAGGTGCTTCTCACTTGTTGTTTCGGTCTTCCCAACACTCCTCCCCACTCAGCCATTTCCTGAACCAGCAGTTCCATGGGTGGGCAGGAGAGGCCTCTTCTGTGTCCCATAAGGGGATAAGTAAATGTGAGCAAAGGCTACAATAAAGCACCAGTGGGAGTTAAACCCAGGATCTTCTGTTTATAAGGCAGGTGCTTTAGCCAGCTAAGCCATGGTGCCCTCCTTGAAAAGAGCTTTGAAACTATTCTACTTTATGGTTCCAGACACCCCCTTCCCATTCCAAAGTGCAGCCGTTCCCCATTTCCCTCCAGCTCTTGCCATGACTCAAGGCCTGCGCAGCCCAAGACATCTGATCCAAAACAAAACTGGATAATTTAATGCAGGAAAGGTCAATCAATGGCATTTAACCAGGATGGACAGGGCTGGTGTATTCTAGAAGCCAGGAATGGGCAACAGGAGGGATCACTTAATAAATGTCTGTCCTGGCATGGCCCCGTCTGGCTGTTCTGATGTTCTGTTTGGTTTCTGTTCTTGTCCCCTCTGGGCAATGGAAAATGGACCCACATCCTGAAGGGGGCAAAAAGTGGCCTGTGAAAGGCTAGTGTAGTTAAGGAGAGAGCCATGTTCATGTGTCCCTGATGGTCTAGTGGTTAGGATTCAGCACTTTCACTGCTGAGGCCTGGGTTCAATTCCCAGTCAGGGAAACCACCCTCGTCTGTACTCATGAAATCTGCCAAGTCTTTGCCCTTTTTCATCACAGGGAGGGCCAGTGGGCTGAGGGAAGGGAGGGGCTGGGGTGCCAGAGGCAGGCTCTGGCTGGGAGACACTCCCAGCAGCCAAGCACATTTCTCAGGCAGCCCCTTCCCTGTGCAGGGGGTACAGGTCACACGCCTGGGTGAATAAGAGCTTGTGGGGACTGGCCAGGGCTTCAAGCAGGCAGCTCCCATTGGCCACAAACAAGCTGGGAGCGGGGACCAGGCCTGAAGCCTTTTCCTCTCCAGCTGAGAGACACAAAGGGCCCAGCAGCCCCTTCTCTCAGCTGTGCGTGGGGGCAGGGCAAGCAGGGAATCTGCCCTGGCAGTGTCTGCAGCTGAGCTGCACAAAGGAAGATACAAGATCCTTGGTGGGGTCTTTGCCGGATGAACGTGCCTGAGGAAAGACACTGGAACTGCAACAGACACACAAAAGGGAATGAGGGACAGTTTGAGTCACACACATGGCAGGCGGCGCAGCACAGCCAGGGACCTTATCCACTCCCAGAGCACCCCAGCTTCTCCACCCCACCAGGCAAACTGCCCCATGGGCCTCGCCCACACCATGCTCGGGGCCTGGGGATTTTCTGTCACTTTGCCAGACCAAATATCTAGCCCCCCCCCCTCCCCACTGCTCTGGAGTCTCTGCCTCTCATGGGCCTTCTCATCCTCCTGCTCCGCTTTGTCTCCCGACAGACCCTGCTCCGCTACAGCCACCTCCCTCTGGCTGTCACTTCTGGACCTTCTAGAACAAAATGCGCCCCTTTGTTCTGACTTTGAATACCTGGGCTTTCAGCACTCAGATTTGCACCTAACACCAGCATTGGCTAGTGAGGGGTCTGAACAACTTCTGCTCGGAGGGAGACAACTGTGGAGCGTCCTTTCTGAGAGCAAAAGGATGTAAACTCCTTGTCAGTGAAAGGAAACCTGTCACCCCAGGTGGGACTTGAACTCACAATCCCTGGCTTAGGAGGCCAGTGCCTTGTCCATTAGACCACTGGGGCAAAAAGAAAACATTGTCAGGGAAAGAAATTCACCCTTCTAAATGTTCCTTCTTTAACTTTTAGCTCCTGATTAATCCCCTTTGAAGAAGCCAGATACACAGGAAGGGCTGATCACACCCCTCTGAAAATCAGCTTTCCATGGGTATCTGTAGCTGGCTCCGAGTCATGGGCCTTGACATCTCGTCTCCCTCCCAAAACCAGGGAAGTGTCTCCCACCGCTGCAGCCTCCTGAGGCTCTATGGCCCTGTCTGTACAGCAGGGACAGCAACACTCACAGCCCCACAGGAGGGCCCCTGGCCTAGCAACGTGGCCCCCTGAGCAGCCTCTGATGTTCCCTGCATGAGCCCCAGAACCAGCCCTGAGTGACGGGGGGAGGGGGAGCAGCTCACACATGCCAAGGGGCTGGCCAGGGGCAGGACATGAGCCTGCAAGGCAGCAGTGACATCACAAGGGCCTTGTGCAGCACCTCAGCTCATTGGCTGGGAGGCAGTGACCTCACAGAGGGACCATGGCAACAGCCAGGTGGGACAGGCTGCAGGGCTGGGGCATCTCAGAGACCCCCATGGCCTGGCTGCCTGGAATCTCCTTTGTGAGGTTTCCCCTTGAGGGCAGAAGGGATTGAGGGTCCCAGCTGGGAGTGTCTCTGTGGAGATTTCCCCTTTCCCCAGGCTGCAGTGGGAGGGGCTGGGGCAGGCAGGGATACAGGAGGGGCTGGCACTGAACCTCTGGGAGAGGCTAGAGAGAGGGCTGCAAACACATTGTGAGAATGGGATTTGAACAGTCCATCACCTTAACCACCTCTCAGGTGCGGGGGTTTGTTTCAAATAGCTAAAGTCAGTGCTTCAGGGAACCTTTGTGCCACTTCCTGGCTGGCCGGGGTCACCCAGGGCTGGAAGGTTTTGCCTTTTCACAATGTTCCCTGGGCTGTGGTACAAAGCTCAATGCTGGTAACAAACCCAAACACCCCCTGGCTACATCTGCCCTGCAGGCTTCTTGCTCAAGAACTGTTTTGTGCAAGAATTCTTGTGCAAAGGTCTTGTGTAACAGTGCGTCCACACTGCCATGTGCTTTTGCACAAGAAAAGTACTTTTATGCAAGAGAGCTCCTTCCAAGAAATCTCTGATGGGCATTTTAGCCACAGGGCTTTCTTGAGCAAGAAACCCCTGTTGCCCATCCACACTGCCTCCTTGTAGATGAGTGATTGCGCAAGAGGGCTTATTCCTCGTGGGGAGAGGAATAATTCTTGAACAAGAAGCCCTGTTGTCTGATGCTGAACTATAAATTTACTTGAGCAAAAACGTGTCTGCAATGTAGACGCTCTGCAAGATTTTGGGCAAGAACAGCTGCAGTGAACAGCTCAAAAAACCTGCAGTGTAGACGTAACCCTGCAGTGTAGATGCAGTCTGAGAGAGACAAGGAAAGAGAGTAACCAGAGCCTCCCCCCAGCAGGCTGGCCCTCAACAGGCTGGGTGTGTCTACACAGCACCTCACCTTGAAATGAGCTGTGCAATGTGAGCGGCTGCCCGGGCCCTCAGGGGAAGGTCTGTGGGGAGTTTCCAAGGCAACAACAACAACATTTCATAATGTACAGTCATCTGTCTCTGAAGGGATGAGAAATGCAGGGCCCAGGTGCAGGGAGCCGGGTCACATTCTCCTGCCTGAGTCTCAGTCCTGGCTGAAGCCTGGCTACAGAGAGAAGAGGCCAATGCAAACAGCCGTATGGCAGCGAGGGAGTCAGTATGTGGGTGGGTGGGCAGGGAGCTGGGGGCAGAGCTGGGCTCTAGCTCACTAGGGTGTGTCCCATAGCTCAGAATAAGCGATGCAATTGGGTAGCTTATTTCGAGTCAATTTTGAAATAGCTTATTTTGTAATTTGGCGCTGGCTGCACAGCACTTAGTTCCAAATAAATCGCTGTTCTGAAACATCCCTCACTCCTCGCACCATGAGGTTTGCAGGGACTTCAGAATAGCGAGCCCGTTATGGTTTGAAACAAGGGGCTTGCTCTTAAGACGCGTCAGTGTGATATGAGCACCACGTCCTAAACCTCCGAACTAGCCGGCCCACGGGTGTCAGTCCCACAAGTGACCCTTTCTGAAAGGAGCCTCGGGCAGTTCTGGAACAGGGGAGGTGAGGCAGATGCATCTTTCACAGGTAGGAGAGCTAGCTCAGCTCAGCTGATAGAGCACTTGCTTAGCATGCAAAATGCAGTGGGGTCAATGCCCACATTCTTCAGGTGCAGCTCAGTTCTTATCTCTTATTTTCCCTGGCGGGGGCTCATTGGCCCTCTCCCTCTTTCTACCTGCTCTCCCAAAAGAGACAGACCTGCCTCCCCTTTCTTTTCCCCCAGCAATGTACATGCTACAAAGCAGACTGGCAGTATCAATCAGGCTCTGTGGTGCAATGGAAAGCACGTTGGACTTCTAAGCTGCAGGGAGCTGGTGTAAGCATACCTAGATATTCAAAGGTTGTGGGTTCGAGTCCCATCAGAGTCACTTTAGCTGCTTCCTCATTTCCAAGGCACCTTTTATAGACCAGCAATCCTTAGGCTGGCACTGGGGTGGGCTTGAATCCAGACAGTTTCCAGCAGCAGGCCTGGCCCGTGTGGGGCCTGCGTCTGTGGGGGAGAGCATTGCTGACCTGCACCACAGGGATGTGGGCGAGAAGGCGCTGCGGGAGCTGGGCACGTGACGCCTGATGGCAGCTGTAAGGGACGCATCTGCCATCAGGCACCCCACATCGGTTGACATCCTGGGCAGCTACCGGGCTCGCCCATGCCTGCGTCTGGACCTGTCCAGCAGATCCCAGGGAGGGTGGAGGGAAGGGCTGGTCCTTGGGGTTGGGGCTGGGGGTTGTTCTGAAAGGCTGCAGGTGCCATTAGACCATTTTGTCCTTCCCTGTCTCCTGCTAGTGCTGAGCGACACTCAGGCTGTGTCTACACTGCACTGCTCTTCTGGAAAAAGCCCTTCCATGAGCATTTTCTCCTCCCACTGGGGAAGGCAGCTGGGCAGGACCCAGAATGTGGCACAAATGGAAATGCAAAGGCTTCAATGCAGTGCTGGTGGGGGTGCCTCTGGGTTTGATTTAGTGGGTCTCAATTGGACTTGGTGTTTGAAATTATGCAAATGAAGCTCAGGAAGTTCAAATCCATGTTTCATTTGAAATTTCACTCATCTGGATTTGCATTCCTCCCTGGAAGGAGGACAGACCCTGTGTGAAACCAAGGGAGGAAGACACTCCTGTCAGTGAGGAACAGGGCGCGTGTATCCCACTCGCTCCTGCAAAGGAATGAAACAGGCTGAGCACTTTGCAGAGAACAGGCCATCGGCCTGCTGGGAGAAGCTCCATCATGCACAGAGTCTGCGCAGGGCCAGACTGCTGGGAGAAGGCCCTGGCCATGGACTTTCCTCCCCTCTCTGTTACCTCTTGCACATGGGGCTGAAAGGGACGTGGGCTGCAGGCTGGTCCTGCCCAGCTGCCTTCCCCAGTAGGAGCAGAAAATGCTCATGGAAGGGCTCACACGTTGTCCCCAATGCACTGGCCTGAGGGCCTGAATTCTTGCTGCCCCTGGGTGCAACCAAATGTACCTTCTGGGGGGGCAGCCTCCCCAGCTCACACCCCTCCTGTCACACAAAGCTTGCAAATGGGGTTGATTTTCCTCTGTCTCCCCTTGCTTCATGCTGCGCTAAAAGAAATCCTGAAACCAGTCCCGTCTCCTGTCACTGGAGAGATGGCCCTGTGCTGGGATATGAGACAGTATCCCAGTGATGCTCGTTGCAGCCCAGGAGAAGAAGGGGGCTCTGGGTGGAAGGAAACCAAGTAAAACAGGTCCCAGTGGGCATGAACTGGGGCACCAGCTTGGCCCAGTTGAGTGAGGGGAGATTGGTCCCATGGTGTCAAGGGCAGTGCTCAGGACTCTGCTGCTCCTGGCAGGGAAGAAGCTGGGAGGCAAGGTGCTGGCAGCAAGAGATTCCGGCTGCCTCTTTGCCCTGGGTCTGCCGGCCGCCAGCCACCTTGACCAACCCTCAAACCAGCTGGACTAGCCAGCCCATGTCACAGCGAGTCGCTAGTGGCCCTGTCAGAGAAGAGCCATTGGCAGCTGCAGAGACGTCCCTGCTGCTGCCTGAGGCGCCTTTCTTGAAAGGGCCACTGGTGAACTGAATTTTTGTAGGCTGGCTAGCTCAGTTGGTTAGAGTGTGGTGCTAATAATGCCAAGGTCATGGGTTCAAGTCCCATGCTGGCCCTTGGGGTGTTTGGTTTGGTGACTTCCCTTCCTTTAGCTGCCTGCTAGGGACAAGGAAGCAGAAACAAGCAAAAATGTGAGCTGTGCAGGAAGCAGGGCAGAGATCTGGTAGGGGGAGGCTCCAGCCTGCACAGCCCCAGTGGCTAAAAGGGCCTTGGCCTGGCTTCCTGTCCCCAAAAGCAGGGGAACTGATGCCCAAATTCCTGCTGCTGCAGTGGCTACCTCAAGGCACCAGCTGGGGGGCAGGGAGACTCAATATGACCGGGAGGCCTGGAGCGTGTGAGCCCTGCACAGAGGCTGCTGCTGGGGGCCTGCTTCAGTGGCCCAGCAGCTCAAGTTCCCCTGAACCAGCTTCTCCCCCTGGAGCCACCCCCCAGCGCTGCTGAGGCCCCTGACATGAGGCAGTGGGACCAAGGCTTTGTCCAAGGATGGTTGTGGAGTTTGTGAGGGAGACACCTGGGCGGCAGCAGCAGCTGTAGCTTCAGGATGACAACGCTGATGACCTGTAGCTCCAGGATGAGGAGGAGGATTCTAGCAGTGTCGTAACCCTACCTTGGAGCCAGTTCCTGGTCTTCCCGCTTCAGCATGACAATCTGCTCCTGCAGGCACCACCTGCTCATGCAGGCAATGCTGCCAGGTGCTAAGTTCCCAACACTGGGCTGAAAAGTACAACCACTGTCGGGTGTAACTCAGTGGTAGTGTTTGAGTGCCGATTGTAGAGGTCCTTGGTTCAATCTCAAGTGCCCCCTTAAAAAGTTGATTAACCTAAGTGAAACATTTGCACCTCCAGGTGTGTCAGTCATGGATTTCTATTGTACAGGGATTCTTAAAACGTCAGCAAACCCCTCATGTGTTCTTGTGCCAATGCATGTAAACCAGGCAGACGGGTCCCTCAACTGAAACCAGTTCAAACCTGCTGGGTGTCTGGTTTCTATTCCCATCAACTGAGCAAGGCTGAGATCTGAAGGCCCATTGGCTGTTCTGTACAGAAGAACAAGAACCACGTCCAGCTGGAGAGGAATTGCCGTGATCAATCTTCTGGAACTTGATTCAGCCAGTCAAACTAAGACTCACTAAATCAAACCCAGAGGGCACCCCACCAGCATCCTGCACTTCTGCTCTTTGCTCCCTTTGGCTTCCTGCTCTGGGGACAAGGCAAAGTTCAACTGAAGGAAGCCGACTCCAGGTAGAGATGGAGGGATGGTAGGAAAAGCAGGCACATTGGTCAGGCACCGCTGGTTTCATGCACACTCAGCCTCACCTACAGCTGGGAGGCAGTTTGCAGTGAGCTGAAAAGAAACTGGCTAACAGAACCAAGGCTCAGGATATTTCTGGGTCCAGATGTGCAAACAGCTGGCAGTCAGCCTTGTTGCCCTTGTTAGGGGTATGACTAAAACACAGGCCTCAGTGTGAGAAAGATCAACCCTGCACAGGGAAAAACTTTTGGATTTTTAAGCCAACTCCTTAACCACTTGGCCATCATTACTGTAAGAGACCATTCTCCTGTACTTATATGTGAACAAAAAATTTGTGACTCGCTCGTTGGTCAATTCGGATTGCTAGAGGACAAAGGAATTCTCCCTTAATTCTGTGCCCTCAGGAAGGGACCAACCCAAGGAGGCCGGGGCCCCACCTGGGGTCTCCAACCCAAACTGTGAGACCCAAGGGCTTACAGTCCAGACAATTAGTGTTTGCTGCACTTTTCCCTTCCCCCAGCAATTCTAAATCTCAAGGCCAACTCTACAGTCCCAGCGGCTGGGGGAGATGTGCATGTTAGAGCCTCTGCCCACTGAGCTGTAGCCTTCTGTGCCCAGGGAGCCAAACACAGCCAGGGCTGGAGGGAAATGGGGAATGGCTGCACTTTGGGAGTCAAATGTGTTGTCTGGGACCATAGAATAGAACAGTTTTAGTAAGTGGCCTCAAGAGGGCACCATGGCTTAGCTGGCTAAAGCACCTGCCTTGTAAACAGGCGATCCTGGGTTCAACTCCCAGTGGTGCCTTGCTGTGGCCTTTGTTCACCTTTTCCTAAGTCCTTCTGGGACACAGAAGAGGCCTCCCCTGGCCACCCATGGAACTGCTGGTTCAGGGGAGGCTGGTTAGGGAGAAGGAAACCAGAAACCTGGAGCGGGTGCAGAGATGACTAGCACTGGCCAGGCAGGGCTCTGACTCCCACTGTAAGTCCCTGGGTACCACACATGGGCCAGGGAGTCCTTCTCCATGGTCGTCCCAGTGCTCTGGGTGCGAGAGACGTGCCTGTAACTCCCTGCTGGGAGCGTGGGCCCTGCCCTGCCTGGTGGGGGAGGGGACAAACACAGGCTGGTTGACAGGGGCTCTAACACTCCAGCATCGGGGTCGTCCAGCCCATCAGACGGATTTAAACCAGGCCGGTCGGAGCCTCCTGCACTCGCCAAGGGGGATTCTGCACTTGCTGCCTTGGGAGCCAGGGTCACATTGCAGAGCTCCCCCAGGGATGTCCCATGGCACCACCAGCCCAGCCCCAGCCACTCTCCCTGCCCTCAGAATGTGGCTGTGTTTTATCCTTCCCCTTCAGTGACAACTGCCCATTCCCCACCAGCCCCAGACCTGTGGGACCCGCTCCCTTCCCCACGAGCAGTGAGCGCCAGTGCGGCTCCCTGCTGAGGCTGCAGCTGTGGGAACAAGCCCCTGGCTTTGTGATGCAGACGAGATGTCAACGTGTTGAGTTTCACCCATGGCTAGTGTGGGGTGACCCACACTTTGGGGGCAGGTGGAGGTGCCTCCTGAGAGCTGGTTTTCAGAGGGGTGTGATCAGCCCCCCCTGTGTTTCTGGCTCCTTCCAACGGCTTGAATCTGGCACCTAAAAACTGAGGAATGTGCATTTGGAAGAGGGAATTTCTGTCTCTGTTCTCTTTAGTGTGCCCCAGCAGCTTAATGGACAAAGCAATGGCTTCTTAAACCAGGGATTGTGGATTCAAGTCCCACCTGGGTTGACAGTTGTGATGTTTCCTGGTAGGTGTAGAGTCTCTTTGGCTTCCTCTTTGCCATGTTATCTGTGAGATGTTTCAACACTGGGCAAGTGTCCCCTGTAACTGCCATTTCCCCCAGACAGGACCCCTCAGGAGCAGACAGTGACACTGGTGTTAGGCGCAGACAGGAGGAGAGTGTTTGCTAAAAGCTGAGCTGTGCACAGTGAGGTCACTTGCAGAGATGCAGGCGCTGGCTTCTCTGTATGCGCCTTGGCACCTGTTACCCATCAGTACCCGCCACTTCTCACCCCCCTGCCAGCACCCAGACAGAAGGCCAGTGCACATGGAGCCAGCTACCGTAGCGAGGGAGGCGGCTGCAGCACAATTCCAGGCCTGGGGCACGTTGAACAACTGTTTGAAATATTTTTAAAACAAAAAATATGAAAAACTTTAGGCTCCATCTACACTGCAGGCTTCTTGACCAAGAACGGTTTTGGGCAAGAGTTCTTGTGCAAGAGCACATCCACACGGCTGTGTGCTTTAGCCCTAAAAGCAAGGCAGGATAGCTCAGTTATTAGAATGTTAGTTTGCTAAGCCCAGGGTTATGAATTCAATCCTTGAGATAACCATTTAGGTATCTGGGGCATATCTGTCAAGGATGGTTCTTGGAGCTTCCATTAGTGCAAGGACAGAACTACCTGACCTCTCAAGGCTCCTTCCAGCTCTATGAGATGGTTTATCTCCTTATAAAGAGAACTGTGGACACTCTCTTGTGTAAGAAAGCTCTAGCCATAGGGGTTTCTGGCGCAAGAAATCCCTCTTGCCTGTGCACACTGCCTTCTTGTGCAAGAGGACTTATTCGTTATGGGGAGAGGAATAACTCTTGTGCAAGAAGCCATCTTTTCTAATGGTTTACTGTATATTTTCTTGTGCAAGAATCCACATGCAGGGTAAACACTCCGCTAGTTTTTGCACAAGAATGGCCATTTTTGTGCAAAAAGCTTGCAGTGTGAAAAACCTCACACCAACAAGCCCACCCCAGGAGGTCCCATTGAGATTTGAACTCACATTGCAGGTTTCAAAGTCCTGAATAGTGATTCCAAAATAGCTTATTTCGAACTAGCACGTCTACACTGCAGGAAAACCTCACAATAGTCTGAGGCAGGCTCCCCAGTGTGGACGAGCTGTCTTGATTTAGAGCCCTGGGAAGAATAACTCAGAATGGCCCCGGGGAGGGGCTAGTTCAAACTAGCAGCAGTGGCGCAGCTACACAGGCCTTATTTTGAAATAGCTAATTTGGAACAGGTGTTATTCTTCATAGAATGAGGTTTGCAGAAGTCGGAATAAGCCGTCTGTTACTTCAGAATTATTTCAAAATAACGGAATTGCTGTGTAGACTCTTGCATTGTTATTGTGGAATAACGGCCATTGTTCCAAAAGAACTTTTGTGTGTGGACAGAACCTGCACAGCCCAAGAAATGTGATTGACAGCTCATCCCCACAATCCTTTTGTCAATTGAAGTGCAGCACTCTGAAGACATGGACCCAAGGTAACCACCTTGGTTGCTTTCTGCTAAGGCCATGTTGGAGGGAAAAGAATGGCTCCTTCAAACTGGAGTTGAACCAGCGACCTAAGGATCACTGGCCAAACACACACTACAGTCCTCTGCTCTGCCAGCTGAGCTATTGAAGGGTGCATGAACAATGCTAATTTATCCAGGTTGTTCCTTTTGCAAGTCTCAGGGCAACTTCTCCCCCAAGTAGATGACGTTGGTGAGGGGCAGAGGAGCACAGGGGCTGTCACAGGTACTTCACATACAGACAGACCCCCTGAGTGAAACCTGAGCTAGATCCACCCATGTCTCAGCAAAAGGAAGAAAGTTGGGTTCTTCTCATGTGTCTTCTTTGTTCCAGAGTCTCTAGGGGTGTGGCTCACTGAAACCTTTTGTTCCGGCCATAATGTTTTCCTTTATTTAAAATGAAGTTTGATCAACTAACATGAGACAGTTCAAACGCTGAATCATTTAATGATTTAAATTAAACTTTTCTCCCCAGCTGCAGCCCTAGCAAAATGGCTGGGGTGTGATTATGTCATTAGTGGCAGGTGTCCATTAGTAACCAAGAGTCCATGGAAAGGTTTGGGGAGGGCAGGGGCTCAGCAAAGGGGTGGGGTCTTGCAGAAGGGACGGGATAGATCCTGGCTTGCCCTGACATTTAAAAGGTGCCCTTGGGGGCATGTGGCCCCCTGAGCAGTCTCTGATGTTCCCTGTGTGAGCCCCAGAACCAGCCCTGAGTGACGGGGGCAGGGAGAGCAGCTCACACATGCCAAGGGGCTGGCCAGGGGCAGGACATGAGCCTGCAAGGCAGCAGTGACATCACAAGGGCCTTGTGCAGCACCTCAGCTCATTGGTTGGGAGGCAGTGACATCACAAGGAACTTTTACAGCACCTCAGCTCATTGGCTGGGAAGCAGTGACCTCACAGAGGGGCCATGGCAACGGCCAGGTGGAACAGGCTGCAGGAATCTCAGAGACCCCCTGGCCTGGCTGCCTGGAATCTCCTTTGTGAGGTTTCCCCTTGAGGGCAGAAGGGATTGAGGGTCCCAGCTGGGAGTGTCTCTGTGGAGATTTCCCCTTTCCCCAGGCTGCAGTGGGAGGGGCTGGGGCAGGCAGGGTTACAGGAGGGGCTGGCACTGAACTGAAGAGAGATCTGAGAGAAGCAAGAGAAAAGGCAACAAACACCCAATGAGGATGGGATTTGAACCCATGCCTGCAGAGCACAGTGGATTAACAGTCCATCACCTTAACCACTCGGCCACCTCGTCTGAATTTTGGGGGTTTGTTTCAACCTACCCCAAGCCAGCACTACCAGAAACCTTTGTGCCACTTGCTGGCTGGCTGGGGACACCCAGGGCTGGAAGGTTTTGGCTTTTCACAATGTCCCCTGGGCTGTTGTACAAAGCTCAGTGCTGGTAAGAAACCCAAACAACCCCTGGCTACATCTACCCTGCAGACTTCTTGCTCAAGAACTGTGTTGTGCAAGAGTTCTTGTGCAAAACGTCTTGTGCAAGAGCACATCCAAACTCCCATGTGCTTTTTGGCAAGAATGTCCGTGGCAGTGTTCACGCTCTCTTGTGCAAGAAAGCTCTGATGGCCATTTTAGCCATAGGGGTTTCTTGCACACAAAAAAACTGTTGCCCGTTCATACTACCTTCTTGTGCAAGAACTCTTGCACAAGAGGGTTTATTCCTCATGGGGAGAGGAATAACTCTTGCCCAAGAAGCCCTCTTTTCCTACGTTTTGCCGTAAATTTAGTTGCTCAAGAACGCGTGCGCAGTGTAGATGCTTCTCAAGTTTTTGTGCAAGAACGGCCATTCTTGAGCAAGGAGCCTGCAGTGTAGACGTAGCCCCTGGGTGCCCAGAGACAGGCTGTCTAGTCACAGTCTGGCTCAGCGCGTGCTCTGCAATGGGAAGATGTCCACGGAGCAGGCAGATGGCAGCGGCACACGGCTCTGGTGGGCCCAGCATCCAGAGGAGCGTTTCCGATATGAGTGTTTACTGACAGTGTCCGTCTGTCGTCTGATTTCTCAGTGAGCTTCCCTCACATCCCCCTGCCGCAATTCCTTGACCTTGGCTCTGACTTGCTCTAGGATGTGGGGGTAGGAGGGAGGTGGCCTTTCTTTGTAAGACCATTGGCCATTCGGCCATAAATGTCCACATTCCTCCGCATGGACTGCAGGGCCTGCAGAGACTCCTCCTGGGACCACAGCTCCAAGAGGGTCTTTATCTGTGGCCCAGACAATGACAGTGCCTGGCGTTTGCTGCCCCTTGCTTGATTTGATTCCCAGCCAATTGAAGATGGGAAGGGAACAGGCAGCCTCCTGGGGGAGATCTTATTTAACCCTGAACAACAGGCACAAGTGGGTCCCACAGCCAAGGGCTCCCTCTCACTGCTTTTCATGGGGAGCAGCTCAAACACCCTGTAGTGTGTAGTCTCAGATTGCCCCTGTCCCACTTGGCTGTTGTCATGGACCCTCTGTGAGGTCACTGCCTCCTAACCAATGAGCTGAGGTGCTGCACAAGGCGCTTATGATGTCACTGCTGCCTTGCAGGGCTCATGTCTTGCTCCTGGCCAACCCTTTGGCCTGTTTGAGCTGCTCCCCCTGTATCACCCCCACTCGCTCAGGGTATGTCTGCACTGCAGAAGTAAACAGGGTCTCAACCACTGCTTCCAATACAGCCAGCTGAAAGGGGAGAGCAGTCCTAGGTGTGGGGACACTCCTTCAGTTGTTTAGCCCTGCAAGATACTCAACTGTTGATATGGAAATACAGCTCATGCTGGGCTGGGAAAGGAATCCGGGCTGTGGCTATGTAAATCCAGTTCAGCCAGTGCTATGGGCTTGATGGAGGATCGGTTGTGAGAATGGAATGTGGAGTATTGTAACTAATTTGGCTGTGGTGGGGTCACAAACCATTTTATCTCTAACTGTAGGAATTGTAAAATATGACACCAATGCTTGCAGGAGAGACACTGTCATTGAAAAAAGTCTGGGATGGACGAGCCTTACCCTTCCAGACTCAAGTGGAGTGGACTCTGGGTGTGGGGGGAAGGAGCGTGAACCAGCAGGCCACATGTCCTCCAGCCATGAGCTATGAGACGGGTTCATTCTGTCTCTCCCTCCCCCACTGCCCATGCTAAGGATAGACCTAAAACAGACTCCTTAAGGAATCTCTTTGTTATTTTGAAATATTATTCCAGTGGGGGCTGGAATCTTTTGTCCAGCCTAGGTGGGGGGCCAAGAGCTGAAATCACCAAGGAAACTGACAAAGAGCAGAAATCACTGGGTTTATCCCAGAGCCAGACTGATCCAGATCGTAGAAGCAGCAGCTGGCAGGAGCAAGCAGCCAGCAGGGTAAACGGTAGGGGCAAGAGCAGGTAGTTGGTGGGTGGCCAGTAGGAACAGTGGTAGGTGGCCAGCAGGGTAGCTGGTGGGAGTAGCTGGTGGCAAGCCAGTAGGAGCAGTGGTGGGTGGCCAACCGAGTGGGTGAGATGCCTCCTATGCCCACTCCCTCCAAGAGTGGGAGGTGAACTCTGAAAATCACGCCTGAGCTCTTATCTGCCCTGAGCAAGGGCAGCAACTGGGAGTGGGGTACAGAGAAAGTTTGAGCATGTGAATGGGACACGTACATTGCTGGACTTACATTGCTGGCAAAGGACATTGCTCAAGCCACTTGAGCTGAGACTTATTTATGGGTTGGTTCTGAACCCTGCTTGTGGTATTTTCCCAGGCGAATGCCACGTTACTTCTCACCCTCTTTCATTAAAAGTTTCTTTTCTACATTCAGACTCTGTGCTGGCGAGTGGGGAAGCATCGCCTCCCCGAGGTACTTGGGGGGGGTGGATTTCCCAGGCTGCTGAGTGGGGGCTCAAGCCAGTTTTGTGTTAGATGAATGAAGAGAAACCCCTAGACATTGAACCCAGCTCTGGCTGCTGCCAGCACTACCTGGCAGAAGAGTTACACTAGCAGGGGGAATGACCAAAGCACAGGCCTCGCTATGAGCAGGCTTAGAACTTTTTCAGGGAAACCCTATTGGATTTCTAGTCCAACACCTTGACCACTCGGCCATCACAGATGTGAAGACAGCAAAGCCCCTGGGCCAGGGGAACTGGCAGATAATCCCAATGCCCAGGCCTGATGTCACCTGCCACACAAAATTCACACAGCAAACTGGGCTCTTAGAACAGGCGAAGTTTGGGGGCTCGTTGCTGGGCCATGGGGTGAAGCATCAAACCAGCCCCCTGCTGTGGGGCCTGTGAGTGTTGCTGAATGTGTGCCCCTGGAAACGGTAAACAAAAGGTCTGGGAGCCACACAGAGACCCTGCTGGGCTGAAGTCCCAACGACTCCACTTTGTCTTTGCCTGTGGGCTTGGCTGTCTGCAGCCTGGGAACCTCCTGGCTCCTCAGACCACTGGTCTGGATGGAGCGTTACAGACGTTGAAATAATGTAATTGCTGTGTAGACGCTCCCATTGTTATTGCAGTGTAACGGCCGTTATTGCCAAGGAACGCTGCCGTGTAGATGCAGCCTCAGAGAAATGCTGAGCAAGGGCTCCTGCAATGTCTGGGGAGTCATTGAAATGAGATCACTTCTCTAGATATAAAAAGGAAGCCATGTCAGGAGTGGGATTTGAACCCACATCACCATTTGGAGACCAGAACACCCAACTGAGGGAAAGACATAATTTTGAGTTTGGCACCTTAGACCACTTGGCCATCATGACAAGTGTGTAAAGATATTCACCCGCAGTTTTCTTAAATGTGTGAGTTGCTCGGGGAGGCGGCAGGAGCACCTCTCTTTCCTCATCTAACAGCCGCTCTACAGCACAGCTGGGTATATTCCTACTCACCCTCACCTACCGTTGCGAGGTATTTTACAGGGAGCTGACAGGAAACAGAAGAGGGGAAACCGCTGGCCGACAGAACCGAGGCCTGGGATTGTCCTGTGCCAGGGAGTCTGTGTCAGTGCCCTTGGGGATCCTGAGCAGGGTTGGTACTTGGGGGTGGGGCCGTTCTGAAAGGCTGTAGGCGCCGTTAGACCCTTTTGTCCTTCCCTGTCTCACCCCAGCACTGAGCAACACTCAGTGTCGGTCTGAGCATCCGTCCTGCTCTGGGACGTGTCTCTGTGGCAGGAACCTGCCCAGGCGGCTCTCGCAGTGAGGCCCCTCCCTGGCAGCACCGAGCAGTGAGAGCTGAGTGAAGGGGGAGGCAGGGCCAGGGGGAGAAGGCTCCATGACTTTGTGAGAGGGAGGCTCTGCCCTGGCCAGTGGGGAATCGTTGCCTCTCTGAGGGGCCCAGGCCTGGTGGGTCGTTTCCCCAGGTTACTGAGTAGGGGCTGGAGCCAGTTCTGGGTTGTCTCCTTCAACAACCAAACTGAACCAATGAATCTTGTGCCAACCTGACACTGTGCTGGGCTAGTGCTGTGTGTGCCACAGAGCTTCCTGCAGGGCTGCCCACATGGGAGAGCTGAGGGGCAGTTTGATTCACCCAGTTCTGCCCCTTCTGAAGGGCTTGTGAAAATGGCAGGTGCTGTCTTGGCAGTGAGGGAGAAGTGGAAAAGAGGCCCTGAGTGAACCTCTTGGGTCACAGCTGCTGTAACAATGAGGTAAGATGAATGACTTGGCAGATGTCAAGTGTAAACTGAGGCTGGTTTCCCTGACTGGGAATTGAACCCAGGTCTCAGAAGTGAAAGTGCTGAATCCTAACCACTAGACCATCAGGGACACATGAACACAGGTCTTCCCTTACCTACACTAGCCTTTCACAGGCCACTTTCTGTCCCCTCCAGGACATGGGTCCATTTTCCATTGCCCAGAGGGGACAAGAACAGAAACCAAACAGAACATCAAAGCAGCCAGACTGGGCCATGCCAGTTGCCCAACTAGCCCAGGATCCTGTCTCACAACAGCAGCCAATCTCATTGCCCAGTGGGAATCCTCAGGACAGACATTTGTTAAGTGATCCCTCCTGTCACCCATTCCCAGCTTCTAGAATACACCAGCTAGGGACACCTGCACTGTCCATCCTGGTTAAATGCCATTCATTGTGGCCACCAGGGCTTCCAAAGTTGAGTAGCTCTGCATTAAGGGTTCTTATTAATGTCAAGAACCTCAAGCAATGTAAAGCCAGATTGTGATGGAACTGGAAAGGAAAATATTTCCACTAGAAGGAAATTTTCCAAGGGGGCACTTGGATTTGAACCAAGGACCACTTGATCTGCAGTCAAACACTCTACCATTGAGCTACACCCCCACAAAAATTGTCATCTGGAGCCAATGTTGGGAACTGGACAAGGAACAAGAGACAAGAGGCTTTTGTGTAACTCACATCCCAGGTGCCACCCATGGGCTTGGTCTCCCCACTGAGCAGGCAGGTGGCAGGGGTCTGATGCTGTCACAGCTGCAAGGCAAGTCACCCACCTGGCCCCTGAGCTCCATGTGGGCAGCAGCCAGACCGTGTGAGTGGAACAGAGGGTCATGGGGGGCGGGGATTTGTATATTTTAGGAAGGGTCCTGAGTCCTGGCTCCCAGCCACGCACCTTGGCAGAAAGACCAGCGTCCCCTGCACAAAGTGCATTGTGGGAATAAGAGTTGGGGCAACAGGAAAGGGGCCGGCCCCTCAGCACCAGAGAGCCGGTGGGAGAAGATGGGAGTGAATCCTGCTACCTCTCATGCGCAAAGGCAGCACTTTTCCAATGGAGCTAATTCTGCCCCACCTGCAACCTGCCGCCAGTGCTCCTGCCACTGTCTGGCCCAGGAGGGCTGGTGTCCAGCAGCTCTCTGCCCCAACGTGGCTGGCTTTTGGGGAGAGCAAGTAGGAAGTGGGGGCCGGGGCTGGGGGGGGGGGCTACTGGAGCCACTTAGACCCCTGGCTGGCAAAAAGAAAAATTGGAAATTCCTCCCCTCATTGGGGAATGTGGGCATCAATCCCACTACCTCTCACATGCAAAGCGAGCGCTCTCCCACTTGAGCTAATTCCCCTGCTTTATGCACAATGGCACTTCCCTCCTCCACAGAGATGTCGGCCTTCTAGGTCAGTTAGTCGTGAGAAAGGGGAAGGCTCCAAAAAGGCCTCAAGGGCAGATCTCAAGGAGACTCCCTGCAGCAAAGCCATGGGGGGGGGGGGGGGGGGACTCTGAGATGGCCCCTGCCCTGCAGCCTGGCCCACCTGGCCATTGTCATGGACTCTCTGTGAGGTCATCACCTCCCAGCCTCCATTAGCCAATAAGCTGAGGGGCTGCAAAAGGCCCTTGTGATGTCACTGCCACACCCACCCCTGCCCTCCAGGGCTAATGTCCTGCCCCAGGCAGCCCCTTTGCATGGCTGAGCTGCTCCCAGGGGTGAAAGTGACACATTTCTTACAGGGCCTGTTCTATTGGGCACCACCCCTTGGGCTGGGCAGGAGGGAGGGGGAGGCTCAAGGCAGGAAGTGGGGGGAGGGGTTGTGATAGGACAGTACCTGTAAGAAATTAAAATGTGGGAGGCTCAAGGCAGGGATTTGGGGAGTGTGTGAGAGTGGGGGGGGGGCTCAGGGCAGGGGTGAGGATGTGGAGGGTAGAGAAGTCAGGGCACAGGATCTGGGATATGGGGGAGGCTTGGGGCTGGGACTGTGTGTGTGTGTCGAGGGGATCCCTCTGCTCTGTGCTCCCTGAGGCCATTTAACACACAGGGACTGACCTGGGCGCAGGCCAATGAGGGGGGTTTCAGTGAAGCTACATGTAAATGGATCCCTCTAGCAATCCCTGCCAGCCACACGCACAGGGGGAGGGACTTTAGCCAAGGAAGCAGAAGCAGCCAATCTGAGGGAGGTTTAGAAGCAAAGATGGGCTGCTGCGAGGATGGATGAGGGGATGTCACAGGGCACGAGCATGATAAGGGGAGCAGAGAGGGCCCTGCTGCACTGAGAGACATGGCAAAGCCTGGGATTGAGCCAGGGACCTTTAAATGTTTCATCTAAGGCTCCGCACACTGAGCTACAAACAACCCCGTCTGGCTCATTATTAACTGTCCGGGATGTTTGGCAGCCGTGTCACAGCCTGAGTGTTGCTCAGCACTAGTAGGAGACAGGGAGGGACAAAATGGTCCTTTCAGAACAACCCCCAGCCCTAACCCCAAGGACCAGCCCTTTCCTCCACCCTTACTGGGGTCTGCTGGATGCCAGCCCACCCCAGTGTCAGCCTAAGGATTGACTGGTCTGTAAAAGCTTCATCCTGGAAATTAGGAAGCAGCTAAAGTGACTCTGGTGGGACTTGAACCCACAACCTTTGAATGTCTTGCTGGACTCACATTAACCACTACAGCTTAGAAGTCCAACATGCTTTCCATTACACCCCAGAGCCTCATGGGCTGGTGAGTTGGATATCTCCACTCTCTGCTTTGCAACATGGCAATTGCTGGGGGGGGTGTCTCTTTTGGGAGAGGAGGTAGGAAGAGGGAGGGGGCCACTGAAATTAAAGGAGAGAGCTGTAATGTGGGCATCGATCCCACTGCCTCTCGCATGCTAAGCGAGCGCTCTACCACTTGAGCTAATTCCCCTGCCTGCAAAAGGTGTTACTGCCTCACCCACCTTGTTCCAGAGCCCACAACATCCCTGCGAGTGCTACTTGTGAGACTCACACCTGTGGGTCGGCTAGCTCAGAGGTTTAGGACGTGGTGCTCATATCACACTGACGCGTCTTAAGAGCAAGCCCCTTATTTCAAGCTATAACAGGCTCGCTATTCCGACGTCCCTGCATGGGGATTTATTTCGAAGTGCTGTGTAGCCAGCCCCAAATTACAAAATAAGCTATTTCAAAATACAGGCAGTCCCCGAGTTACGCGGATCCAACTTATGTCGGATCCGCAGTTACGAACGGGGCCCTTCCTCTCCCTGGTCTCCAGCAGACCAGGGAGAGGAAGCAAAGCGGCGGAACACGCGGCCAGCTGACAGCCCAGCAGATGCAGAGCAGATGCGTCTGGGCTGTCTGCTGGCCGTGTGTTCCGCGGCTTTGCTCTGCTCTGCTCTGCTCTGCTCCCCCTCCCCCCGGTCTGCAGACCAGGGGGATGGGGAGCCGAGCAGAGCAAAGCCGCGGAGCCCGAGGGCAGCAGGATAGCCACGGCGCGTCTGGGCTGTCCCGCTGCCCCCGTGCTCTGCGGCTTTGCTCCGGATGCCTGTGGTACAGCAGCTGGGGCGCTGCCGGTTGGTCCCGTAGCGCCGCTCTGGGCGCCACTGGACCAACCCAGCAGCACCCCAGCTGCTCTGCCCCAGGTGTCCCCAAGTCAGCAGTTGCTGAAAATGACCAGTGGCTGACTACAGGAAGCCCCTGCCCCGGGCTTCCTGGAATCAGCTGCTGATCAGTTTCAGCAGCAGCTGACTTGGGGATGCCTGGGGTTCTTAAGTTGAATCTGTATGTAAGTCAGAACTGGCGTCCAGATTCAGCCACTGTTGAAACTGATCATCATCAGCTGAATCTGGACGCCAGTTCCGACTTACATACAGATTCAACTTAAGAACAAACCTACAGTCCCTATCTTGTACGTAACCCAGGGACTGCCTGTAGGCGCATTGATTATTTTGAACTATGGGATGCACCCCTAGTGAGTTAGAGCTGAACTCTGCCCCCAGCTCCCTGCTCCACCCACCCACCTACCTACTGACTCCCTCGCTGCCATGGGGCTGTTTGCATTGGCCTCTTCTCTCTGTAGCCAGGCTTCAGCCAGGACTGAGACTCAGGCAGGAGAATGTGACCCGGCTCCCTGCACCTGGGCCCTGCATTTCTCATCCCTTCAGACACACTTGCCAGTGGAGGAATAAATCACAGTCACATGAGTGTAGATTATGAAACTTTGTAGCTGTTGTTGCCTTGGAAACTCCCCACAGACCTTCCCCTGGGGTCCCAGGCAGCCGCTCACACTGCACAGCTCACTTCGAGGTGAGGGTGCTGTGTAGACGTGCCCGTCCTGTTGAGGGCCAGCCTCCTGGGGGGAGGCTCTGGCCACTTCATTTCCTCGTGTCTCTCAGGGTGTGTTTACACTGCAGGGCTACGTCTACACTGCAGGCTTTTTGTGCAAGAGCAACTGCTCTTGTGTAAAATCTTGCAGAGCGTCTACACTGAAGGCACATTTTTGCGCAAGTAAATTTATAGTGCAGCATCAGACAACAGGGCTTCTTGCACAGAAGTTATTGCTCTCCCCACGAGGAATAAGCCCTCTTGTGCAAGAACTCGTCCACCAGGAGGCAGTGTGGACGGGCAACAGGGGTTTCTTGCTCAAGAAAGCCAAATATCTAAAATGCCCGTCAGACTTTCCTGCGCAGGAGAGCGTCCACACTGCCATGGCTGCTTTTACAGAAAAGCACTTCTCTTGTGCAACAGCACATGGCAGTGTGGACACACTGTTGGGCAAGACATTTTGCACAAAACAGGGTAGATGTAGCCAGGGGTGTTTGGGTTTGTTACGATCACTGAGCTTTGTACAACAGCCCAGGTAACATTGTGAAAAGCCAAAACCTTCCCGCCCTGGGTGTCCTTGGCCAGTCAGCAAGTGGCAGAAAGGTTCCCTGAAGTGCTGACTTCAGGTGATTTGAAGCAAATTGTAACAGCTCAGATGAGGTGGTCGAGTGGTTAAGGCGATGGACTGCTAATCCATTGTGCTCTGCACGCATGGGTTCAAATCTCATCCTCATTGGGTGTTTGCAGCCCATCCTCTTGCCTCTCTCAGAGGTTCAGTGCCAGCCTCTCCTGCAACCCTGCCTGCCCCACAGGGGAAATCTCCACAGAGACACTCCCAGCTGGGACCCTCAATCCCTTCTGCCCTCAAGGGGAAACCTCACAAAGGAGGCTCCAGGCAGCCAGGCCATGGGGGGTCTCTGAGATGTCCCACCTGGCTGTTGCCATGGTCCCTCTCTGAGGTCACTGCCTCCCAGCCAATGAGCTGAGGTGCTGCAAAAGGTTCTTGTGATGTCACTGCTGCCTTGCAGGCTCATGTCCTGCCCCTGGCCAGCCCCTTGGCATGTGTGAGCTGCTCCCCCTCTGCCCCCGTCACTCAGGGCTGGTTCTGGGGCTCAAGCAGGGAACATCAGAGGCTGCTCAGGGGGCCACATTGCTAGGCCAGGGGCCCTCCTGTGGGGCTGTGAGTGTTGCTGTCTCTGCTGTACAGACAGGGCCATAGAGCCTCAGGAGACACTTTCCTGGGTGGGAGACACTTTCCTGGTTTCGGGAGGTAGATGAGATTTCAAGTCCCATGACTAGGAGCCAGCTACAGATACCCATGGAAAGCTGATTTTCAGAGGGGTGTGATCAGCCCTTCCTGTGTATCTGGCTTCTTCAAAGGGGCTAAATAAGGAGCTAAAAGTTGAAGAAGGGACAGTTAGAAGGTGAATTTCTGTCTCTGGCACTGTCCCACCTGACAAAGAATTTACATTCCTCTGCTTTCTGAGACAGTTGGCAAGGATGCTCCACAGTGGCTGTCTCTCTCTCCCTCTCTACACAAGCTGTTCAGACCCCTCACTAGCAAATGCTGGTGTTAGGAGCAGCTCTGAGTGCTAAAACCCCAGGGCTACGTCTACACTGGCACCTTTTTCCGGAATGCTTACATTGGCAGGCTGCTTTTCCGGAAAAGCCCTGTGGCCAATGTAGACGCGCTTTTCCAGAAAAGAGCCCCGAGCGTCATTTTCGTGATCGGGGCTTTTTTCCGGAAAAGATTATTGGGCTGTCTACACTGGCCCTTTTCCGGAACAGTGTTCCGGAATAAGGACTTATGCCCGAGCAGGAGCAGAATAGTTTTTCCGGAATAGCAGCTGATTTTGTACAGTAGATCGTTGTTGCTTTTCCGGAAAAGAAAGTGGCCAGTATAGACAGCTCGCAGCTTATTCTGGAAAAGCGGCTGCTTTTCCGGAATAAGTGGCACAGTGTAGACACAACCCAGGTGTACAAAGTCAGAATAAAGGGAAGCATTTTGCTCTAGAAGTGACAGCTGGAGGGAGGTGGCTGCAGCAGAGCAGGGTCTGTCTGGAGACAAAGCGGAGCCTGAAGATGAGAAGGCCCATGAGAGGCAGAGACTCCAGAGCGGGGGAGGGGGGCTAGTTATTTGGTCTGGCAAACTGGCATAGCCCAGTCTGGCTGCTTTGATGTTCTGTTTGGCTTTTCTTGTCCCCTCTGGGCAAGGGAGAATGGACCCCCCGCATCCTGAAGTGGACATTAAATGGCCTGTGAAAGGCTAGTGTAGGTGAGCAAGGAGCTATGCTTTATGTGTCTCTGATGGTCTAGTGGTTAGGATCCAGCACTTTCACTGCTGTGGCCTGGCTTTGACTCCCAGTCAGGGAAGCCACTGGCAACTTTCACCAGACAACTCCTTAGTCAATTTTCTTGCCACATGTTACAGCAGCAGCTGTGACCCAAGAGGTTAACTCAGGGCCCCTTTCCCACCTCTCCCTCACTGCTAAAAAAAGGGTCTAATGGCACCAGCAGCCTTTCAGAACATCCCCCAGCCCTTCCCTCCCCCTTGGCTGGGCACTGTCTGGACTCAGGCCTCCCCAGTGCCAGCCTAAGGGCTCTGGAGAGCACAGGGCAGCTCCAGGGGCAGAGTCCTTTTTTCTGCAGTAGTTCAAACCCAGCCCCTTGGTTCCAACTAACTAATATTACTCCTCATTTTTTGCCCTCTGTGTCTCCCCCCCCCCCAACACACCCCCTTTTCCACTCCCCCTCCCCCCCCCCCAACACACCCCCTTTTCCACTCCCCCTCCCCTCCCCGCTGGTAACACAATCAGGACTTTCCCCTTTTCTCTGGTTTTTATGTGGGGAATGTAGAACTGGGGAGGGGCTGGGGAAAGACCCTGGGAGGGGGAGGAGGCTGGGAGGAAGGGCTAAGGCTGGCACCTTCCTCCGATGGTCCCACTGCCTCGTGTCAGGGGCCTCAGCAGCGCTGGGGGGTGGCTCCAGGGGGAGAAGCTGGTTCAGGGGAACTTGAGCTGCTGGGCCACTGAAGCAGGCCCCCAGCAGCAGCCTCTGTGCAGGGCACTCATGCTCCAGGCCTCCCGGTCATATTGAGTCTCCCCGTGTGGCTTGGGCTCCAGAGCCTGCCCCCCAGCTGGTGCCTTGAGGTAGCCACTGCAGCAGCAGGATTTTGGGAATCAGATCCCCTGCTTTTGGGGACAGGAAGCCAGGCCCAGGCCCTTTTAGCCACTGGAGCTGTACAGGCTGGAGCCTCCCCCTACCAGATCTCTGCCCTGCTTCCTGCAAAGCTCACATTTTTGCTTTCCTGTCCATAGCAGGCAGCTAAGGGAAGGGAAGTCACCAAACCGAACACCCCTGTGGCCAGCATGGGGCTTGAACCCATGACCTTGGCATTATTAGCACGACATGCTAACCAACTGAGCTAGCCGGCCTACAAAAGTGCAGTTCTCCATTGGCCCTTTCAAGAAAGGCACGTCCCGCAGCTGAAGGGACGTCTCTGCAGCTGCCAATGGCTCTTCTCTGACAGGGCCACTAGCGACTCGCTGTGACGTGGGCTGGCTAGTCCAGCTGGTTTGAGGGTTGGTCAAGGTGGCTGGCGGCCGGCAGACCCAGGGCAAAGAGAAGCCGGAATCTCTTGCTGCCAGCACCTTGCCTCCCAGCTTCTTCCCTGTCAGCAGCAGCTGCAGCCCCTTTCGGCCCCTGGGTCAGCCCGGAAAGGGAGGCAGGAAAGGGGCCTCAGTTTACAGGTTTCCGAGTCCTGAGCGCTGCCCATGACACCAACCACCCCTCAATCAACTGGGCCAAACTGGTGCCCAGTTCATGCCCACTGGGACCTGCTTTACTTGGTTTCTTTCCACCCAGAGCCCCCTTCTTCTCCTGGGCTGCGAGGAGCATCACTGGGATACTTTCATATCCCAGCACAGGGCCATCTCTCCAGTGACAGGAGACAGGGCTGGGCTTCTGACCTGCTCCACCGACACCTCCCGTCAGTCTGCTCCATCACTCAGGGCATGCCAGGGAGCTGAGTGATTGTGCCATTGAGTGGCATTCTCAGCCAGCCAATCAGCTTTGTGAGGAGGTTCATGGAGGCAGGGCAAAGAGATCCCTTGTTAGGCCAGCAAGGAAGCAGCCAAGGCCCCACCCCCAGGGAGCCAGCTGGAGACCATGTGGAGGGAGCCGCTGCCTCTCCCCTGTGTAGCAGGCACTTTCCCAGGGGGCAACTCTGCTCCCTGGGGCCTGTCTCTACCGCTTCTGTCACTGCCAGGCAATGGGAGGCTGAGTCCCAGCAGCTTGCTGCCCCTGTGTGGCTGGCCTTTGGGGAGACAAAGTAGGAAGAGGGAGGGGCCACTGGAGACACTTAGCCCCCTGGCTGGCTCTACCTGTGAGAAAAAAAATGGGGCTTTATCCCACTAATGGAGAACACAGGTATTGATCCCACTGCCTCTCATATGCGAAGCGAGAACTCTACTACTTAAGCTAATTCCACTGCTGTATGACTAACTAGCCCTCTTGGAGGCTCTTCCCTTCTCCACAGGGACATCAGTCAGCTAGTCGAGGGAAAGGCAAATGCTCCAGTGAGGCTCCTCCTCACACTCGTGCTTGTGACCCTCATTCTCTCTCTGGCCTCAAGGGCAGATCTCCAGAAGGAGACTCCCTGCAGCAAAGCCATGGGGGGCTCTGAGACTCCCTGCAGCAAAGTCTCTGAGGTTTCCTCTGCAGCCTGTCCCACCTGGCCATTGTCATGGACTCTCTGTGAGGTCATCACCTCCCAACCTCCTTTAGCCAATAAGCTGAGGGGCTGCAAAAGGCCCTTGTGATGTCACTGCCACACCCACCCCTGCCCTCCAGGGCTAATGTCCTGCCCCAGGCAGCCCCTTTGCATGGCTGAGCTGCTCCCAGGGGTGAAAGTGACACATTTCTTACAGGGACTGTTCTATTGGGCACCACCCCTTGGGTGGGAGGAGGCTCAAGGCAGGAAGCTGGGGGAGGGGTTGTGATAGGACAGTACCTGTAAGAAATTACAGTGAGGAGTGGAGTTTGGGATGCTCAAGGTAGGGATTTGGGGGGCATGTCAGTGGGGTGTGGGGCTCAGGGCAGGAGTGAGGACGTGGGAGGATATGGGAGTCAGGGCACGGGATTAGGGATGTGGGTGGTCTTGGGGCTGGGAGCGTGTGTGTGTGTGTGTTGAGGGGATCACTGGGACTAGAAACCCAGCTCCCTCTGCTCTGGGCTCCCTGAGGCCCTTTAACACACAAGGGCTTTCTCTGCAGTGCACTGAGGAGAGGAACCCCTGAGCCAGTGATGCCGCTTTGCCCAGGTTGGCAGGGACAGGAAGCAGGCCGGGTGCCCAGTAACCCCAGACAGATGTGCACATCTGCATGAGAGCAGCAGCTGTTATGGGACTCTAGAAATCTCCCCCTAGATCTAATTCCCCACGTGCCAGGTACCAGTCAAAGCCAGGGCTCCGGGGTCTCTCTGTGGGGGGCAGATACGTGTCTATTTGAGGCAGGTTCCTCACTCCCATGTCCCAGACACGTACTGTGGCACAAAGACCAATGGTCCCTGCACAAAGTGTGTCCCAGGGATAAGCATTAGCCCGGGAACAAGCATCGCCCTGCAGAAGAGACACCCCTGGTATGGAGCCAACAAGCCCAGGAACCGCCCAGCTCAGGATCCCCAGGCACTGACACAGACTCCCTGGCACAGGAGAATCCCAAGTCTCAGTTCTGCTGGCCAGCGGTTTCCCCTCTTCCACTTCTTGTCAGCTCCCTGCAAAACACCTCACAAGGGTGAGTGTGGATAAACCCAGCTGTGCTGTAGAGCGGCTGTTAGGTGGGGAAAGAGAGGTGCTCCCACTGCCTCCCCGAGCAACTCACACATGTAAGAAAACTGCAGTTGAGGAATTTGCCTGGGTGTCAGGATGGCTGAGTGGTCTAAGGTGCCAGATACAAGGATCTGTTTTTCCATTAGCTGGGTGTTCTCGTCTCCAAATGGAGGTGGAGGTTCAAATCCCACTCCTGACACATCCTCTGTTTTACATTTAGAGAGGTGACCTCATTTCCCTATTTCCTCTGATGTTGTAGCAGCCCTTGCTCAGCATTTCTCTGAGGCTGCATCTACACAGCAGTGTTATTTGGGCATAACGGCCATTACTCTGCAATAACAATGGGAGCGTCTGCACAGCAATTCCATTATTCCGACTTCTGTAACGCTCCATCCAGACCAGCGGTCTGAGGAGCCAGGAGGTTTCCAGGCTGCAGACAGACAAGCCCACAGGCACAAACAAAAAAGTGCCAGAGCCACTTCCTGCTCAGCCCAGCGGAGTCTCTGTGTGGCCCCCAGACCTTTTGTTTGCCATTGCCCAGACACAGGGGCCCAGATTCAGCAACACTCACAGGCTCCACAGGAGGGGCCTAGTTTGATGCTTCACCCCACGGCCCAGCAATGAGACCCCAAACTCCCCCTGTGCTCTGGGAGCCAGGTTTGCTGTGTGAATTCTGTGGGTCAGACGACATCAGGCCTGGGCACTGGGATTAGTTACCAGTTTCTCTGGCCCTGGGAGTCCTGCTTTTTTTTTTCACAGGAGTGATTAAGATGTTGGACTAACAATCCAATAGGGTTTCCCTGCGCAGGTTCAAATCCTGCTCACAGCAACTGTGTTTTGATCTCTCCCCTGGCTAGTGTAACCCTTCTGCCAAATAGTGCCGGCAGCAGCCAGGGCTGGGTTCAATATCCAGGGGTTCCTTTTTGTCCATCTCACACAAAACTGGCTCAAGCTCCCACGCAGCAGCCAGGGAAATCCACCCCCCCCCCCCTCCGGGCACCTCTGGGAGTTGATGCTTCCCCACTTGCCATCACAGAGTCTGAATGTAGAAAAGAAACTTTTAATAAAAGAAGACAAGAAATAACGTGGCATTAGCCTGGGAAAATACCACAAGCAGGGTTCAGAGCCTACCCACAAGTAAGTCCTCGCTCAAGTGGATTGAGCAATGTCATTTGCCAGCCATGTAAGTCCAGCCATGTAAGTGTCCCATTCACATGCCCAAACTTTCTCCATGCCCCACTCACAGTTGCTACCCTTGCTCAGGGCAGATAAAAGCTTAGAAGTGATTTTCAGAGCTCATCTCCCACTCCTGGGGGGGCGGGGCATGGGAGGCCTCTCACTCACTCTGCTGGCCACTCACCGCTGCTCCTACTGGCTGCTTGCTGGCCACTCCCACTAGCCACCCTGCTGGCCACCTGCCGCTGTTCCTACTGGCCATCCACCAGCTACCTGTTGTTATCCCTACTGGCTGCCCTGCTGTCTGCTTGCTCCTGCCAGCTGCTGCTTCTAGGATGGGGATGGGTCTGGCTCTGGGCCAAACCCAGTGATTTATGCTCTTTGTCAGTTTCCTTGGTGATTTCAGCTCTTGCCCCCCCCCCCCCCCCAGGCTGGCCAAAAGATTCCAGCCCCCACTGAAATAATATTTCGAAATAACAAAGAGACTCCTTATGGAGTCTGTTTTAGGTATATTCTTAGAATGGGCAGTGGGGGAGGGAGAGCTAAGATGAACCAGTCTTATAGCTCAAGCCTGGAAGATATGTGGCCTGCTGGTTCAAGCTCCTTCCCCCCACCCTCTGAGTCCATGCCACTTGAGTCTGGAAGGGGAAGTTTCGCCCATCCCAGATTTTTTTTCAATGACAGTGTCTCTCCTGCAAGCACTGGTGCCATATTTTACAGTTCCTACAGTTAGATATAAAATGGTTTGTGACTCCACAACAGCCAAATTAGTTACAATACTCAACATTCCATTCTCACAACCAATCCTCCATCAGGCCTACAGCACTGGTTGAACTGGATTTACATAGCCACAGCCCGGATTCCTTTCCCAGCCCAGCATGAACTGTATTTCCATATCAACAATTTATTATCTTGCAGGACTACACAACTGAAGGGCTGTGTCTAGACTGCATCCCTTTTCCGTAAAAGGGATTCAAATTAGACACATCGCAATTGCAAATGAAGCAGGGATTTAAATCCCCCCAGCTTCATTTGCATAAACATGGCTGCTGCTTTTTTCCGGCTCAGAGCTTTGCCGGAAAAATGCACCAGTCTAGACGCGGATCTTTCGGAAAATAAAGTCTTTTCTGAAAGATCCCTTATGCCTCTGGAATAAGGGATCTTTTGGAAAAGGCTTTATTTTCTGAAAGAGCCGTGTCTAGACTGTTGCTTTTTTCTGGCAAATCTCTGAGCCGGAAAAAAGTGGCAGCCATGTTTATGCAAATAAAATGGGGAGGATTTAAATCCTCACTTCATTTGCAACTGCGAAGTGTCTAATTTGCATCCCTTTTATGGAAAATGGATGCAGTCTAGACACAGCCAAGGTGTACCCACACCTAGGACTGCTCTCCCCTTTCAGCTGGCTGTATTGGAAGCAGTGGTTGAGACCCTGTTTACTTCTGCAGTGTAGACACCATAAGTGAGTGGCGGTGATACAGGGGGAGCAGCTCAAACAGGCCAAAAGGTTTGACAGTAGCAGACATGAGCCTTGCAAGGCAGCAGTGACATCACAAGGGCCTTTTGCAGCACTTCATGTTATTGGTTGGGAGGCAGTGACCTCACAGAGGGTCCATGACAACAGCCAGGTGGGACAGGGGCAATCAGAGACTACACACTACACGGTGTTTGAGCTGCTCCCCACAGTGAGAAAAGCGGTGAGAGTCAGAGCCAGGGTCAAGGAATTATGGCAGGGGTATGCAAGGGAAGCCCCCATTACTGTGCAAACTCTCAGGATGAAAAGTGGTGAGAGGCAGCTTACAGCTGCAGGACCCATTTGTACCTATTTTTTCAGGGTTAAAGTAAAATGTCAGTAAGGAGATTTGACACGCCCTCTTTACATTGCATGGGCTGGGAATCAAACCCAGGTCAACTGCTTGGAAAGCAGCTATGCTCACCACTATACCACCAATGCCTGTGACAAAATTAGTGAGGGAAATCCCTATCTGCCGTGATACGAGCTGGAGGTCATGGGTGCCTGTGTGGTTTGGGTAAAGCATAACTTCTTGGCCAATTGGCTAAAATCAGGAGTGGCGATGCTGGAGTAGTGGCTGCCCTGCACTCTCCATGGTGTGAGGAGCTGGGCGAGAGAGGAGTCCCAGAGGTTGTTGGGTGGAAGAGTGCAGTTTATTGGCCTTTGGGCTAAGCTCAAGAGCAGCAAAGGGAGAGGTGGGGAAGTGGCTTCTGGATACTCTGTGTGGCCTGGGGATCCAGACCAAGAGCTGTTCTCGTGTTTGTTGCTGTAAAATGTTGTTTCTGGGTCGTTTGGCTAAGATGAAGCACTTCTGCCTTCCAGAGAGCCATGTCACAGGCACAAGCCCCCAGAGACCCCTTCAGGGACACATCACAGGACCAAGCAAGGGGCAGCAAACGCCAGGCACTGTCAGTGTCTGGGCCAAGGATAAAGTCCCTGTTGGAGCTGCAGTCCTAGGAGGAGTCTCTGCAGGCCCTGCAGTCCAGGCAGAGGAATGCGGACATTTATGGCTGAATGGCTGATGGCCTTGTAAAGAAAGGCCACCTCCCACCCTGCATCCTAGACCAAGTCAGAGCCAAGGTTAAGGAATTGCGGGAGGGGTATGTGAGGGTCTGTGAGGGCAGGTCCCACTCTGGGGAAGCACCACAGCACTGTGCATACTGTGAGGAACTGGACCGAATCCTAGAGTGTGAGGAGCCCCTGTCTCCAGGGACAGTTGTGGAGTTTGGGATGGAGACACCTGGGCAGCAGCGGCTGCAGCTTCATAGAATCATAGAATAATAGGACTGGAAGGGACCTCGAGAGGTCATTGAGTCCAGCGCCCCGCCCTCAAGGCAGGACCAAGCTCCGTCTACACCAGGGGTCTCCAAACTTTTCAGCCCGAGGGCCGCATTAACTATCAAACAGCAGTTCGGGGGCTGACTACACACTTGAGGTCCAAATAAAAAACAATCAAAACATGGATGTTGTTTTTAATTATTTATTTAATATTATTTTATTCAGTTATTATTTAATAACACATTGATACACTACACATGAACACCTGTATTAGTGTGAATGGTGAAATTGTTTCCTGGATGCCAAAATAGCAGACATTTCTGGCTTAAGATTTGTTGTCCCTAACATCAACAGTGACCTGAGATTATCATCGGACAAGTTTGTTCTCAAATTGTTCTTCACGTATTTCATTCTTGAAAATGTTTGTTCACACAGGTATGTTGTTCCAAAGATTGAAAGGTACCTTGATGCAAAAAGGTCTCCACGGGCCGGATGAGAGGGCCTCACGGGCCGCATCCGGCCCGCGGGCCGTAGTTTGGAGACCCCTGGTCTACACCATCCCTGACAGATGTCTATCTAACCTGTTCTTAAATATCTCCAGAGAGGGAGATTCCATCACCTCCCTTGGCAATTTATTCCAATGTTTGACCACCCTGACAGTTAGGAATTTTTTCCTAATGTTCAATCTAAACCTCCCCTGCTGCACTTTAAGCCCATTACTCCTTGTCCTGTCCTCAGTAACCAAGAGGAACAAATTTTCTCCTTCCTCCTTGTGACACCCTTTTAGATATTTGAAAACCGCTATCATGTCCCCCCTTAATCTTCTTTTTTCCAAACTAAACAAGCCCAGTTCACGAAGCCTAGCTTCATAGGTCATGTTCTCTAAACCTTTAATCATTCTTGTCGCTCTTCTCTGCACCCTTTCCAATTTCTCCACATCTTTCTTGAAATGTGGCGCCCAGAACTGGACACACTACTCCAGCTGAGGCCTAACTAGTGCAGAGTAGAGCGGCAGAATGACTTCACGAGTTTTGCTTACAACACACCTGTTGATACAACCTAGAATCATATTTGCTTTTTTTGCAACAGCATCACACTGTTGACTCATATTCAACTTGTGGTCCACTATGACCCCTAGATCCCTTTCCGCCATGCTCCTTCCTAGACAGTCGCTTCCCATCTTCTATGTATGGAACTGATTGTTCCTTCCTAAGTGGAGCACTTTGCATTTCTCTTTATTAAACCTCATCCTGTTTACCTCTGACCATTTCTTTAACTTGCTACGGTCATTTTGAATTATGCCCCTATCCTCCAAAGAAGTTGCAACCCCACCCAGTTTGGTATCATCTGCAAACTTAATAAGCGTACTCTCTATCCCAATATCTACATCATTGATGAAGATATTGAACAGTACGGGTCCCAAAACAGACCCTTGCGGAACTCCACTTGTTATCCCTTTCCAGCAGGATTTAGAACCGTTAACAACAACTCTCTGACTATGGTTATCCAGCCAATTATGCACCCACCTTATCGTGGCCCTATCTAAGTTATATTTGCTTAGTTTATCAATAAGAATATCATGCGAGACCGTATCAAATGCCTTACTAAAGTCTAGGTATATGACATCCACCGCTTCTCCCTTATCCACAAGGCTCGTTATCCTATGAAAGAAAGCTATCAGATTAGTTTGGCATGACTTGTTCTTCACAAACCCATGCTGGCTATTCCCTATCACTTTATTACCTTCCAAGTGTTTGCATATGATTTCCTTAATTACCTGCTCCATTATCTTCCCTGGGACAGACGTTAAACTGACCGGTCTGTAGTTTCCTGGGTTGTTCTTATTCCCCTTTTTATAGATGGGCACAATATTTGCCCTTTTCCAGTCTTCTGGAATCTCCCGTCTGCCATGATTTTTCAAAAATCATAGCTAAAGGCTCAGATACCTCCTCTATCAGCTCCTTGAGTATCCTGGGATGCATTTCATCAGGACCTGGTGACTTGCTGACATCTAACTTTCCTAAGTGATTTTTAACTTGTTTTTTGTGTATCCTATCTTACCCTCTCTCTGCTTGTATTCACTAGGTTAGGCACACCTACAGACTTCTCGGTGAAGACCGAAACAAAGAAGTCATTGAGCATCTCTGCCATTTCCAAGTTCCCTGTTACTGCTTCTCCCTCCTCACTAAGCAGTGGGCCTACCCTGTCCTTGGTCTTCCTCTTGCTTTTAATGTGTTTACATATCTGCATATACATTATGCAAATAGCAAATATGGAAATAAACTGTTGCCAGTCCCTAACAGATCAGTGTTTGCAGATATCTACACTTAAAAAATCACAGAAACAATTCCCCTCAGGCTGCTGGAGGGGGCAGCTCCGCCCACGGGGGGACTGGAGCCTGCAGAGGGAGGGGCGCAGGGAGAGGCACCCACAGAGGCAGGGGGCATTTGGGACACCCTGTTTATAAACTTCAGAAATGTTGGGGCAGAGAAGTTGGTGCCCTCAAGTGCCACCACCAGGCACCTCTGCCCCCCCCTACTCCATCGGGGTGGGGGAGTTGCCGTTGTATCTCCCCCCTCTCTTTGGCTGTGTCTACACTGGCATGAATTTCCGGAACTGCTTAAAACGGAATACTATTCTGTTTTCAGTTTTTCCGGAAAAGGAGCGTCTACATTGGCAGGCTGCTTTTCCGGAAAAGCCCTTTTTCTGGAAAAGCGTCTGTGGCCAATGTAGACGCGCTTTTCCGGAAAAGAGCCCAGATCGCCATTTTTGCGATCGGGGCTTTTTTCCGGGAAAGACTGCTGGGCTGTCTACACTGGCCCTTTTCCGGAACAGTGTTCCGGAATAAGGACTTATGCCTGAGCGGGAGCAGAATAGTTTTTCCGGAATAGCGGCTGATTTTGTACAGTAGAGCATCATTGCTTTTCCGGAAATTCAAGGGCCGGTGTAGACAGCTCGCAGCTTATTCCAGAAAAGCGGCTGATTTTCCAGAATAAGTGGCCCAGTGTAGACACAGCCCTTCTGTACAAGGCCTGCCCCATGTCTCCTCTTCACCGGCCAGGCTGCTCTTGCTCCCCCAGTCTCCTCCCAACCTTTCCTGCCCCCTTTCCCTTCCTGTGACCCCCCAGGTTTCTGTCCATTGCACCCCTGCTCCCAGCTGCCCCATGACTGGCATGATCCCCCCAATATCCCATCTGTGCCTCCTGCCTCCCCTTCCTACCCCACCTCACACATCCTTGTTCCCCTTTACCCATCTTATGTGCTCCCACCCCACTTCAACCCCCTCCCCACCCTCTCTGGGATGGCTCCCCCGCCCCGCACGAGCTGGTAGCAGCTTCCCTGGCCCAAGCAGCCTGAGAGTAGCCTTGGGCCAGATCCTCTCACTGCAGCCCTGGGAGGGGCAGCTCTCTGGGAAGGATAGGAGGGCTTCTCCTACCTGACCCCACAAATGCTGCCCACCTTGGGGTGGGGGCTGGGCTGGGCAGGGACTGTCCAGGCTGGGGGTGTGGCCATGGAAAAGGTTCCCAGGGAGCAGCTTTCTACATCCCACCAGCCCTGCGGGAGATTCCCCCTCCTGCCTGCAGCCCAGGCTCTGGGGACCCAGTGGTGCTGCACCCAATACTGGGGCTCGGGGATCCACCGGGAGCTGGCGCCAGGGGCCCCACAAGCAGAGGGCAGGAAAGGAGCCAGGCTGAGGCTTTGCAGAGAGCAGGCCGGGGACCTGGCAGGAGGAGGCTCCAGCGTTCACAGAGCCTGCGCAGGGCCAGCCTGCTGGGAGGGGAGCAGGAGCATCCAGCACCATTCAGGCCACCGGCAGCTGACACGGGGGAGCTCTGAGACTCCAGGGCAAAGGCCTCCAGCCCCCCAGGCCCTGGGATTAGGTGCCCTGGAACCAGGCCCCCTGGAGTAGCATTGTGGCTGGGGGGGCTCTGACCCACAGGGGGGCTGGCCCCAGAGCCCAGGGCCTGGGAGTCTGGTCAGCAAGTGAGACTCGCCCGTCAGTCCAAGCTGCTTTCTCCCCGGCTGCCGTTCCTGCCTGTCCTGTGCCAGCGCCGCACGCAGGCCAGTGGGGCAGGACGGGGGGTGTCAGTGGGGCCCTGCTCTCAGTCCGTCCCTCACAGGCCCTGTGGGCTGCTGGAGGGCTGAGCCCGTCGCCCAGGCCTGGCGCGGGGATGGAACATGGGGCACGTTTCCCCCTGTGAGCGTGTGCAGGGGCAGGAGGGAGCCACACGGGCCCGGCTGAAGGTTTTGTGCTGGGGCTGGAGGCTTGAGCCTGAGCTGTCGGCCTCAGCGGGACTTGCTCCTCCCCCCTCTCCTGCCTTGCTGCCTCCTTTGGCCAGCAGCGCTCAGGGGCAGCCGGGAGAGCCGGCACCAAGGGCAGAGGAGGCCGAGGCACAAGCCCCTCAGAGGGGACAGGCCTGAGGCCTCTGGCTTGCCCAGGCTCACGCCAAGGGGCTTTCTGTGGTGCCGGGCGGGGGAGGGAGGCCAGGCCCAGGCCGGTGGGAGAAGGGGCAGCGCCTGCCAGGGCAGCAAGGGGAGCTGCAGGGAGCGAGACGCGGCGTTTCTGCCGGGATCACTCAAGGGTCCTTCTGTACGTGAAGGCTCCTGTGACACCCCTGTGCTGCTGGGTTCTCCTGCTCTGGCTCTTGCCCTGGCACTCGTCCAAGGGCTACCGGGGCAAAGCAGCCTGCCCCAAGCACCTTCCATAGCTCAGCTGGCAGAGCAGAGGCCTGTAGCGGGTGCTCAGCAAGTGCCCTTAGGTTGCTGATTCAACTCCAGCTGAAAGGAGAGATTCTTCTCCCTCCCCCTGGCTGCAGGCCCGGCCTTAGGACCAGGCGGCTGCCTTGGGTCTGTCCCTTTGGGGCCTGGTGCTACAATTGACAAAAACATTTTGGGTTCCAGCTGCCAATCAAGTGTCTCAGGCTGCGCAGACCTTGAGTCATGGCAAGAGCTGGAGGGGAATGGGGAACGGCTGCACTTTGGAATGGGAAGGGGGGGTCTGGAACCATAAAGTAGAACAGTTTTAAGGCTGCTTTCATGTAGGGCACCATGGCTTAGCTGGCTAAAGCGCCTGCCTAGTAAGCAGGGGCTCCTGGGTTCAACTCCCGGTGGTGCCTTGTTACCAGGTCAATGGGTCTTTTCTTCCCACCATTCTTCAACATGTATCTGGAGTTGGTTTTACCTTCAGTTGAGCTTGGTGGTGCCCTCACAGTGGGAGTAGGATAGTAACAAAGAGCAGGAGGTACCTTAGATGTTTTATTTAGTGAGGCTTAGCTAGACTTGCTAAATCAAGCTCTGGAAAATGGATTGCAGCAGCAATCTCCACCTGAGTGAAGACATGGCCTAATGGTGCAATTAGTTAGATGCCCACACTAACAGCCCCACTGCTGGTAACTCACAGAGGCTACATCTACACTAAGGTTGTGTCTAGATTGCATCCCTTTTCCGTAAAAGGGATGCAAATTAGACACATCGCAATTGCTAATGATGCGGGGATTTAAATCCCCCCCCCCCCCCCACTTCATTTGCAGAAAAATGGCTTCTGCTTTTTTCCGGCTTGGAGCTTTGCCGGATCTTTCAGAAAATAAACCCTTAAAATAAGGATTAAGGGATCTTTTGGAAAAGGTTTTATTTTCCAAAAGATCCACGCCTAGACTGGTGCTTTTTTCCAGCAAAGCTCCGAGCCTGCATGTTGCACAACACTGGTAGGAGACATGGAGGGTCAATTGACACCTGCAGCCTCTCAGAACAACCTGTCTCGACCCCCAAGTCCTAGCCCTTCCCTCCACCCTTACTGGGGTCTGCTGGGAATTGCCTGGATGCCAGCCCACCCCAGTGTCAGCCTAAGGATTGACTGGTCTGTAAAAGCTGCATCCTGGAAATGAGGAAGCAGCTAAAGTGACTCTGGTGGGACTTGAACCCACAACCTTTGAATGTCTAGCTGGGCTCACATTGGCCAGTGTAGCTTAGAAGTCCAACATGCTTTACATTGCACCACAGAGCCCTATGGACTGTTGCTGTTGATATCTCCACTCTCTGCTTTGCAGCATGGCAATTGCTGGGGGAAAAGAAAGGGGAGCCAGGTCTGTCTCTTTTGGGAGAGCAGGTAGGAGGGGCCACTGAGCCCCCAGCAGTGAAAACTAGGAACCAGGACAAAGCTGCAGTTGAAGAACATGGGCATCAATCCCTACTTTTTGCACACAAAATAAGGGGTTTCCCATTTGAGCTAACTTCCCTGCATGGGAACACATCCCCTGCTCCACCCATCTTCTTCTAGACCCCACAAGGTCTCTGTGGCGGCCTGAGGCTCCTTTCTGAAAGGGCCACTTGTGGGACTGACACCCGTGGGCCGGCTAGCTCGGAGGTTTAGGGGACGTGATGCTCAAAGCACACTGACGCGTCTTAAGAGCAAGCCCCTTATTTCAAACCATAACGGGCTCGCTATTCCAACGTCCCTGCAAACCTCATGGCGCGAGCAGTGAGAGGCATTTCAGAACAGCGATTTATTTGGAACTAAGTGCTGTGTAGCCAGCGCCAAATTACAAAATAAGCTATTTCAAAATTGACTTGAAATGAGCTACACAATTGTATCACTTATCTTGAGCTATGGGACACACCCTAGTGAGTTAGAGCCCAGCTCTGGCCCCAGCTCTCTGCTCCACCCACCCACGTACTGACTCCATCGCTGCCATGGGGCTGTTTGCATTGGCCTCTTCTCTCTGTCGCCAGGCTTCAGCCAGGACTGAGACTCAGGCAGGAGAATGTGACCCGGCTCCCTGCACCTGGGCCCTGCATTTCTCATCCCTTCAGAGACACTTGCTAGTGGAGGAATAAATCACAGTCACATGAGTGTAGATTATGAAACTTTGTAGTTGTTGTTGCCTTGGAAACTCCCCACAGACCTTCCCCTGGGGGTCCCGGGCAGCCCGCTCACACTGCACAGCTCACTTCAAGGTTAGGGTGATGTGTAGACGCACCCATCCTGTTGAGGACCAGCCTGCGGGGGGAGGTTCTGGCCACTTCCTTTCCTTGATTCTCTCAGACTGTGTCTACATTCCAGGGCTACGTCTACACTGCAGGCTTTTTGTGCAAGAGCAGATGTTCTTGCGCAAAAACTTGCAGAGCATATACACTGCACGTGCGTTCTTGCACATGTAAATGTATAGTACAGCATCAGACAACAGGGCTTCTTGCACAAGGGTTATTCCTCTCCCCACCAGGAAGAAGCCCTCTTGCGCTATAACTCATCCACAAGGAGGCAGTGTGGAAAGCCAACAGGGGTTTCTTGCTCAAGAAAGCCCTATGGCTAAAATGGCCATCAGAGCTTTCCTGCGCAGGAGAACGTCCACACTGCCATGGGCACTCTTACAGAAAAGCACTTCTCTTGTGCAAAAGCACATGGGAGTGTGGACACACTGTTGTGCAAGACCTTTTGCACAAAACAGTTCTTGAGCAAGAAGTCTGCAGGGTAGGTGTAGCCAGCCCCTCTCCCCAGGGAACTGCAGCCTCTCGACCCAGGCAGCTCCTCCCGGCATTCAGGAGGTACCAGGATGAGAAGAAACCATCTGACACGGTGCTGCCAGGGAGGGGCCTCACTGCTAGTCACTGTTCCTGTTCCAGGAGTGGAGCGAGTTTTGCCCTGGGCACCAATATTGAGGGTGTGGGCCCGTTTTTGTGTGAGCCCCCATGGCACCCATTGGCTCCTGCTGGGGGGTGGAGGGTCCCCTGGTGCCATAGCTCCTCCTGGGGAGAGGTGGAGGGACCCCTGGTCCAGTATTTCCTGCTATGGAGAAGTAGAGGTAGCCCATTCCCTATAGCTCCTGCCAGGGGGGACCCTGAACCCTTATCTCCTGATGCGGTTTCAGTTTTCCCTGGCGGATGCTCCAGACATGAGGGATGCCAGCGCACTGGCCCAGCCCGGGCCGGCAGTGATGGTTTTTACACATGCAGGGAAATGCCCCGGCTTCTCCCCCTCACAGAGCTGCCGCCTCTCCGGGAGGGGGATGAACTGCAGGTGCGGGACAGCTCCCTGCCAGCAGGGACAGCAGCCAAGGAACCAAATATCTCTGGATCTGCAGCCAGTGTTGGGAACTGGGCAGGGAACAGGAGGCTTTTGTGTCACACACGTCTCTGGTAGGACGGACCCTCACTGAGCCCAGACTGTGACTGGTCCTAGCCAGGAGTGTGTCCGGGGCTGGTTTGTGACACTCTCAGGCCGTGTCTACACTGGGCGTAAGAGCGACGCTGCCGCGGTCGATGTTCTGGGCTCTAGGGAAGACCGGCTGATTGGAACTGAGCTGTGCAGAGTCTTGTAAAGGGAAACGCAACTTCTCTGGGTATTTGTCAAGTTTTAGATGAGGGTTTAACAGAAGGAACGTTGTGGGCTCTGGGACAAGGAGGGTGGGACAGCAAACGTGGTCACAGGCAGGGGAATTAGCTCGAGTGGTAGAGCGCTCGCTTTGCATGTGAGAGGCAGTGGCATTGATGCCCACGTTCTCCAGTGACAGATATTTGCTTTTTCCTTTGTTTTACAGGCACAGCCAACAAGGCGGCTAAGTGCTTCTAGGGGCCTCTTTGCAATAGTCAGTGGGCTGGTTTCTGCAGTGCAGGGGGTGTCACTTTTGCCCGGCATAGAAAAGTTTCCTCGCTAAAAGCCAGACAGGCAAAGTCTTGCCTGTAACACCAGGAGGAGGGGATTCACTTGCCTGGGGAGGGCAGGAACAGACCAGCACTTGGCTGCCAGCTGTTTGCACATCTGGACACAGAAGCATCCTCAGCCTTGGTTCTACCAGGCACTTTCTTTTCAGCTCACAGCAAACTGCCTCCCAGCTGTGGGTGAGGCTGAGTGTGAGTGAAACCAGCTGCACTTTGGATGATTTTGTTAATTGTTTAAAAAGCCTCATGCACCTCTTCTGCCTGGGGAAGTGTCTGTAATAGACGCCTAGTGTGATATCACTCTGGGGTTTTACCCCTTTAACCTCACCCAGAGACTCCTGAAAAGTCTCCTGTGTCCATCTCCACCTCAGGCCAAGTGTTCGCATGTTTCATAGATAAGGAAACTCCTCCTCCCTTTTGTCCTGCCAATCCTTCCTGAGCAAGCTGTGTCCTTCTGTGCCAATATACCAATAAAGGGTATTATCCCACCACGTCCCTGTGATACCAACTGCTTCCTGCTTATTACACATCATCCCGTGTGTCTGTACCAGCATCTAAGACACAGATTAGATTTTGCTTCCCAGTGGTCCCTCGTCCCTCCTTTATCTCTGCAGTTACAGCCCCTGCTCTCTCCCATTTCTGGCCCATCCCCCAGGTGTCCATGTTGTTCACTTACCTGTGGGCTTTGGGCACCTGCCCCCATCAAACCTAGTTTAAAGCCTCCTCACTAGGTTAGCCAGTCTGGACCCAAATACTCTTCCCTTCCTCCACAGGTGAACCCCACCCCTGCTGAGCAGCCCTTCCTGCAACAGCATCCCATCGGCAAGGAAGCCAAAGCCCCCTGCCCACGCAGCTGTAGCTTTCTGTGCCCAGGGAGCCAGACCCCGCTTGGGTTCGATGGCTGGAGGGAAGTGGGGAACGGCTGCACTTTGGGAGTCAAAAGTGTTGTCTGGAAACATAAAGAGCCATTTTAAAGAGTCTTTGGAGGAGGGCACCATGGCTTAGCTGGCTAAAGCACTTGCCTCATGAACAGGAGATCCTGGGTTCAAGTCCCAGTGGTGCCTTGTTGTAACCTTTGCTCACATTTACTTATGCCCTTCTGGGACACAGAAAAGGTCTCTCCTGGCTGGCCAGCCATGAACTGCTGGTTCAGGAAAAGGCTGAGGGGAGAGGCTAAAAGCCTGGAGCCAGTGCAGAGGTGACTGGCACAGCAGGGCTCTAACTGCAACTGCTGGGACAGGAGAGCCAGCTCCACACACCCTTGTGATTCCCTGGGGGTGTCAGCACCTAGAGAGCTTGAGGGTTCAACCTCTGCAGCCATGGAGAGTCAGGGCATGTGGGCATCAGGTGCTTCTCACTTGTTGTTTCCTTCTTCCCAACACTCCTCCCCACTCAGCCTTTTCCAGAACCAGCAGTTCCATGGGTGGCCAAGGGAGGCCTCTCCTGTGTCTCAGAAGGGCATAAATAAATGTGAGCAAAGGTTACAACAACGATCTCCTGTTTATGAGGCAAGTGCTTTAGCCAGCTAAGCCACGGTGCCCTACTCAGATCCACCTCTAAACTGTTCTACTGTATGGTCCCAGACAACACCATTGTCTCACAAAGTTCAGCCATTCCCCATTTCCCTCCTGCTTTCCCACCCTGGCAGTGTCTGGCTCCCTGGGCACAGAAAGCTACAGCTCAGTGGGCAGAGGCTGTAACGTGCTCATCTCCCCCAGCCACTGGGGCTGTACAGTTGCCCTTGAAGTTCTGCAGAGTTGTGGGAGGGCGAAATGCAGCAAACTTTGATTCTCTGGCATGTAAACCCCTTGGTCCCAGGGTTTAGGTTGGAGTCCCCAGGCTGGGGCCCGGCCTCTTTCAGTTTGATCCCTTCCTGAGGGCACAAAATTGACAACAGAGAATTCCTTTGCCTTGCAGCAATCTCTGTTGGTTAAAGGGTTAGCAACCGAATATTTGCTCAAGTTTAAGTGCGGCAGCAGAAATCTCTGTTAAGCGTGTTTCTGTGGTATAGTGGTTATCATGTTTGCCTGATATGTGAAAGGTCCCTGGTTCAAAGCCAGGCAGAAACACAAGGTCTTCTCTTATTGCTGTTCCTCTGGGTGCCCACAAGGCAGTTTCAGGGCTTGCCTCCTGGTGCAGGGCTGGGTGGCCTGTGTGCTGGCTTTCAGGAGCATGTGGGAGAGGTAAACAGGTTAGGCTGAGATGGGAGGAGGCAGGGCTGGGGCTGAGAGTTCTCAGCAGTCACTTACCTGGGACCAGGTCATTGCAGCCACTCAGTCCGGGGCCCACCCTGGAAGTGCCACTACTGACACAAAGCCACATAACATCCTGCCTCATGTCCAGACCCCAGCCACCCCATTTCCCACCGAGCACCCCCAGCTTCCTTTGACACCCTCCCTTGTTCCTGCTCCCCCCACCCTGCTCCTGCATCCACGTTCCTTTTGCACCCTGTCTCCTGGCCACACACGGCTCCTTGGTGCTTCTCAAGCCAGGCCCTGCAAGGAGCCACCAGGGCAGGAACCAGCCCTTGCAGCTCGGCTTGCCCCCGATCTGGTAGTTTCCCACCACATCTCACCTGGGAAGAGGTGACTTGTTCTCCTTCCTTCTTACCTTACGTCTCCGTTCCCTTCAAAGGTCTCCGCTGCCTTGGGACCCACCTCCTCAGGGCGCTGCCCCTCTGCCACTGGGCTGGGAGTGGGAGACTCCACACTGCACTGCACTTGGGCTGAGAAGTCTCACAGGGACTCGTCTGTGGATGGGTTAGTCAGCCCGATGGCCAGCCGGATCCATTCCGTAGCGCTGCCCGAGAGGGAGCTTTACAAGTGCCCAGTGTCCATTGGTATTTTCTGGGCTCTCGGAGCACTGGGAGAGTTTGGGGTCCCCAGAGGGGTGAAGCATCAAACCAGCCTCCTCCTGTGGGGCCTGTGAGTGTTGCTGAATCTGGGCCCCTGCACCTGGGCAAAGGCAAACAAAAGGTCTGGGGGCCACACAGAGACCCCGCTGGGCTGAGCAGGAAGTGGCTGGGACTTTGCTTTGTCTTTGGGCTTGTCTGTCTGCAGCCTGGAAACCTCCTGGCTCCTCAGACCAGTGGTCTGGATGGAGCGTTCAGAAGTCGCAATAATGGAATTGCTGTGTAGACGCTCCCATTGTTATTTCAGAGTAATGGCCGTTATGCCCAAGGAACGCTGCTGTGTAGATGCAGCCTGAGAAATGCTTTCATGAGTATGCGGGAGGAGCAAGGGCTCCTACAATGTCAGGGGAGATGGGGAAATGAGGTCACCTCTCTAGATATAAAACAGAAGATATGTCAGGAGTGGGATTTGAACCCACGTCTCCATTTGGGGACCAGAACGCCCAACTGAGGGAAAGACAAGTCCTTGAGTCTGGCGAAGTGGCAGCCTCACAAGGGGGAATTGGGGGGCTGTTAAGTGCCAAAGTAGCTCAGTGGGGAGAGCATTAGACTGAAGATCTAAAGGTCCCTGGTTCAATCCCAGGCTTTGGCAAAAGCCTTTGCCCTTGGGGCTTATCCCTTGTTTGGCTTCTCTGTGAAGAGCCCAGCTGTGCCTCCTGGAAGGGCTTCGTCCTCCCTGCAGCTCCACCTTGGAGCCAGCAAGTCCTGCCCCTCTTCTGCCAGGGAAGGAAAAAGTTCACTTTTGAGCAGCATCAAACCAGCCCCCTAAGAAAGCCAGCTGAGCTCCTCTCTCCCTGCTGCTTTGTCCACCTTGGCAGGAACAGAATCCGGGACTCACCCAATCAGGCCGGGTGCCCAGTAACCCCAAACAGACGTGCACATCCGCACGCTGGCAGCAGCTGTTGTGGGATTCTGCAAATCCACCACTAGACCTGAGTCCCCACATGCCCGGCAGCCCAAGGGAGGGCTCTGGGGTCTCAAGCAGAACAGAGTCGGGGGGGAGGGGCTCTCAAAGCAGGGGAAGTTCGGGGGCTTGTTGCTGGGCCGTGGGGTGAAGCATCAAACCAGCCCCCTCCTGTGAGTGTTGCTGAATCTGGGCCCCTGCACCTAGGCATTGGGAAACAAAAGGTCTGGGGGCCACACAGCCCACTGGGCTGAGCAGGAAGTGGCTCTGGGACTTCGCTTTGTCTTTGCCTGTGGGCTTGTCTGTCTGCAGCCTGGAAACCTCCTGGCTCCGCAGACCACTGGTCTGGATGGAGCGTTACAGACGTCGGAATAATGGAATTGCTGTGTAGACGCTCCCATTGTTATTGCAGTATAATGGCCGTTATTCCCAAGGAACGCTGCTGTGTAGATGCAGCCTCAGAGAAATCCTAAGCAAGCGCTTCTACAATGGCAGGGGAGACCCACATCTCCATTCAGAGACCAGAGCACCCCACTGAGGGAAAGACAGTAGCTTGAGTCTGGCACCTTAGACCACTCGGCCATCCTGACACACACACTGGCTTTTTCAACTTCAGTTTTCTTATATGTGTGAGTTGCTTGGTGAGGCCAAGGGGGCCCCTCTCTTTCCCCATTTAACAGCTTCTCTGCAGCACAGCTGGGTTTATCCACTCTCACCCTCACTCACCGTTGTGAGGTGTTTTGCAGGGAGCTGACAAGGAGGCTATGTCTACACTTGCGGCTTCTTGCATGAGTAATATGCAAATGAGGCTAAACGTGGAATATCGCTAATGAGCCACCATATTTGTGGAAGAAGGTCTTGCACCAGAAGAAGCTGTCTACACTGCCCCTTCTAGTGCAAGGAAAACACTCCTGCGGAATGTCGTTACGCCGATTATTTTCAGGACGTCACAAGGGCCTTTTGCAGCCCCTCAGTTTATTGGCCTAAAGGAGGTTGGAAGGTGGTGACCTCACAGAGGGTCCATGACAATGGCCAGGTGGGACAGGCTGCAGGGCAGGGGCCATCTCAGAAATGCCCCCCTGACTTTGCTGCAGGGAGTCTCCTTCTTGAGATTTGCCCTTGAGGCCAGAGAGTGAATGAGGGTCACAAGCACGAGTGTGAGGAGGAGCCTCGTTGGAGCCTTCTCCTTTCCCACGACTAACTGACCTAGAAGACAGGCGTCCCCGCGGAGAAGGGAAGAGTCACCAAGAAGTTTGGCCTTTGTACACTAGGGGAATTAACTCAAGTGGTAGAGCGCTTACTTCGCATGCAAGAGACAGAGGGATCAAGACCCACATTCTGCAATGTTGCGTGGTCCCTATTTTTTTCACAAACAGAGCCATCCAGAGGGCAAAGAGCCTCCAGTCACCTCTCTCTCTTCCTACTCATTCACCTCAAAAGCCAGCCACGGCTTAGTTCCAAATCTGTAAACCTCATCGCACAAGGGATAACGCCTCTTCCGAAATAACTAGTTGAAATAGTGGTAGTGTGGATGCTCCACTGCTGCTATTTCAAAATAGCTCCTGCCCAGGGCCATTCAAAGTAATTACTCCCCAGTGCCTCCTGGGGATCTAAGTCAAAGTAGAGTGTCATTTTAACCATAGGGGCTTCTTGCGTAAGAAATTCATGTTGCCTGTCTACACTGCGCTCTTGTGGGGAGAGGAATAACCCTTCCAGAAGAAGCCCTGTTTTCTGATGCTCTACTGTCAATTTACTTGTGCAAGAATGTGTGTGCAGTGTAGACACACTGCAAGTTTTTGCGCAAAAAGCCTTCAGTGTAGACATAGCCCCCAAGATGGATTGTGGCAGAAATCTCTACCTGAGTGAAGACATGGCCTAATGGTGCAATTAGTTAGATACTGACACTAACAGCCCCACTGCTGGTAACTCAGCTGTTGCCCTAGGAAGGGGTGTGGCCAAAACACAGGCCTTGCTGTGAGCAGGATTTAAACCTACACAGGGAAACCCTATTGGATTTCAAGTCCAATACCTTAACCACTCGGCAATCACAGCTTTGGGCAATATTGAGACAGGTAAACTGGTAAATAATTGTTACATAGGACCTAATGTCAGCTGCCATAGAATTCACACAGCAAACCATTTCAACAGCTGTGCAGAGGAGTTCTGGCTGTTCTGCTCTTAGGCTGCTTTGGAGGTGAGTTCTGCTTCAAGGTCTTCTCTCCTCCTGCTTGGTCTTCCTTTCCCTTTTCTTTCCTCTTCTCTTCTCCCCTTTTCTTCTTCTTGTTGGTCTCCTTCTTGGACCCCAATTTATACAGAGAAACTCAATACTGCTTAGTTCTTCCTTAACCAGTTATTTTAGTATAATTTCACTAACCAATCTGAATATACTGTAACAGAATGACCTAAGCAATCATACCCCACCGCCTTAGTTGATTTACACCACACAAAGTCAATCACACAGCAGTCAGAAACAGATCCAAACCAGACTATCACACAGACAAACAATAGGAAAGTGAGGACAAGAATCATAGAATGCCAATTGGACAAACACAGCTATTGGTAAGCAGTCTTATGCCAGACAAAACACTGGTAATTAAGTTTTCTCTACCCACCTTGAGATCTCCTTCTTGCCTGGTGACAGTGGATGCCACTAGGATAAGAGCCCTTCTCACAGCCTAGTGTGACACTATTTCAATGTCATTTACATGGAATGTGAGCATGTGACTCCAGGCTTTACAGCTAATTGCTGCTGCTCTTCAGTCTGGCTGTAGAAGAAGGCTTTAGTTTAGACCTACTAAATAGCTATAGGCCTTACCATAGGGTTACAGAAAAACCACATTGTTACATAGGACCTTTCCAGGCCAAACACAGCAGGATCCACAAGCACCAATAAAGGAAGGTAAATGCAACTGCGAAGGGACTTGAACCCTCAATCTTCTGATCCGAAGTCAGACGCCTTATCCATTAGGCCACACAGTCTTGCCTTACATAGAATTGGACTTCTTGAAATGTGTGGGTAGGTAAAAGTCTCCCTACTCCATCAGGTTTTATTATTTTCCTTGTTTGACGGTTTAGAAATCACGTCTGAGCTGGTGAATTATTCTTATGTTGTGTAACTAAGGATTGCAGCCCAGGGATTTTTCCTGAGTCTATGTTACTTCACGGCTATCTACCACCTAGGCTATCTCCATACTGCATCTCTCTTCCCCAAAAGCTCATGCAAATGAAGTGTAGATTATCTTATTGCCATGCTCATTTGCATAATTAATTGGGGCCTGTTTTTGCCCCCCCCAACCCCACCAGCAGCAGCAGAAAGCCAAAGGGAACAAAGAGCAGAAGTGCCGGAAGCTGGTGGGGGAGCCCTCTCCCTCTGAGTTTGATTTGGCGAATCTCAGATGGACTTGCTAAATCAAACTCCAAAAGATGGATTGTGGCCATTCCTCCCCAGCTGGACGTGGTTCTTGTTCTTCTACACAGCACAGACCATGGAACACAGGCAGCACTTTCCCAATGGGGCTAATTCTGCTCCACCTGCAAGTTGTCTCTGGGATGTGGCCCAGGAGCTTTCTGCCCAGTGGAGAGATCAAGTAGGAGAGGGAGGGGCCACAGGAGGCTCTTAGTCCCCTGGCCGGCTCTGCCTGTGAAAGGGGAAGTGAGGATTCCACTATCACTGGGGAATATGGATCCCCCTGCCTTGCACAGAGTGAGTGAGTGCTCTGCCGCTTGAGCTAATTCCCCCACCCGCGAGCTGTTTGCCTGCCCCACCCACCTCGTTCCAGAGCCCACAACGTGCCTTCAGCCGCCTGAGGCTCCTTTCTGAAAGGGCCACTCGTGCAGCTGTTTCCCGTGGCCGGGTGGCTCTGCTGGCCGTCGATGGGGGTAAGAGAACAGGCAGCAAGACCCGACTGGCAGGAGGGTCTGGCTGGCAGGGAGAGTTTAGCTGCTGCTGTAGCTGAGGCAGCTCCATGTGCAGAGTCCTGAGTCCCTGGCTGGGGAGGGTCATTAAGTAGCTGCTGGGCTGCCACACAGCTTAGAGGGAACCTGGGGTCTGGCTTGGGAGTGAGGGGCCCTGTGGGGCTGGGAGAGACTGTTATGCTTAAACAAAGCACACGAGATCTTTTATAGGGGAGAAGGCAGCACGTCGCATGGGTTGAGAACACAACAGTAGCGTCTGCTTTTCAGTCACCCAACCACCGACACACACACACACACACACACACACACAGTCCCGCCAGATGTTGTTATAGTCACCAGTCCAGAGTCTGAATCAATCTACTGGACAGCCAGACTGATCGCAGAGGGGAGCTGGGCTCTGTCGGTCGAAATCCGATGCTCCTGGAGTTGTTGGCAAGACGAACCTAAAATTCCATGACAAGCACCTGGCTTTTATAACCCTTTCCTCTGTTGAAGTCCATGGTTTTGCTGTGTCAGTCTGTGTCCGGTGTGTTTTCTTTTGAAGTTACGATTCCAAACATCTCCGAGAGTTATCCTGTCCTGCATTTAATCGATTGTTTTCAGGGATGCCAACCTTCACCTTTAAAGTCGTCAGTTTGCCCTTCGTTAATCATGGATGCACACTTGATGGCTTTTCTGACTCCAGTCAGTCTGTCTTCACTTGCATTACTCCCACCTTTCTTGGCCATCTGGCTCTCATGAAGGCCTTCACTCCTCATCTCTTCCAGGCCCACACACTCCTCATTCACACACAAACAGCCCTGCTTGTACAGAGGCCTTCAAAGAAGAATATAAACAATAGTGTTTTATATTGAGCAAATGCAAAAGGCATTGTAAATTAGGCCCTAATCAAACCACTCACACTGAGACTGGAGCTGCCAGCATTCCTCTAATCTCATTAACATGGACACAAGACAAGATTCTGTCTCTCACTTACTAAACCTTAGAACAAAGAAATAGATATTGAACCAAAGGCCTAAAACTCTATCCCTGCCTTAACAGAAATCCCACATTGCTACATCATTAAACCAGAAATACAAATATAAACAGATATCAAATTCTTACTCCAGCCAGACGGCAGGGGCTGCAACTCAGGAGCGAGGGCACCACAGGGCCAGGCTGGCAGGGGCTGCTCAACAGGCGTCAGGGGAATCATGGATCCTGGAGCTGCCCAGGCAGGGAGCAGGGGGCTGCAGATGAGGAGTGAAGGCCCCAGAGGGCTCAGTTGGCAGGGAAGCAAGTCGCACCAGGAGTTTTCCCAACAGGGTTTAGCTGCCCAATTTCCTCCCCACGGTGCCGACCACTTCAGCCACTAGGTCAGCCCAGGAGCTAAGGCACGAAAGGGGGGAGGAAGTGAGTCAAACAGTGCGGGGAGGGAAATGCTTGTCTTGCCTTCCTGGGCAGAGCATGGCTTGTGTGGGGCAGGGCTGCCAAGCACCTGGGAAAGAGAATTAGAGGCCAAGAGAACCAGCTTGTAGCAGCCACAGTAGCTCAGCTCAGTGAGCATTGGACTGGCCATCTAAAGGTCCCGGCTTCAGTCCTGTGTTTTGGCATTTCTCTAAGTGCAGCAGGCTCCTCTCTGTGCCCGTTGAAATGCTGGAGGGCTCTGGAGAAGACATGGCAGCTCCGTGGGCAGAGTCCTGAGCCGCTGTCTGGGCAGGGCTCAGTGAGCAGCTGTGGGGCTGGGCTGCAGGGTGGGGAAAGCACTGGGGGCTGGCGGTGGATGGGTTCGTGGTTCACATGGCAGCCGGCCAAGGAGTTAGGCTGGGTTTGTGGATGTTCTTTCCTGCTCTCCTGTCTCTGTTCTCTGACTCGCCCCTTTCCCAACTCCTGGTCCTGCCCGGGTCTGGCTCCCTCCCAGCCGCCTGGCTGCCTCCCACATGGGCTGAGCTCAGGGGCCAGGTGGGTGACCTGCTTCACCGACACCTCCCGTCCGTCTGCTCCATCACTCAGTGCATGCCATGGAGCTGAGTGATTGTGCCCTTGAGTGGCATTCTCAGCCAGCCAATCAGCTTTGTGAGGAGGATCATGGAGCTCAAAGAGCTCTCTTGTTAGGCCAGCAAGGAAGCAGCCAATGGCCCCACCCCCAGGAGCTGGCTGGAGACCATGTGGAGGGAGCCGCTGCCTCTCCCCTGTGTAGCCAGCTCTTTCCTGAGTGCTAAAAATCCTTCTGTGAGTAACGCTTCTGTTACTGCCAGGCAGAGTCCCAGCAGCTTTCTGCTGGTTTTCGGGGAGACAAAGTAGGAAGCACGAGGGGGCTATTGGAGACATTTAGCCCCCTGCATGGCTGTACCTTTGTGAAAAGAAAAATAGGGATTTTTTGCCAGAAGTGGAGAAAGTGGGTATCAATCCCACTACCTCTTGAATGCTAAGCAAGCGCTCTACCACTTGAGCTAATTCCCCTGCTGTAACAGCAGGGCCCCTCTTGGAGGCTCTTACCTTCTCCATGGGGACGTCTGTCTTCTAGGTCAGCTAGTCAAGGGAAAGGAGAAAACTCCAAGGAGGCTCCTCCTCACACTCGTGCTTGTGACCCTCATTCTCTCTCTGGCCTCAAGGGCAGATCTCCAGAAGGAGACTCCCTGCAGCAAAGCCATGGGGGGCTCTGAGACTCCCTGCAGAAAGTCTCTGAGGTTTCCTCTGCCCTGCAGCCTGTCCCACCTGGCCATTGTCATGGACTCTCTGTGAGGTCATCACCTCCCAACCTCCATTAGCCAATAAGCTGAGGGGCTGCAAAAGGCCCTTGTGATGTCACTGCCAGACTCATCCCTGCCCTTCCGGGTGAATGTCCTGCCCCAGGCAGCCCCTTTGCCTGGCTGAGCTGCTCCCAGGGGATGAAAGTGACACATTTCTTACAGGGAATGTTCTTTTGGGCACTACCTTTTGGGCTGGGGTGAGGGTTAAGGCAGGAAGTCTGAGGAGGGGTTGTGATAGGACAGTACCTGTGAGAAATTAAAGTGTGGTGTGGAGTGTGAGAGGCTCAAGGCAGGGATTTGGGGATTGTATGTTGGGGGTGGGGCTCAGGGCAGGGGTGAGGATGTGGGAGGATATGGGAGTCAGGGCACAGGATTAGGGATGTGGGGGGGCTTGGGGCTGGGACTGTGTGTGTGTGTTGAGGGGATCAATGGGACTAGATTCCCAGCTCCCTCTGCTCTGGGCTCCCTGAAGCCCTTTAACACAGAAGAGCTTTCTCTGCAGTGCACTGAGGAGAGGAACCCCTGAGCCAGTGATGCCGCTTTGCCCACGTTGGCGGGGAGAGAAAGCAGGCCAGTTGCCCAGTAACCCCAGACAGATGTGCACATCTGCACGAGAGCAGCAGCTGTTGTGGGACTCTAGAAATCTCCCCCTAGATCTAATTCCCCACGTGCCAGGCACCAGTCAAAGCCAGGGCTCCGGGGTCTCAAGCAGAGCACTACTGGGGACGGATACGTGTCTATTTGAGGCAGGTTCCTCACTCCCACGTCCCAGACACATAATGTGGCACAAAGACCAACGGTCCCTGCACAAAGTGTGTCACAGGGATAAGCGTTAGCCTCAGGAACAATCATCGCCCTGCAGAAGAGACACCCCTGGTCTGGAGCCAACAAGCCCAGGAGACACCCAGCTCAGGATCCCCAGGCGCACTGACACAGACTCCCTGTCACAGGAGAATCCCAAGCCTCAGTTCTGCCGGCCAGAGTTTTCTCCTCTTCTCTTTCTTGACAGCTCCATGCAAAACACCCCACAAGAGTGAGTGGGGATAAACCCAGCTGGGCTGTAGAGCGGCTGTTAGATGGGGAAAGAGAGGTGCTCCTGCCGCCTCCCCGAGCAACTCACACATGTAAGAAAACTGCCATTAGAGGTCTCTTCATAGGTGTCAGGATGGCCGAGTGGTCTAAGGCGCCAGACTCAAGGACCTCTCTTTCCCTTAGTTGGGTGTTCTGGTCTCCAAATGGAGGTGTGGGTTCAAATCCCACTCCTGACACATCCTCTTTTCTTAAATCATCTCTTTTATGTCTAGAGAGGTGACCTCATTTCCCCATCTGTCCTGACATTGTAGGAGCCCTTGCTCCTCCCACATGCTCATGAAAGCATTTCTTTTAGGCTGCATCTACACAGCAGCGTTCCTTGGGCATAACGGCCATTATACTGCAATAACAATGGGAGCGTCTACACAGCAATTCCATTATTCTCACTTCGGTAATGCTCCATCCAGACCAGAGGTCTGAGGAGCCAGGAGGTTTCCAGGCTGCAGACAGCCAAGCCCACAGGCAAAGACAAAGCAAAGTCCCAGCCACTTCCTGCTCAGCCCAGCGGGGTCTCTGTGTGGCCCCCAGACCTTTTGTTTGCCATTGCCCTGGTGCAGGGGCCCAGATTCAGCAACACTCACAGGCCCCACAGGAGGAGGCTGGTTTGCTGCTTCACCCCACAGCCCAGCAATGAGCCCCCAGACTCTCCCTGTGCTCGGGGAGCCAGGTTTGCCGTGTGAATTGTGTGGGGGCAGGTAACATCAGGCCTGGGCACTGGGATTATTTACCAGTTTCCCTGGGGGCCCTGCTGTTTTCACAGCACAAATATCTTTCCCATCCCCCCTGAGTCGTCCCTTTCCCAAGCTGAGAAGAAGAAGTTCCATGAACTCCTGGGAGCTGCTGTTCCAAAGAAGAGGCATTTCCCGTGGAGAAGATGGCCAAGACCAATCCGCTACACAGAGCCCCAGAAAATACAATGGACACTGGGCACTTGTAAAGCTCCCTCTCGGGCAGCGCTATGGAATGGATCCGGCTGGCCATCGGGCTGACTAACGCCATCCACAGATGAGTCCCAGTGAGACTTCTCAGCCCAAGTGCAGAGACTGTGGAGTCTCCCGCTCGCAGCCCAGGGGCAGAGGGGCAGTGCCCTGAGGAGGCGGGTCCCGAGCAGCAGAGACCTTTGAAGGGAACGGAGATGTAAGGTAAGAAGGAAGGAGAACAAGTCACCTCTTCCCAGGTGAGATGTGGTGGGAAACTACCAGATCCGGTGCAAGCCGAGCTCAAAGGGCTGGTTCCTGCCTGGTGGCTCTTTGCAGGGCCTGGCTTGAGAAGCGCCAAGGAGCCGTGTGTGGTCAGGAGAAAGGGTGCAGAAGGAACATGGATGAAGGAGCAGGAACAAAGCAAGCTGGGGGTGCTGGGTGAGAAGAAAGCAAGGGGAATGGGGTGGCTGGGGTCTTGCATCAAAGGTGACAGCCACACTGTCCCGAAGGTGCACAGCCAGGGTGGGCCCTAGACTATGTGGCCGCAATGACCTGGTCTCAGGCAAGGCACCACTGAGAAGTCTCAGGGCTCCCCCCCCCATCTCAGCCTAACCTGCTGAGCTGTCTCCCACAAGCTCCTGAAAGCCAGCACACATGCTGCCAAACCCTGCACCAGGTGGCAGGCCCTGGAACTGCCTTGTGGGAACCCAGGGGAACTGCAATAAGAGAAGACCCTGTGTTTCTGCCTGGCTTTGAACCAGGGACCTTTTGCGTGTTAGGCAAATGTGATAACCACTACACCACAGAAACACACATACAAATGTTTTCTGCTACTGCACTTAAGCTTGGGCAAATATTCGGTTGCTAACCCTTTGGCCAACAGAGATTGCTGCGGGGCAAAGGAATTCTCTGTTGTCTATTTTGTGCTCTCAGGAAGGGACCAAACTGAAGGAGGCAGGGCCCCCACCTGGGAACTCCAACCTAGACCCTGAGACCAAGGGGTTTACAAGCCTAATAATAAAAGTTCGCTGCATTTCTTCGTCCCACAACCCTGCAGAACTTCAAAACCTACAGTCCCAGAGGAGATGTGCATGTTAGAGCCTCTGCCCACTGAGCTGTAGCCTTCTGTGCCCAGGGAGCCAGACACGGCCAGGGTGGAAAGGCAGGAGGGAAATGGGGAATGGCCGAACTTTGTGAGGCAATGGTGTTATCTGGGACCATACATAGAACAGTATACAAGTGGGTCTGAGTAGGGCACCATGGCTTGGCAGGCTGAAGCTTTGTGTAATAAACAGGGTATCCTGGGTTCAATTTCTGGAGTTGCCTTGTTGCAGCCTTTGCTCACATTTTCCTACACCCTTCTGGGACACGGAAGAGGCCTCTCCGGTCACTCATGGAACTGCGGGTTCAGGAAAAGGCTGATTGGGGAGGAGTGTTGGGAAGAAGGAAACCACAGATGAGAAGCACGTGACACCCACATACCCTGACTCTCCATGGCTGCAGGAGCTGCAGAGGTTTCACCCTCAGGCTCCCTAGGTGCTGACACCCCCAGGGAATCACAAGGGTGTGTGGTGCTGGCTCTCCTGTCCCAGCAATTGCAGTCAGAGCCCTGCCTTGCCAGTGCCAGTCACAGCAGCCTCTGCACCAGCTCCAGGCTTGTGGTTTCCTTCTTCCCAACACTCCTCCCCAATCAGCCTTTTCCTGAAGCAGCAGTTCCATGGGTGGCCAGGGGAGGCCTCTTCTGTGTCCCAGAAGGACCTAGGAAAATGTGAGCAAAGGTTACAGCAAGGCACCACTGGGAGTTGAACCCAGGATCTCCTGTTTATGAGGCAGGTGCTTTAGCCAGCTAAGCCATGGTGCCCTCCTCCAAAGTCTCTTTAAAATGGCTCTTTATGTTTCCCGCCCTCCCTAGACAGGCAAATCCCCTCTTCAGGGTATTACAGGCTGGACTTTGCCTGCCTGACTTTTAGCCAGGGAACTCCTCCCGCACCAACAGTTCATCCACCTCCAGAGAGGCAGCAGTTCAAGAGAAGTGCCGTGTGTGCGGGAGGTGTAGGGTGTTCAAGGGGGGCATTTCCCTTCATGTGTAAAAACTATCACAGCCATGGGAGCTCACATACACCCAGGTGCACACGCTCAATATTGGTGCCCAGGACAAAACTTGCTCTGCTCCTGGAACAGGAACAGCGACTAGCAGTGAGGCCCCTCCCTGGCAGCACCGTGTCAGACGGTTTCTTCTTGGCCTGATACCTCCTGAATGCTGGGAGCAGCTGCCTGGCCCGAGGGGCTGCAGTTCCCTGGAGAGAGGGGCTGGGGCCGGTGGCTGCAGGAAAACCCTTCTGCTGTGTCTGTGGCTGAGCGGCACAAAGGAAAATAAAAGATCCCTTGGTGGATGGACGTGCCTGAGGAAAGAAGCTGAAAGCGCAATAGATACATAAAAGGGGACGAGGGACAGTTTGAGTCACACACACGGCAGGTGGCACAGCTCAGCCAGGGACCTTATCCACTCACAGAGCTTCACAGCTTCTCCACCCCCAAACCCACCAGGCAAACTGCCCCATGGGCCTCGCCCGCACCATGCTCAGGGCCTGGGGATTTTATGTCAGTTTTATGTCATTTGCCAGATCAAATAACTAGCCCCCCCCCATGCTGCTCTGGAGTCTCTGCCTCTCATCCTCCACTTTGTCTCCAGACAGACCCTGCTCTGCTACAGCCGCCTCCCTCTGGCTGTCACTTCTAGACCAAGATGTGCCCCTTCATTCTGACTTTGAATACCTGGGCTTTTAGCACTCAGATCTGCACCTAACATCAGCATTTGCTAGTGAGGGGTCTGAACAGCTTCTGCAGAGAGGGAGACAGCCACTGGGGAGCATCCTTGGCAACTGTTTCAGTGAGTAGAGGAAGATAAACTCTTTGTCACTGAGAAAGAACTGTCACCCCAGGTGGGAGTTGGACCCACAATCCCTGGCTTAGGAGGCCAGTGTCTTGTCCATTAGGCCACTGGGGCACACAGAAAAAAACTGCTGGAGACAGAAATTCACCCTTCTAAATGTCCCTTCTTCAACTTTTAGCTCCTGATTAAGCCCCTTTGAAGAAGCCAGATACACAGGAAGGGCTGATCACACCCCTCTGAAAATCAGCTTTCCATGGCTATCTGTAGCTGGCTCCGAGTCATGGGCCCTGACATCTCGTCTCCCTCCCGAGAGCAGGGAAGTGTCTCCCACGGCTACAGCCTCCTGAGGCTCTATGGTCCTGTCTGTACAGCAGGGACAGCAACACTCACAGCCCCACAGGAGGGCCCCTGGCCTAGCAATGTGTCCCCCTGAGCAGCCTCTGATGTTCCCTGTGTGAGCCCCAGAACCAGCCCTGAGTGACGGGGGCAGAGGGGGAGCAGCTCAAACACGCCAAGGGGCTGGCCAGGGGCAGGACGTGAGCATGCAAAGCAGCAGTGACATCACAAGGAACTTTTTCAGCACCTCAGCTCATTGGCTGGGAGGCAGTGACCTCACAGAGGGACCATGGCAACAGCCAGGTGGGACTGGCTGCAGGGCTGGGGCATCTCAGAGACCCACATGGCCTGGCTGCCTGGAATCTCCTTTGTGAGGTTTTCCCTTGAACTCACCTCTAAGCCAGCCTCAGACCAGAGCACCCAGGACTCCTCTGCATGACGGGTGAAAGGGCTTGCTGTGTGAATTCTGTGGGTCAGGTGACGTCAGGCCTGGGCACTGAGATTATTTGCCATTTTCCCTGGCCTGCTGTTACTTAGACCTGTGATAGCCACGTGGTTAAGGTGATGGACTTGAAACCCAATAGGGGCTCCCTGTGCAGGTTCAAATCCTGCTCACAGTGAGGTCTGTGTTTTGGCCACACGCCTTCCTAGGGCAACATGGTACCCAAACCCTGAGAAGAACATGCCTGTCCCATCAGAAGGGACACCTGCAGAAGGCAACAGAGGCTACAAAAGCAGGAAAGAACATGGATTGCAGGGTCCTGCCTAACAACAGGAAAACCAGTCTGGCTTTCAGCAGAGCCACCTCCCCATGGACACAGCCAGGGGACCAAGCAGCTCCAGTGGCCCCTCCCTCTCCCCAAAAGCCGGCCCTGGTTGGGTACAAAGATGCTGGGCCCAGCGGCTTCTCTTCACCTGGCAGAGGCAGAAGTGATGGAGACAGGCCCAGGGGTGTGTGGGCTACAAAAGCCTCTTGTTCCCTTCTCGACTCCTAACAGTGCAAACATCAGGGAGAGTAGCTCAGTGGTAGACTACAAATTATATGAGCGTTACTTCAAATCCAACTGACCATTCAATGGAAACATTTCTCTCTCCAATTCCATTACATTCTAGGTTTCTATTTTTTTTTAATTCTTTAAATGAAGACGAATCCTTACTGCTGTCCTGTTCTAATGTGCGTAAACCAGGCAAACCCGTCCCTCAGCTGGAGCCAGCTCAAACCCGCTGTGGGTCTGGTTTCTGTTTCCCTCCATTCAACAAGGGTGTGATTTGGAAGCCCAATGGCAGGTCCTTGGTCTCCACGGGCTGTGCTGTGCGGAAGAACAAGAACCACACACAGCTGGGGAGGAACGGACTAGTGTGTATTGCAATTGGTGGAGGAGTTGCCCAAATCTACCGGAGATGGGCAGGAGCCTGTTACAAACATACAGTAAACACTGTTATCAGACTGCCCGGTGAACATTCCTACCTTCCTCTGTGCACACAACATACCTGGGGCTCTAATTACTGGCCACCTGCCTTTCACACAGATCATTGATCCTTGTGACTTTCAGGTACATTCATACGGCAGCTGTTTAAACATAATGTGCTTCTATTGCATGATCAGCACCAGAATCTCCGGCTACGTATACCCTATGAATTTTCCCAGCAAAAAAGGTGCTAACGAGGGTCTCATTTGCATGAGTCATGATCTTATTTGCATATTTTCTGGCAAACTGATTTTGTGCTGGAGTTGCTGTGCAAAAACAAGCAGTGTGGAAGTTTTCTTTTTGTGCAAAACCCCCTTTTTCTGCAAGATCAGGATACCTCTTTTGGGGGGCATAAAAATCTTGTGAAAAAAGGGGGTTTTGTGCAAAAAAAATGTTCACACTACTTGTTTTTGCAAAACAATCCCATTGGCAGAAAATATGCAAATGAGATTGTGACTCATGCAATTGAGTCCCTTATTAACATATTTTTTAAGGAGAAAACTTCTAGTGTAGATGTAGCCTCAGTGAGTCACCAGCAATGGGGCTGTTTGCATCTAACTAATTGCCTCATTAGGCTATGTCTTCACTCAGGTAGAGTCGGCTGTTGCAATCCATCTTCCAGTGTTTGATTTAGCAAGTCTAGCTAAGCCTCACTAAATCAAACCCCTAAGACACCTCCTGCTCTTTGCTACTATCCTACTCCCACTGTGAGGGCACCACCAAGCTCAACTGAAGGTAAAATCAACTCCAGATACATGTTGAGGGACAGTGGGAAGAAAAGACCCATTGACCTGGCAACAAGGCACCACTGGGAATTGAACCCAGGACATCTTACTTACAAGGCAAGCGCTTTAGCCAACTAAGCCATGGTGCCCTCCTTGAAAGCAGCCTTAAAACTGTTCTACTTTATGGTGCCAGACACCCCCTTCCCGTTCCAAAGTGCAGCCGTTCCCCATTCCCCTCCAGTTCTTGCCATGACTCAAGGCCTGCGCAGCCCAAGACATTAGATTGGCAGCTGGAACCCAAAACCTTTGTGTCAATTGTAGCAGCACCAGGCCCCAAAGGGACAGACCCAAGGCAGCCGCCTGGTCCTAAGGCCGGGCCTGCAGCCAGGGGGAGGGAGAAGAATCTCTCCTTTCAGCTGGAGTTGAATCAGCAACCTAAGGGCACTTGCCGAGCACCCGCTACAGGCCTCTGCTCTGCCAGCTGAGCAATGGAAGGTGCCTGGGGCAGGCTGCTTTGCCCAGGTGGCCCTTGGATGAGTGTCAGGTCAAGAGCCCCCCGAAGGAGACGGCCTCCCAGGGGAGGGGCAGGAGAACCCAGCAGCACAGGGGTGTCACAGGCGCTTCACCCGCAGAAGGACCCTTGAGTGATCCAGGCAGAAACGCCGCGTCTCGCTCCCTGCAGCTCCCCTTGCTGCCCAGGCAGGCGCTGTCCCTTCTCCCACCGGCCTGGGCCTGGCCTCCCTCCCCCGCCCGGCATCACAGAAAGCCCCTTGGCATGAGCCTGGGCAAGCTCAGGCTGTGGGCTCTGGGGCCAGCCACCTTGTGGGTCAGAGGCCCCTACCCACAGTGCTACTCTCAGAGCTCCCTCAGTGCCACCTGCCAGGAGGGGGAATCTCCCGCAGGGCCGGTGCGATGTAGGAACCTCTCCCAGGGCAGTGCCCCCAGCCCAGTCCCTGCCCCTTGCAGGGGCAGGTAAGAGAGACCCCCCTCCTCTCCCCCAGAGAGAAGCCCCCCTGGGCTGTAGGAGGAGGATCTGGCCCAGGGCTGCTCCCAGCAGAGGTGGCTTTGATCCCAGCCTGGGTCCAGGGAAACTGCTCCCTGTTCCCAGCACGTGCGAGGTTGGGGGAACGAGCAGGTCAGTGTTTGCAGATATTTACACTTACTTGCATAATGCGTACACAGATATGCAGGGCTCGGCACTTAGGGCAATCTGCCCATCCGTGGTGAGTAGATTTTAGCCCAGTGTGGGGCTCAGTGCAGTCTACGCATGCGCAGTGATATGTAAATAAAATGTTACCGGTCTGGCAAAGGTTTGTGAATGGTTTGTCTGTCCATGGTATAAACACAAAGGCTGGAAACACTGGCCTGATCCATGGGGGCTGGCCGAAAGCAAGGCAGGGAAAACACTGGGTGAAGGGGGGGAGGTATTTTCTCCACCAGGCCTTTCTCCCTCGGAATCCCTGGGGACGTTGGGTTTTGTCTCATTTGGTTTCCCTTTTCCCTGCGTCCCTCCTCACTGTGGGGAGGGGGCAGCTCTCGCCCTCGCGGTGGAAAGCCCTGGTACTGGGATGGGATGGGCAGATGTGCTGAGAGTGAGTCCCTGGGCTGTTTGGGGAGAGAACTTTCTCATGTCTGCTCTTTCCCCCACCACCAGGATGGCTGAGTGGTTAAGGTGATGGACTTAAGATCCAATGGACATTTGTCTGTGTGGGTTCAAACCCCACTCCTGGTAGCTTTGCTTCTTTAGTAAGACATTGATCTGGATGGTGTTTAGTCCTGCTGTGAGGCAGGGGACTGGACTTTGTCTCTGAAGGTCCTGTGGGCTATATCTGCACTGGCAGATTCTTGTGCAAGAACATGTGCTGCTGTGTGTGAGCTGAGCTTTTGTGCAAAAGCATCCATGGCAGTGTGGACACTCTTTTGTGCAAGAAACCCCTGTCCTGAACTCTTGTGCAAGAAGACTTACACCTGCTAGAAAAGAGCATAGCTCTTGTGCAAGATGCCCTTTCTTACTACACTTTACTGTAAAACTTCTTGCACAAGAGCGAGTGGGCAGTGTGGCCCGTCTTGCGCAATAACCCGCCAGTGTAGACACAGTCCACCAGTGTGGACACAGCCTTCCAGTTCTAGTCCCGGTTCTGATTGGCTGAGCTGGGAGGAAGTCACAGGGAAGAGACTCAGGACTTTGTTGTTCTCCTTAAGTCCCAGCAAATGAGCCAGAACCAATCGTCTGCTCAGGGAATTGTTCTGCTTTTCACCAGTGGTTGTCTCTGAGCAGCTCCTGGGTCTCTCTGTGTCCCAGTGCTTCTAACCCACTGGCTGAGCCATCCCTAGGCCGGGCTGTGGGGCTGTAGCTCCTTTGAGACACTTTAGTCTGATCCGTCAGGGTGTGAAACTCCAGACTGAGGGGGAGTTTCAGCATCAGGCTTCTGGGTTCTGTTCCTTAATCTCCACCCCACTCAGTCACCCACCCCCAGCCTCTTCCAGCACAGCCTGCCCCACCTCCCCCCACAGGGCTTCCACAGGGGCCTCTGTCCCAGGGGGAATGAGGAGCCCCTGCCCCCGCACCCACCCACCCTGCTGCAGCTACCACCAGAGCAGAGGATTTACTCAGCACAAGTAAGTGCCTCTGTCCCCCCTGACCCCGGCTGTTCCCTCCTGTTTAGCTGCCTGGCCCCAGGAAAGGTCACATGAGACTGCTCATATCACCCCTCTCAGCACGGAGCCCTGGGCAGCCGCCCTACTCGCTAAGGTCTCAGGCTGGCAGGGCCTGCAGGGATACTGGGTTTGAATGACAAGGTGTTGGAGCAGCTATTAAAAGGCTTCTTCCTTGGCAGGGGCATTGTGCTTGTGGATTGGCTATTTCTTGGATGACTGGTGCTTGCACATGCAGCTGGGCTTTAGCAAATCAGAATGATGCAAGTCGTGAGTAACCCAGCGCCTCTGGAAATGGGAGTGGAGTAAACAATACAATATTGTCTAAAAAAACCCAACAATTAAAAGTCAAAGAGTGACAAAAATAAATTACTTGAGTAAAGTAGAAATACCCAAAAAAAGGTCCTGAGTAGTGTAATCAAATAATTCTACTTAGTCACTTTCCAACTCTTCCTGGCAGACAGGGGTTCCTGGACCCAGCTGGTCCACAGACTGGCAGTTTGTTACCACTGACATAAAGGAGCCCCAGGAACTGCAGTTTCAGGAAGAAACAGCAAGAGATTTTGATTTTGATTGGGTGCCAGGTGTTCCACATGCTAATCAGGAGGCATATTTCTGTAAAAAGGGACATGGAGCATATTCTAATATACAGCTTTCTAAATCTGGTGGAGCGTGTTTGAATGGAACAAGCACTTTGCTGAGATTATTTCTGTTCTTTAGTTTTCTAAGTGTTGTGTGAAAACATTCCCCATGAGGAGAAAGTGAATGCACATGAGTGTGGGTGTGTAGCAAGGAGTGCTCTACTAAGACTGTAGTTTCAGTGATCATTTCTATAGTTGGTAACTAGAGAAATGCAGCTGTAAGTGGTTGGTCTCGCTAACCATGAGGATGAATGACAGTGTTCTCTTCTGAGCATGAAATGAGCAGACAGTGTTGCTTTAATGTATTTGCTGTCTGCTGTTGATGATTGTTCCTTCTTTCCTGCTGGGAAGTTGGAAAAAGAGAGCATAGGCTGAGTGGTTGGCTACTGTCAAAAAGTTCAAAATTAGCTTTGAAGTAGAAAGGAGGAGGGACTTCACTTTATCATTCTGTCCTGGCTTTTCCTTAATTCCTAGTTTTATTTGTACTGCTCTGGTCCTGATGCTGGGCTACATCTACATTGGCATGATTTTGTGCAAAAGCACATGCTTTTGCGCCAAAACTTGCTGCCTGTCTACACTGGCGGGGAGTACTTGCACAAAAACACTGACATTCTAATGTGTGAAATCAGGGCTTCTTGCACAAGAATTATGATGCTCCTGCTCAGGAATAAGCCCTCTTGCGCAGCTGTTCTTGCACAAGAGGCCATGTAGACAGGCAACATGAATTTCTTGCACAAGAAGCCCTATGGTTAAAATGGCCATCAGCGCTTTCTTGCGCAAGAGAGCGTCTACACTGGCATGGATGCTCTTGCGCAAAGGCACATGCCAGTGTAGATGCTCTCTTCTGGAAGGCTATGTCTACACTGGCAGATGAGAGAAGTCGGAATTGCAAATGCCCCGGGGGTTTAAATTTTCCCTGCTCAATTTGCATGAACATGGCTGCCGCTTTTTTCCAGCTTGGGGCTTTGCCGGAGAAAAGCGCCAGTCTAGACGGGGAACTTTCAGAAAATAAAGCCTTTTCCAAAATGTCCCTTATTCCTGATTTTAAGGCTTTATTTTCCAAAAGATCCCATCTAGACTGGCGCTTTTTTCCGGACAGCGCATCATCCCACGATTTCTGTCTCTGAGGTGATCCTGACCTCCCGGTAACAGGATGTAGCTAGAGACAGGGAGAGGTAAATGGGGTTAGTCACCACTGAGACCTCATGCCATCCAAGACTTTAACTGCTAGAGCTGGTTGCTTCTTTGCAGCGGGCAGCCAGGGTGGCTGACGGATGCCCCAGGAGTCTATCCTAGGGAGGTGACAAGACTCAATGTTCATTTCTCAGGAATCATGCATTCAGTCACATACATTCACACACTCAACAAATGCATGATTTAACAACCAGAGTTATATACCAGACTCTCCCTCCAGAATGTTCTTATTTCCAAACTCCTGACAGAACTGTGGTTTTTTTTTTTAAGCAGGCACACTGGTTTTGAACTGACCCGAGTTTAAAGGTTTGGATCCAGCAATTCCACCAAGCACCTGAAGCCACTGGAAGCCCTCTACTGATTCTCAAAGTAGGGATTTAAAAGGCTCCTCACCTTGCTTGTGGTGCCTGGAGTTAGGTAGGGAGTGGCCCATGGTTTTCCCAAGTGAAAAGCAGGATGTGTGAATCTGAGTCACGACATCAGAATTGTCATGGAATAAACACACCCTGGCTACATCTACATTGGCCCCTTCTCCGGAAGAGGCATGTAAATTTCTAACTTCAGAATAGGGAAATCCACGGGGGATTTAAATATCCCCCGCAGGATTTAAATAAACATGGCCGCCGTTTTTTTTTCCGGCTTGGGGAAAAGCCGGAAAAGAGCGTCTAGACTGGCACGATCCTCCGGAATAAAGCCCTTTTCCGGAGGATCTCTTATTCCTACTTGCAAGTAAATTAGGAATAAGAGATTCCTTGCAAGTAGGAATAAGAGATCCTCCGGAAAAGGGCTTTATTCCGGAGGATCGTGCCAGTCTAGACGCTCTTTTCCGACTTTTCCCCAAGCCGGAAAAAAAGCGGCGGCCATGTTTATTTAAATCCCCCGCGGATTTCCCTATTCTGAAGTTAGAAATTTACATGCCTCTTCCGGAGAAGGGGCCAATGTAGATGTAGCCCCTAGGTTTAGGGTTCAAGTCAGACAAAACCATTTTAATATCCCAGCTGGGTGTGGTGGTGTTGCAGATGGCAGGGAGTTACCCCTTACCGATACAAGCCTCTCCTCAAACTCAAACGTCTGAAATATTTATACCTTCTTATAAAGTCACAGTGGAAATTTACAGAGAAAAGAGGAAGTAAGGCACTTTACTCTTAGATGGTAACATCTGCTTGACCCGATAAACAGCAAGCAGTGCGATTTTTTTGTTTGTTTGTTTAACAGCATTGTGGTTTCTTGCTCAACTTGCTTAGGAAGCTCCCTTCTGACGCAGGATACGCTGCGTACAGTTCAGTCCTTGGCCAGGCTAGTGAGGCCTACCTCCTATGTATTGGACATAAATATTTTACTTAATTTAAAATAAAGTTTGATCAACTAACATGAGAAATTTAAAAGGTTTAATCTCTTCAATAATTCAAATGCAACTGCCCAGATGCATCCCTAGCAAAATGGCTTGACTAATTATGTAATTAACAGTGCGTTTCCATTAGCAACAGTAATGTACAGAAGATTTGGAGAGGGCAGGGCTGTGATTGGCCGGGCCAGGCCTGAACACTGCTGAGGGAATCCACTCAAGGCAAATTGCTCAACACCAGGACTACTGATAGCCCTTGACTGGAGACCTTTCCAAAATAGGTTACAAACCAGTCACACTGAGCACTTCAGCCGCCAATCCAGCCTGCAGGAAGCCTCATGAGCAAAACCCCTCAGATACCCCAGCTCTTTCTATGCCACAATCAGCCCTGGGCTTACACACAGGTGAGGGGTTATACAGCCCAATCTCTCCAACCCAGAACAGATGCATCCGGTTCCAAAGAACCAGCCATGAATTCCTGGTCAATTTATACTTTAGATCTTACCCACCAGATCACAGTGGACCAATCCTTTAGAATCTAAATGTTTATTAATAAAAGACAGAAAAGGTTGAGAGTAAGGCTGTTAAGGAGAATACATTATAAACATCAATCAGCAAGTTCTTGATGCAGTATCTTAGTGGAGATGTTACAAACTACTAGCATAAGTCTTTGGGGTACATCGTGGCTGTGTCTACACTGGGCCACTTATTCTGGAAAATCAGCCGCTTTTCCGGAATAAGCTGCGAGCTGTCTACACTGGCCCTTGAATTTCCGGAAAAGCAATGATGCTCTACTGTACAAAATCAGCCGCTATTCCGGAAAAACGATTCTGCTCCCGCTCGGGCATAAGTCCTTATTCCGGAACACTGTTCCGGAAAAGGGCCAGTGTAGACAGCCCAGTAGTCTTTTCTGGAAAAAAGCCCCGATCACGAAAATGGCGATCGGGGCTCTTTTCCGGAAAAGCGCGTCTACATTGGCCAAAGACGCTTTTCCGGAAAAAGGGCTTTTCTGGAAAAGCAGCCTGCCAATGTAGATGCTCCTTTTCCGGAAAAACTGAAAATGGAATAGTATTCCGTTTAAGCATTTCCGGAAATTCATGCCAGTGTAGACACGGCCCGTATGTCAGGATGGGTCAGCAATCCTTCCCGTGTCTCTGTCCTTAGCAAGGCTGCATCTGGGATAAGTAGCAAGACTGAAGACAAGATGGAGCCCCCCTCATGGCATTTGATATTAATTTCTGGTGTCTCCCAAGCTTGAGCTAGTTACATGGTCAAGTGACGTGTTTCTTGTGCTCTGGCTGCTTTGCAGCTTTCCACACGCATTCTTCAGGTGTGTATTGGCCACCTTGAGAACTATTGTCCTTGGAGCTATACTGACTAGCATAGTCACTCATAGGACATTCCGTCTTCATGACAGGCAGTCCATACACAGCATCAGCAGAGCCCATAGTCATAACTCCCCATGCAAACTCCAAACAAATACACGAATACCATACACAGAATCAGCACAATATCAGTTTTTGTTTGACACCACACACAGCCCACTTTGTACCAAATTTGGGGCAAACAGTTCCCTGTGATTACAGCAGTTATCTGTATGATCACCTTAAAATCCAATAACGTAACAGGGGCCTCAAGAAAGGGTTGGGGTCCTGAGGAAGGATCTGGGATGCAGAAGCAGGGGGAAGGTGCAGTGTGTGGCCAGGAGACAGGGTGCAAGAAAAAAGGAGGGTGTCAGTGCAAGCTGGGAGTGCTGGCTGCTGGGGGAAAGGGAATTGAGGTGATTGGGAGGGAGTGTCTGGGAAGGACAGAAATATTACCTGGCTTTGGGCCCCCTTGCAGCAACATCTCCAGTCACACTGTCTTGGTCACCCCAGAGAGAGGCCCTACTGCTGCAGCAGCAGCCACACAGACCAAGACCAGCCCCAGACACCAGAGGCACCACTACTGCACCCATTCTGAACAGGGCTGGAGGTGTTGCTACTGCAGCCACGCAGCTCAGGAACAGCCCCAGAGGCACCCCTGACATGGCCATGTGGTCCTGGAGGCCAGCAGTGCAGTGGCAGCAGTGCCTCTAGTGCCGGGCACAGGTTGGGTGGCAATGACTCAGCCAAGCGCTGCCTCCTCTCTAGTGGCTACAAAGCACGAAGAGGGGATGGGGCTAAGCTCCTTCACCCTCAGCACATGCTCATTTTGAGGTGGGGCCTGGCACTGCCTTGTGGACAGGATCAAAGTCTTAGGAAGGCTGGATTCTGCTAACAGAAAATTTTGCTCACCCCCACTATAGGGTTTCTCACCTGTGAGGGATCAATTATACGCAACAAGCCTTGAACTCTCGCTATAGCATACCCCAAAGTCAAAGCAGTTAAAGGATTTTTCTCCTGTGAGAGTTCTCATGGATAACAAGGTGTGACCTCTGACTGAAACATTTCCTACAGTGAAAGCAGGTGAATAGCTTCTTCCGTATGGGTTTTCCTATGTCTTACACAGGTTGAGGTCTGACGGAAGCTTTTCCCACAATCAGAGCAGCTGAAGGGTTTCTCTCCTGTGTGGACTCTCCTATGTCTAACAAGGTATGACCCATGACTGAAGCTTTTCCCACAGTCAGAGCAGCTGAAGGGTTTCTCTCCCGTGTGAACTCTCCTATGTCTAACAAGGCATGACCTCTGACTGAAGCTTTTACCACAGTCAGAGCAACTGAAAGGTTTCTCCCCTGTGTGGGCTCTCCTATGGATAACAAGGTGTGACCTCTGACTGAAACTTTTCCCACAGTCAGAGCAGCTGAAGGGTTTCTCTCCTGTGTGGGCTCTACTATGGATAACAAGCTGTGACCTGTCACTGAAGCTTTTCCCACAGTCAGAGCAGCTGAAAGGTTTCTCTCCTGTGTGGGCTCTCCTATGGATAACAAGCTGTGAGCTCTGACTGAAACTTTTCCCACAGTCAGAGCAGCTGAAAGGTTTCTCCCCTGTGTGGGCTCTCCTATGGGTAACAAGGTGTGACCTCCGACTGAAGCTTTTCCCACAGTCAGAGCAGCTGAAGGGTTTCTCTCCTGTGTGGGCTCTCCTATGGATAACAAGGTGTGACCTCTGACTGAAACTTTTCCCACAGTCAGAGCAGCTGAAGGGTTTCTCCCCTGTGTGGGCTCTCCTATGGGTAACAAGGTGTGACCTCCGACTGAAGCTTTTCCCACAGTCAGAGCAGCTGAAGGGTTTCTCTCCCGTGTGAACTCTCCTATGGATAACAAGCTGTGACTGGTCATTGAATCTTTTCCCACAGTCAGAGCAGCTGAAGGGCTTCTCTCCTGTGTGGGCTCTCCTATGGATAACAAGGTGTGACCTCTGACTGAAGCTTTTCCCACAGTCAGAGCAGCTGAAGGGTTTCTCTCCTGTGTGAACTCTCCTATGGATAACAAGCTGTGACCGGTCATTGAATCTTTTCCCACAGTCAGAGCAGCTGAAGGGTTTCTCTCCTGTGTGGGCTCTTTCATGTTTAATAGGAGTTACACAGTCACTGCAAGCACAAGTTGAATGTTGATGGGGGATTTTCTTTTGAACAGTTTCTTTGTTTGTTTTCAACCTTCTGCTCCTCTGACTGGATTTATCCTGTCCTGCTTCTGGATGGTTTCCCTGCTGCCTTTGTAGAATACGCTGAGTCTCACGAGTCTCTCCTTGCTCCGGACTCTGAGAAACATGCCCTTCAGATCTTCCCACTAACACCCCACATGGAACCATTCGCTCAGGTCCTTCCTCCTGAAGACTCCTCTCACTGTTCTCATTCAGCATCCCATCACCTGCAGGGATTGAGAAAGAAACCACACAGGAGTCATTCCCTGTGCTGAGCTGAAATAAAAATTCTCAATGGTGAATAGAATATGCGGGACAAACCCAAAGAATGGCTGGAAAGATACAATAATCATGAGCTGAGTTCACCCTACACCTCCATAACTCTTTCCCCACCCAGCACTCTTAGTGTGGAGTTGAAGACAGGCTGAAGGGCCAGTCAGACTTGATGAAAACACACAATAAACATCTGCTATGAGAACACAGACATTGGTTTGAGTCAGTTTAGCTGATTTCTCACCTGTGTGGGTGTCACTGATGATCTCCCCTTCCTCACAGCCTTGGAGATCCGGGATCTGCAGCTCTTCTCCTCGCTCCACCCAGGAGAGCACATGAGCTTTGGAAATAGGAAATCCTATTCGGGGAGCAATTAACCAACTGCTGATCTTGTTCATTAAGGTCTGTGCCATTCCTGCTTCCAAAGCCAGGATCTGAGTCTCCTACCCAGACAGGCTCTTTCCCCACCTTCCAGAGAGTGGTCTCTGGCTGGTACAAGATCCCAGGATACACTAATTCCATACTCCCCCTGTACAACTACCATGTTGGGAATAGCCCAGCTGACTCCCATGGGGAACTGAGCGCTCTGCTGCACTCTTACAGGACACAGTTCAGTCTCCTTTAGGGCCTGTTCCATACTTGGGCAGGACAGGAACACACTGCTCATAAGGGGAGAGCTCTAGGACTTTCAGGACTGACAGACACCCCTAGACAGGACTCATATTTGAGCTGACACATGTCAGGTCTCTAGGGCTGGGAGGGAAAGGATACAGCAGAGCTCTAGAGCCCTGTGGGCTCTGCCCACAAAGCTCTTGCCTGGGGGATGGAATTGCCCTGCTCTTGGGCTCAGATGCTCTAACTGAGCCAGAAGGAGGCAGGGGAATTGTCTGATCAGGAAAATGAATCCTTGGCTGGCCACTTAAAGCCCTGCCTATGGTCCACACTCCTGATCCTGACTGACTGTGCCATGGTGGGCCCTGTCAGCTGCCCACAACAGCTGTCAGTCCTGCAGACAGCCAGGGCAGTGCCGGCCTGTTCCTGTGGCCAGCCAAGGTGGAGACAGGCTGGGCTGCTTCTCTGCTGCTCGTAGATGCTCCTGCAGCTCAGCTCCCCTTCTGCAGCCTTGGTTCGACTCTGCCAGCAGCAGCAGCCCTCCTCTTGTGGCCAGTCGAGCCTGCCATTTGGTGCCCCTCTGGCTTACACAGAATCTACCAGAGGCAGGGAAGGACTCTGAGTTGGCGCCTTCCTTCCAGGGGCTCAGCACAATGGCACAAGGGGACCCTGCAGACGCTAAGAGCAGCTGCACCCAGCCCCACAACTCTGGTACCTGCCTGGGCCCTTCCACTGACACCTCCGGCCAAGGCACAACATGGGCAAGATGGCTGGAACCACAATAAGACCTTGGCTGTGGGAAGAGCAGCACCACTATTATGACACTGAGTCACCTCTCACGCAGGAGCCAGGATTACTGGGGCACATACTGCTGATATTGGGGGTTTGGACAATAAAGGACCCTGATCCAAACCCAACCCAGCTGCTCCAGAGCCCACCCAGCTTTTGTTACACAAAGGGACAGGAATCCTCACCCAGCCAGATCACAGCCACATAATTCTCCTGCATCACATCCCTGTAGAGGGCTCTCTGGCCCGGGTCCAACAAAGCCCATTCCTCCTCAGAGAAATACACAGCCACCTCCTCGAAGCTCACTGGCTCCACCACGGCCATTTCCTGTCCCTGGCTCTGCAGGCCAGGGGCTGAGCTGGAGTCAGACATGGGTGTTCTGCAGCCTGTCAGGAGGAGAAGGGGAATTGAAGACATTTCAAAAAGGGTTTTAATCCTTTCCACACCCAATTCTGCCCAGACTCTGTCCCTGGTGGAAAACATGTTGGACTCTACGCTGAGTCTAGATATTCCATAAACACCACACACAAGTTAGATCTGAAAGCCGTATTTATTTCTCTCAATACCTGGCTTGAGTTACATTACTTTGCCTGCAACAATGGGATTCAGTTCTCAGCACCCAGTGTTTCTGCTAAACAAGCCACATATTCATCTGCCTGGACATGGACATAGATTTAATTTAATTTGGGCTGCAGTATTTATAATCCTTCATCTTCCTACATTGATTTGCAGCCCAAACTTTGGTTCTCTCATCTGGCACAGACTTTATAAACTCTCTCCACAACAGAGAGGAAGTGAAGTTAATATGAGTATTCAGATACATATTATTAAACACGTGTGCTGAATGTTTACAGGATAAAACCTTAAAATTCATGGATTCATGGCATCAGAAGATATCCTTAGCCATGCAGTCTGTCCACTCTGCGGCACAAGCCATTACACCTAGCCCAGCTACCCATGCACAAAGCTCTGTTTCCCCACAGCATATTTTGTAGAAAGTCGCCCAGTGTTGATATGAAGACATCAAGAGATGGAGAACCCATCAGTTCTTTGCTCATTTGTTTCAGCAGCTAATCCTCTTACCCATCAAATATTTGTGCCTCTTCTCTAGCCTGAAATTCTCTGACTGCAGCTTTCAGTTATTGACTCTCACTGAACTGTATCCACTAGACCAGGGGTGGGCAATTCATTTTGTTTGGGCGGGGTGGGGGGGAGACTCCAAGATTTTGGAAAGTGATTAAGAGCTGCACTCTTCCAAGACATTAAGTAGGAAATACAGTGTATGGGATGGACATTGGGAGAAGATGGGAGCTTTGGGTAAGGGGTTGGGATGCAGGAGTGAAAGAGGGTTCTGGGAAGGAGTTTGAGTGAAGGAGGCAGGTGTGATCTGGGGCACTGGATTAGCCAACTACTCATGAGATATTTAAAATAATGTTAATTTAGAGAAGCAGCTAAGTGGACAAATAAGGGGATGAGGGTTACTTGGATGCAGTAAAAGAACAAATAGTTTGGGTATGTGGAGTGGACAGCAGGAGTGGGGGGGCAGAGAACTAGATGGGGAAGGGAGAGGTTGGGGTGCCAGAGGCAAGCTTTGGCCAGGAGACTTACCTGAGTGACTCCCGACCAGCAGCCAAGCACCTCTCTGAGGCAGGCAGGGAGCCTGCTCAACCCTCACACCGGCTACGGAGTCATGTGGGTGTGTGAATAACTATGAGCCGGAGGAGAGGGGGCACAGTGCTTCCTTTCTGGCCAGAAACCAGCCAATGAGATTGTCCTGGGGGTGGAAGCAGTGCCTGTAGTCTTCCCTCTTCACCTCTGGGCTCACCTTCGCTTTGAGGGGCTTGCAGGTGGGAAGTGGCAAGCATGGAACTAGCCCATAGCTCGCTAAGCATCAGTGGGCCGCATCCGATGGCCGGGCGAGCTAGATAGGCTGTATTTTGCCCAGGCCTGCACTAGACCGAAGAGCCCTTGCGTATCCAGAAGTTTCTCGCCATGAACAAACTGATACCGTGGAAGCCAGTCAGCTCTCAGCCTATTTATTGTTTGAAACCAACCCCATATTGAAACTGACTGAGCAGTGAAATCTGAGCCTGAAGGTGCCGTCCGTTGTGTGCTTTAACTTCACCCCTTTAGCATCACACCTTGTAGATCAGTGTTTCTCAAAGTGTCTGCAGGTCCCCATGCAGTGCCCCTGGGGCTCCTCACTGATCACTGGGGGTATGTCTACACTACCCCGCTAGTTTGAACTAGCGGGGTAATGTAGGCATAGCGCACTTGCAAATGAAGCCCGGGATTTGAATTTCCCGGGCTTCATTTGCATAAGCGGGGAGCCGCCATTTTTAAATCCCCGCGGCTACACGGGGCTCGAACTAGGTAGTTCGGACTAGGATTCCTATTCCGAACTACCGGTACACCTCGCTCCCCGCTTACGCAAATGAAGCCCGGGAAATTCAAATCCCGGGCTTCATTTGCAAGTGCGGTATGCCTACATTACCCTCCTAGTTCGAACTAGGAGGGTAGTGTAGACATACCCTGGGTGATTTAGGGCTGTGTGCACCGTGGTCACTGGGTTTGGTTGGTAACTTCAATGACAATCCCATGAAGATGTTTTCACAGGAATTTCTCATCATTTAAAGAATTTCCACCAACAAACTCACCTTGTCTGAAAGCTCCCAGGGATTTTCCTCTTGCTCTCTCCAGTGCAGAGGGCAGAGTGTCTGGTGGGGGAAGGGATAAGAGAGGTGAGATTCCAGGCTCTCCTATTTATAATAATGTCCCCATTCTGAACTCTGCGTTTCAATTGTATGAGAGACCAGACAGAGACACACTCAAATGTTTAGTATGAAAAGGTCTGAAACTTTCCGTGTCCTCTCTCGCTTGGGCACCTTCCAGCAATGGAGCCAACATCTCTGCAGCCTCATCCCCACCCCAGGAGACACAAACTGAAAGCAAGATTTACTTTTCCCTGCTCATCCCCTCCCACCTGGTTTCTCTCAGTCACTTACCACCTCTTGTCATAACCTAGAGCTGCGCTGGGGAAAGACATTGCCATGACATTAAGTTTACCTATTCAGATCCCTTGACACCAACGGGAGGCTCAGAGTTTGTAAACCCCTGGTTCTATCTGCAAGCAGTTTACTCTGTTTGCTCAGTGCCTCTAAGGAGAGCAGCATGATGGGGCCGTCATTCTCCATGTGGGAATTGAGGCAGGGGATGGTTGGCTTCAGAGGCCAGATTCAATAGTTTCTAATAGTTAAACAACTTTCCCCTACTCCATCCCTTCTAGGTACCTTTGAATTCCTTCAGAGTCTCTGACAGAGCAATCGTTTTCTGGGAGAAAGCGTTGACTTGTTCTTCCAGTTCAGGGGAAATCTCTTCTGGCAGCTGGAACTGCCCCGTCTCACACCTGGACAGAAACAATTCCATGTGATTCTATTTCATTTACAGATGATAAGATTTGGCTAGTGAGTCTCAGCTCTAAAGAGGCCTGGAGTTAGAATTCCTTGAATTCCCCCAGCCTGAGAGCAGGGGCATCACAGCCCATGGATATGCAACCTTCGTCCCACTGCTGTTCTTCACCTCTGGCCCGGAGAGACCAGCTGGGGACAAAAGTGGAATTGAGTTTCAATGGCTAATTCACTCTTTAGCTTCCAGGCGATGAGGGACAGGATGTTCCCAGATGAAGGGCTGCAGGAATCTGTCCACTGGGAACCAGACTGAGACACCAGTTTCTCCCTTCCCTGCTCCTTCCACACAGGTCTCTAAACAGCCCTCAGGTAGGACAGACTCTGGGTCCCTGCTGCCCTGGTCTAAATGTGCCCAGTGTCCAGCAGTGACAGACCCATATTCCAGCCCCACAGTCCTGAGGCAGACAGTCCCCAGGTAGGTGACAGCTCTAGGAAACATCTGAAGTCAGACTGTGCCCCTGAATGGGGAATTCCAGAGTCTGCTGTGCAAGGGTGAGACCCTCAGAATTAAGTGAGTCAGAGACATTTCTATCCAACATCTGGCTGTAGGGCCCTACGGAGATGTGGTGCCAACATCAGCTCCAAGCTCTTTCCCTGCACTGTGCAGTATGACAGAAGTGCGAGCCACCTACCTGTTCAAGGTGTTTCTGACGTCCTAGAGAAAAGAGACAGAAAAGAATCTCAGCTGCACTGGGCACACGCAGGGAAGGCAATTTGCAAATATGGAGAAGAGATGCCCTGAACTGGTCCTAGGGCCATAGATTCCATGAGCTAATGGGGCTTTGCCATTTCTAATAGCTCTGTGCCTGTGACTGCAAAGCACAACAGTCACTCGCATGGCAGCAATGCACACGCCGAGTTACACCCAGATCGGATGGCTGGACCCCAGCACTTGTGCCTGCATAGTGGGTCTCCCTAGCTGAGAAGCAGAAGTTATGAGGGGTGGGAGAGGGGAGCTGTGAGGGGATGGGGGCAGGGCAAGAGGGGGAGGGATGAAGGAAGCAGGTGTCCAGTTTGGGACTGGAATCCCCTGGCCCAACAGGCTCCTGGAGAAGCCAGGCAGCACCACTGGCCCAGGTGGGAAGTGGCAAGCATGGAATTAGCCCATAGCTCGCCCAGTTTGCAGCTCCACAGGCTCCCTACCAACCCCTGTGCAGCCCGTGGGGAAGTCCCTGAGTCAGCATATCCGGCTCTTAGCATTGAAGCAACTGGGGCGGGGGAAGGAGATCAGCTGGGCCAGGGCAGGGCAAGAACCACTCTTGGGCAGCACGGTGAACAGGGTTGGCCACTGACCAGGCTCCCTAACTTTAATCCAAGCCCCTTCCCTTCTGTCCCCCCTCGCATCCAGTTCCTCCAGTGCCTGGCTGGAACGGCTGCCCCACTGCCAGCCCTGCTGCTTGGCATGGTGCAGTCATGGGGCCAAGAGCAGGGGAATCCTCAGTTGTGGAGAACAGAGGGGGGCGGGATGGGGGGCCTGGAGTGCAGGGGGCAGGAGAAAGAGATGGACCAGAGGATGTCTGGCTTGGGGGTGGAGACACAGCTTCTCCCAGGGTCCCCTCAATGTATTGTTCCCAGCATGATATATCAATTGCGGGACATATTAATGTGGCTTGGAGTTTTTTTTGGGGGGGGGGGAGAGGAGGAGGTGTCTTTCAACTGTGTTTTCAACAACAGGGTTTCATGTTGATAAGCTGAATTTCACAAAACTGAAGACGTCCCTGACAGCGATAACAACTGTGAATAAATTGTACCAAAACACCAACATCGAGCCTGCCACTTGCAGAATCTAGTTTCATTTATAGATGTGGTACAAGAAGAAACAAATGACACCTAAAAAAAGATGGCCAGGCCCACTTTTGCCAGATGCTAAGCACTATACATTAAAATTGAACACTCAGCAATTGGAGCAAAAATGGTGGAAGCAGAATACAAGCCACAGATCATTCGGCAATGCCAGAAAGGATGGAACTCTGTGTTCATGGCTGTGGAGAGAATTCGGTGCATTCGGAATGAACAAGAAAGGTCCATGAGAAATGTGTTCCCAGGACTCCAAATTAGTATGCAAGAAGCAGTTCTTCGCTTTATGCTTTTCTTTTTGTTAACCCCCCGCCTCCCGCTGATCATTCTGTATTTTTATTAACATTACGTATTGGCTAGTCAAAAGGCTGAATCAAGCAGAGCTGGTTTTATTGGCAGAATATGCCATGGTTATGGGCCCATTGGTGAAAGCACTAAATATTATCCAAGCACAGATAAGTACACTAATGGAATGGAGTGCAGCTGCGTAAATTATACCAGCTTCAGGGGGTAGCAGAGATTTTTTTTTCAGTTTATCCTGTACAGACTAACAGTCTGGCAGCACTCTATAGATTAACAAAACATATGTGGTATCACGAGCTTTCGTGGGCACAGCCCACTTCTTCAGATGACTGGAGTTTTGAGTTTAGGCTGTGCAGAGCCAAAATAAATACGTCTGTACAGCCTAAACTCAAAACTCCGGTCATCTGAAGCAATGGGCTGTGCCCATGAAAACTCATGATACCATCTATATGTTTTGTTGTCTATAAAGTGCTACCAGGCCATTTGTTGTTTTTTATATTTAAATTATACTTGATGGTTTCAAAACTGCAAAGGAACAAGATGCCCTCTTGAGGCCACTGGTAGATGGACTTCAGTGCACCATTCAGAAATGTTTTGGTGAAATAATTGAGGACCTGAAGCTAATAGCAACTGACATCTTGATGCCAAATATTAGGACCACTTGGAACACGCATGAAACTGGGATTAGAAAAGGTAAGACTGTCATTTTAGACAAATGAAACTACAAAGAAGCTTGATGGGTATTTGGTGTCTTCAGGAATCCAATTTAGGAGAGACCATGGAGCTTCTGCACTCTTTTTCTAGAATTAGGGAGCTGTGCGCCAGGGCCAACAGACCTCTGTCTCCATCAGCTGCCTGTGAAAAGATTCTTCCGTGTGATGGACTCATTTCTTCATAGACAAGCAAGGATTGGTCAATTTGAAAAAAGATGCTCCTATGGTTGAACAAACATTTTGGAAATTAATCATTACAATGAAAAAATGCACACCGTGAATGTGGACAAAATAAATACATTTCTGTAATCTGACTTGTATTTAATTTGGTCCCTCTTCATCTTTATAAATGAAGGCAGTGAGTGAGTGTGTGTGTGTGTGTGTGTGTGTTACTGGTGACCTGCAAGAACTTGGGTGGTTAAGCATCGGGTTCCATAGGACAACTGTTTACTTTTGCATACTTAAGTACAATTAAAATAGGATACTTTTGTACTTTCACTGAAGTAGTTTTACAGAAGATTACTGTGATTTTTACTTACATTTGTTTCAAAGTAGCAGGACTTTGAGTTGCATTGCACAGAGTAGTGACAGAACTAGGCATTGCATTTGCACAGAGTAAAACAATGAAAATGGGTTGCAGAGACGGGAGAGCAATTCTGTGAGTCCCGGGAATAAGACAAGAGAAAAGTGAGGAGACTCTGTCCTGTCTTTAGCTCCCTGTTTACATTGTAAACACCTTTCAGATGCAGCAGCACGAACACACACTCGAGTGGGCCGGGCGCAGTGCGGGGGGGGGGGTCTGCAGCCTCCTGACCCTGCCCAGCGCCTCCCAGGTGAATAAGGGATTAAAATAAATGTTGGAGCAAATAAAAAGGCCCCTGGCCAGGGCCACTCTGTGACTCGCGCCTCATCCCCCTGGGGAAGCTGCTTTAACCCCCCCCCCGCGCTGGGGCTTCGCTCTCGGTGCTGCAGAGTTTACCTGGCGCCCCTCCCCCCACCGGACCTGAGTCTGCCCAGACCCCACCCTAGCCCCGCCCCCCGCCAAGTCCACGTGAAGCCGCCTCTGGGGCGGAGCCGCGTCCCCCTCGGGACACTCACCGCGCGCGGGTAGAGACGGGCAAGGGCTGCGCCAGAACCGCTGCGCATGCGCAGTGCCTGGGCAGGAGTGGTACCACCTCTCAGGTGAGCATCCCCCGCCCCCCTCCGCGCGCCGCCTCGGGACCAACAAAGGGCCGGTCCCAGCGCCCCGCGCGCGCACCCGCCGCAGCCTCCCTCGCGTAGCCACGTGGGGCCCAGAGCGAACCCTGCAACCCCAGCAGCGCGCGCCGGCCCCGCCCACCTCGGGACACCCCCCGCTCCCAGCCCGGCAGGGAGGGAATCCCCCGGGTCGCTCCACGCGCTGCAAAAGCCCCGCCCCACCTGCGAGCCGGCCCGGGCTCCGAGAAGCGGAAGTAGCCTCTGGCCGGGGGGGGCGGGGCCAAGCAGCGCCCGGTCTGAGCTAAGCCCTGGCGCTGGAGTCTGGTCGGAGTCACGGACCTGCTGCGCATGCGCGGTCTGACGGGCCGCCCCGTTCTACTCCGCCGCGGGCAGGGAAAGGGACCAGACGTCGCCGCGGTTACTGCGCATGCGCCGCGCTCCCTGAGCCGGGAGCCGTTGTGAGGGGCCGTTGGGGCCGTTACTCCCTGCGGGGCGGAGGGGCTGCGCTGCTGGTGGGTCCGGCGCTGGGTATCGGGGCGCTTCCTGATTCTCGCGCCGGCCTGGCGGGGGGTGGGGAGCTGGGTGGTGCCGGGCGCACAGCGGGGCTGAGGGGGCTGCAGAGTGTGCGGGGGAGGGGGGGATTTGAACACAGGGGGGGAGGGCCATGGCCTGAGGGGCGCAGCGATGTGGGGGGCGGTTCTGCCCGGGTCAGTTAGCGGGGGAGGCCCAATGGACCCTGCAGGGGGGGAGCGAAGCTTTTGGGTCTTTTTCGGTTTTTAATTTTGATGGGTTTTTTGTCCTCAGTGCTGGTACCTCAACCCCCGCCCCCGGTCCTGCCCCCCCACTGCTGAGCTCAGGACAGTGACACGGCCCCGGTCCCCCAGCCCAGAGGCAGCCATGGCTGCAGAGAGCCCCGTGGAAAGTGTCCGGGAGGAAGCGCCGCGTCCCGTCTGCCTGGAGGATTTCACAGCCCCTGTCACTCTGGAGTGTGGGCACAATTCCTGCCAGGCCCCCCTCAGCCCTCAGGGCAGAGACACTGAGCAGCAGGGACCCCTCCGGCCCAACCGGCAGCTGGCAAACGTGGTGGAACTAGCCAAGCCGCTGAGTTTCCAGGCAGCAAAGAGAGCAAGATGGGACGGGGTGTGTGGGAAGCACCAGGAGACTCTGAAGCTGTTCTGTGAAAACGATCAAACTCCCATCTGTGTGGTGTGTGACAGATCCCAGGCTCACATGGTGGTGCCCAAACAGGAAGTTGCCCAGGAGTACAAGGTACAGAGTGGCTGTCCAGTGTGATGGGAAATAACATTGGGTTTTAATTACAGGCTAATTTCACTGACTGTTACCAGCCACAGATGTGAACCAACCAGTGTGAAGCAGTGGTCTCCAGCTTTTTAAAGTATCACTTTTTGAATTTAAGTGCAATCCAGGATCTACCTCAAACCCAAATGCCCTTGCCCCACCTCCTTTGTGACCCTTTTCTGAAGCCCCGCCTCTGCTCACTGCATCCCTTCACCCTCCCCCATCCTATCTCCCTTTCATCAGGCAGGAGCAGAGGGTTGGGGTGCAGGAGGGGATTCAGGCTCTGTAAGGGAGTTTGAGTTCAGGGGGCTCAGGGTTAGAGAAGGGACTTGGGGTGCAGGAGAGGTACATGACTAGAATAGGGATTCAGGATAAAGGCTCCAGCTGCACACTGCTTACCACAGGTGGCTCCTCTGTGGTGGTGCAGTGGAGCTAAGGACGGCTTGCCCCTGCACGACTCTCAAAAGCAGCCTACAGACTCCCTCTGTTTGTGGAGATAGAATGCAGGGTGGGAGAAAGAAACAGCTCCAAGGCAAAGGGCAGGAGATGTGCAGCAGCAGGTAGAGGGGGCAGCTGATTGGTGGCTGGTTGGTGACCACTTCTGTAAAGCCTTCAAGAGATGCTGTAAAAAGTAAATGTTCTGGCTTTGTGGCAACTTATGTCAAGTCTTTACAGATACTTGATGTGGGAAATGTTTCTCTGAGGCTCTAAATCCTGAAACCCAGCTCTCACTGGTGGCAGGAGGGGTGTTTGCACTAGGGAAGGTGTTAATAATCAGAGAGGTTTAGATTGCAGGAGCTAAAGGTCACTCTGTCAGTGAGCTGCCTTGGGACTGGAGAAGAGGAGGTTACAAGCTGTTACTGATTGGATGACCAGGAAGAATAATCTGCCATTTGCCTTATAGATCCGCAATGACATCTGGGCCCTGCACAATACCCAGCATGGGAAAGTCCCTGCTCTGAGCAGATCGCAGTCCAGTTAGACAAACTGTGGGAAGGGAAGGTGAGGCAGCAAGTTGGTCATAGTCGCTAAACACATCAGGGATAGAGTTCGGTCCTGAACCCTGGTCCAATTGTTAGACTACACTGCTCCCTGTCCCTCAGCATCACTGAACAGTGCTGAAGTGTGGCTCTTAGGAGAGAAAGATGCCTTGATAAAGCCCTAGGCTCAGCAGGGAGAAGAGGTTTCCCACTGGAATGCTGAACTTCTGGTCTGCTCTGTGAGGGGTTAAACTCTGATGCAGCAGCTGGCACTAGATGAGGTTGCTGGCTGGATGCTGTGTGGGGCCCCGAGCACCTTCACTCCACCCATAGCAGGGTTTCAGGAAGCACAGGTCTATACCAGACAGAACTGGGATTCAACTGGATTGTAGCAAGAGTTCAAACTGGTTAACTGATGAGCTAATGTTTATCGGTGCCAAATACCGGTTAAATTCCCCACTGCCCCTGAAGTTCCCACTTGCCTCTGGCAGCTAACGTCAATCTGCAGCTGCTGGGCGTTCCCATTGGCCAGCAGTTCTTGTGGCCACCCTGGCAGACCTCACAAGAGATCCCTGGCCCCAGGAGAGCCCATGTCCGCTACCAATCCTGCTTGTCAGCAGGTTAAAAAATAGTGTCACTGATAAAATTGTAATCGGTTACATGATTAGTATTATTAACCACTTGCATCATTCTTTACGAAGGTGCCACCACCGATCTGTCCCCCCGTGCTCGTAGGTGTCCTCCTGCGTCTGCAGTCTCCTCCTGTGTATTTTTCTATCGACGAAGCCATGTCCAGGGCTGAGATCCTGCTGGACAGGGGCAGAGCTCCACAAAACTGGGACTCTCTTAAAGGCAGACAAATAGGCTCCCAACATCTAATGTGGTTTGCCCTCGTGCTTATTTCTGTTTCTTCAGGAAAAATTGGAGACTCATTTGAAGACTCTGAGGGAGGAGAGAGAAAAGCTGCTCAGAAGGAAAACAGCAGCAGAACGGAAAAGCCAGGAGTATCTGGTAGGTGCCTGTGGCTATGGACCAGCAGGGACTGGCAGTGGGAGGGCTGAGTTTGGAGGCAGATTCCTGTGTGGCCTTAGTGAGGTTGGGCTTGTTTGTCTTTCTCCTGGATCATGGATTGCTGGCTGAGATCCATGTGTAGAAAGGCCTTGAGCATCCGTTTCTGTGCATGAGTTAATGTCCATCCTTTGTGGCTTTCCCAGACATCCTCCCCAGGTGAGCTGAATGTGCCCCTGAAGGACTGTCTGCTCACTTGGTATATTTATATTTTTGCTTCTTTTTCCTCCCTGGGTATCTCTGTCAGGCTGGTGCTGAGTCCTGCCCCTGGTGCTCTGGATATGAATTCCCAGAGCCCATGAATAACAAAAGATGCTGCCCATGACAGACATGGGAACATCCCTTTCAGAGGGACACGGGATACAGGAGATGCTGGAGGAGACATATCTGCCTAGTAATCACAAAGAGTCAAATATTGCAAATTTTAGGGTTTTCCAAGAAATTCTCCCTATTGCGCACTCAGCTCCCTGTGAAAGGGCTGTGGGCTCCATCCATGCCCCTGACCAGCCCTTTCCCTGTTTTCACACAGAAATGGACCCAAGCCAAGAGGCAGATGATTGTAGCTGAGTTTCAGCAGCTGCTGCAGTTTCTGGAGGAACAAAAGCAGCGACTCTTAGCCCAGCTGGAGCAATTAGATGAGGAGATTGGGAGGTTCCAGATTGACACTGTCAGGAACCTCTCCGTGCAGATTTCCCGTATCAGCGAGGGGCTGGGGGACCTGGAGGGGACATGTCAGAAGCCAGTGATTGAATTCCTGCAGGTGAGACTGAGGGACAAACATCCCAGCTCCTCACACAGCGAAGAGAGACTCCTGAATCACAAGTGCTCGGTCCCAGTTGTCAGATCTCAGTGTAACACTTTGTGCATTGCTGCCATGTGAATGACTCTTGTGCTTTGTAGAGTTACAGGCACAGATCTATTAGAGATGGCAAAGCCCCATTCACTCAGGGGATCCATGTTCCTGGGGCCAGGGCAGGGCCTCTCTTCCTAGGTTTGCAAAATCCCTTCTCAGAGGTCCCCTGTGTGTGTACAATGGGGCTGAGATTCTTTTTTGTGTCTTTTTTTTTTCTAGGACGTCAGAGGCACTCTGAGTAGGTACGTGGCTCTCCCCTCACACTGCACAGAGCAGGGAAAAGGCTTGGAGCGGATGTTAGCACCACATCTCCTCAGAGTTCTACAGCCAGATGTTAGACATGAATATTTCTGATGTATTTAATTCTGAGGGTCTCATCCTCGCACTTTAGACTCTGGAATTCCCCATTTAGGGCACAGTCTGACCAAGTGTTTATTAGAGCTGTCACTTCCTTGGGGATTGGTTGCCACAGGACTGTGGGGTGGAACATGGGCCTGTCACTGCTGGGCACTGAGCATATTCAGCCCAGGACAGCAGGGATCAAGAGTCTGTCCCACTCGAGGGCTGTTTGGAGACCTGTGTGGAAGGAGCTGGGTTGAGGGGAGCTGGTGTCTCAGTCTAATCCCTAGTGGACAGATTCCTTCAGCCCTTCACATGGGAACCTCCTGTCCCTCAGCATCTGGAGGCCAAGGAGTGAGTTGGCCATGGAGACTCTATTCCCCTTTTCTCCCCCAGCCAGTCTCCCCAGGCCAGAAGTGAAGAACAGAAATGAGATCTTTGAGGGGAAGGTTGCATGGCCGTGGGATGTGTTCTCCCTGCTCTCATGCTGGGAGAATTGGAGGAATTCTAACTCCAGGCCTGTTAGAGCTGAGACTTACTAGCCAGAACTTATCAGCAGTAAACGACATACAATCACATTGAATTGTTTCTGTCCAGGTGTGATATGGGGCAATTCCAGCTGCCGGAAGATATTTCCCCTGAACTAGAAGAACAAGTAAGAGGTTTCTCCCAGAAAACGATTGCTCTGTCGGAGACTCTGAGGGAGTTCAAAGGTACCTGGAAGGGATGGATGATGGGAAAGCAGTTCAAGTATCTGTGACTATTGAATCTGGCCTCTGAAGCCAGCCTTCCCCTGCCTCAATTCCCACGTGGAGAATGATGGCCACATCAGTCTGCTGTCCTTAGAGACACTGAGCGAACAGACCCAACTGCTTGCAGAGAGAGCCAGGGGTTTGCAAACTTTGAACCTCCTGTGACGGACTGGGCTTTGTCTAGGCACAGCTTAGGGCGTCCGCTCAGGGCGAATTGCTCAACTTCGGGGCTCCTTACAGTCCCCAGACGGGTGACCTCTCCAAACAGGCCACAAACCAGTCCCACAGAGCGCTTCAGCTTCCTGCCTGAAGCCTCACGAGCAAAACCCCTCCGGCACTGCAGCAATATCCATTCCCCAGATGGCCCCAGGCCTCATGCACAGCTGGGGGGGTCTTAACACCCCTTCCCACCTATCCCGAACAAGTTCTATCCGGTTCCAAGAAACCAGCCACAGATCCCTGGTCATCTTACCCTCTGGATCTTACCCAGAAATCACGCTGAGCCAATTCCTTAGCGTCTAACATCTAAAGCAAAGTTCATCATCTAATAAACCATCTTGTTAGTCTTTCAAGTGCTACATAGTCCTGTATTTTGTCTCAGCTACAACAGACTAACATGGCTACATTTCTATCACTATTTAACATCTAAAGGTTTATTACTACAATAAAGAAAAGCATGAGAGTAAGGTTGTTAAAGGATAGTACATTACGTGCATCGAATCTCCCGGTTCTCGATGCAGGCTCTAACAGAGATGTTACAGCTGCTGGCTTAAGTCCTTGTTGCGCATCCTAGGATCAGGATGGGTCCACAGTTCTTTCCGGCCCTTCAATCCCTGCACTGCTGCCTCTAGGATTAAGTGCTGAGCTGAGTACCAAGATGGAGTCAGCCACATGGCCTATTTATCCCTCCTTCCTGGTCTCTTCTTGACTACAGCAGGTCACCTGACCCATGGCCTATCTCTGTGTTCCCTGCTGGTAGCCCCTAGGTATGAGTCATCACTCTTGAGGTGTGTCCTTGGCCTATAGGGCTATTGTTCCAGAGGTTTGCTTGTTAGCTTTGCCCATAGTTCAACCACATTATAGAGAAACATTTGGTATCCACACAAAGTACATGCTTATAAATTCACATACCAACATTATGCAATCACATGAATGGCATATGTGAAATCAGAAGAAAGTAGGCTTCTATTTGACACCTCACATGGCCCCCCCTTTGTGCCACCTCTGATGCCAACATCCCGCCATGGGTGCAGCAATGATCTGGCTGCTCCCCTCAAAATCCAGTAACGTGACACCTCCCATTCAGAGATCAAAATGGCTAAAGTTATTGTGATAGCAACGTGCCCCACCACCACAGCTTCAGGTTATGATAAGAGGCAGTAAGTGAATGAGAAACCAAGTGGGAGGGGGTGAGGAGGGAAGAGTAAATCTCATTTACAGCTTGTCTCTCCTGGGACAGGTGTGAGGCTGCAGGGATATTGGCTCCATTGCTGGGAGGTGCCCGAGTGAGAGAGGAAATGGAAGTTTTAGACTCTTTCATACTAAATACCTGAGTGTGAATCTGTCTGGTTGCTAATAGAATTGAAACGCAGAGTTCAGCATGGGGACATTGTTATAAATAGGAGAGCCTGGAATCTCACCTCTCTCATCCCTTCCCCCACTAGACACTCTGCCCTCTGCACTGGAGAGAGCAAGAGGAAAATCCCTCGGAGCTTTCAGACAAGGTGAGTTTGCTGGTGGAAATTCTTTAAGTGATGTGAGAATTCCTGTGAAAACATCTTCATGGGATTGTCATTGAAGTTACTAACCAAACCCAGCGACCACGGTGCATAGAGCCCTAAATCACCCAGTGATCAGTGAGGAGCCCCGGGGTGCTGCATGGGGACCTGTGGACATTTGGAGAAACACTGGTCTATGGGTTTGTGATGCTAAAGGGATGAAGTTAAAGCACAAAACGGACGGCACCTACAGGCTCAGATTTCACTGCTCAGTCAGTTTCGATATGGGGTTGGTTTCAAACAATAAATAGGCTGAAAGGCTCCTTCACCCAAACTCCCTCCTAGACCCCTCTATCTGTCCTGCATCCCAAACCGTTACCCCAAGCATCCTCCTACTCCCAATGCCCATCTCGGTTCCTCCATTTCCTGCATTTATGTCATGGAAAAGTGCAGTTCTCAGCCACTTTCTATTTGCCCCACTCCCCCCCCATGAAAATTTGGCCCACCTCTTCGAATGGATACGGCTCAGTGAGAGCCAATAATTGAAAGCTGAAGCCAGACTATTTCAGACTAGAGAAGAGGCACAAATGTTTGATAGGGAAGCGGATTAGCTGCTGAAACAAATGAACAAAGAACTGGTGGATTCTCCCATCTCTTGATGTCTTCAAATCACTGGGGGACTTTGTAGAAAATACTCTGTGGGGAAACAGCGTTGTGCCTGGGTAACCGGACTAAGTGTAATGGCTTGTGCCACTGAGGGGGTCAGACTGGATGACTGAGGATATCTTCTGATCCCATGAATCTTAAGATCTCATCCTGCTAACACTCAGCACAAGTGTTTAATAATAAGCACACGTATTTAATAATACCACCACCATTCGGATGCTTAACTTCACTGATTCTCTGTTGTGGAAAGGGTTTATAAAGTCTCTGTGAGATGAGAGTAAAGTTTGTGCCGCAAATCTGTGAATGAAGACTAAGGGCTTCAAATACAGCAGCCTGCATTTAACCTATGTCCATGTTCAGGCAAGTGAATATGTGGCTTGTTATCAGAAACACTGGGTGCTGAGAACTATAGTCCATTGTTGCAGACACAGTAATCTTGTAACTCAAGTCAGGTACGGAGAGAAATAAATATGGATTTGGAATCTAACTCCCGTACGCTGTTCATGGAATAACTAGACTAAAACTTTTGTCCACAGTGGCAGAGTCTAACACGTGTGTCACATCACTAGGGACAGAGTGTGGGGAGAATGGGGGTGTGGAAAAGATTAAAGCCCCTTCTGAAATGTCTCTAATTTGCCTTCTCCCCCTGCCAGGCTGCAGAACACCCATGTCTGTCTCTAGCTCAGCCCCCAGCCTTCAGAGCCAGGGACAGGAAATGGCCATGGCGGAGCTGGTTAGTGTCCAGGAGGTGGCTGTGTATTTCTCTGAGGAGGAATGGGCTTTGCTGGACCCGGGCCAGAGAGCCCTCTACAGAGATGTGATGCAGGAGAATTATGAGGCTGTGAACTGGCTGAGTAAGGATTCTTATCCCCTTGGGTAACAAAACCTGGATTTGCTCTGGAGCAGCTGGGGTGGGTTTGGTTCAGGATCATTCATTGTCTTTGCCCCCGATGTCATGAGTATCTGCCCCAATAATCCTGGCTCTTCTGTGAAAGACTGTCCCCTCCGTGGCCCCTCCCAGGGAAAGCAGGTTGAGGGACGTAACAGTGGAGCTGCTCTTCCCACAGCTAAGGTCTCAGTGCCCTTCCCCCCTTTCTTGTCCATCTTGTGCCTTAACTGGAGGTGTGAGTAGAAGGGCTCAGGCAGGAACAGCAGGTACTAGAGGTCTGGCTCCGGATCTGGGTCTCGCTGATCTTCGTGCCTGCAGGTTCCCCTGGTGGCAGTGGGCTGAGCAACTAGAAGGTGGGTGCAGTTCCCAAAGTCCTTCCTGCCTGTAGCTAATCTCTGTGACATGCTGTTCTAGCCAGTGAGAGGGGCTGGATGCTGGGGCTCAAGGAGGGTGGGTAAGGCAGTTCACGCACTGTGAGTATTTTGTCTGAGGTAGCTCTGCAGTAGAGAAACGTGAGCAGAGCTCTCCTTGCGTTTCAGGCACAGGTTGGGTTTCCTTTCAAAAGTTCAGCTTAATTCTCTCTGGGGCTCACTTGCCTCTGTGTGCAGTGGAGATAAATCACGTCAGCTGTGTTGTGTTTTTAGAGTGAAATATCTTCGAGTAGGGACTTTTTTTTTCCTGTGTGAATGTCTGGCTTCATGCTCAGGAGACCTGTGTTCAGTTCTCTGCCCGTCAATCTTCCTGTGTGACCTTGATCAAGTCCCTTAGACTCTCTGTGTGCAGTCACCTCTCTCTTTAATAGCTATTATAGTGTGTCCCTGTTTCTCAGGACTGGGAAGGATACCTACACTAAAGAGCAGTGATGCTTAACTCCATATGTGCACCCCAATAGCACAGTGGGGTCCTGATTTACACCAGAGTTCCCAGGTGCTGCTGTGATTGATAATTTTGCTTCCCGCAATGACTGCAGTGCCATTAGAATTGCTGCTAGCAACACAGAGTGTTATGGCTGTTCAGGGTGGCTCTTTCTGGAGCTCTGATGCTAGCTGCACTGGCAGAGCCTGTGGCGTATCCATGCAGCACAGCTCAGGGTTGCCGCTAAGAAAGATCCAGGCTCCGTTTGGAGGCTAAGGCACTCGGCCAAGTTTATTGTGAAAAGGAGCAGGGTACTAGTGTCCCAGCTCCTTAGGCACAGGTATAGTGAGACTTGTCCCAACCCAATAACGGTACCAGTCAGTCAGCAGTGAGAATGCTGCCCCTCAGCCAGCATCAACATGCCCCTCCTGAGACTTCTCATACATTGACACAAACAAGATGCATGTTCCATGTGTTCTACCCCCTTAGCCTCCTGCCTGTTTCTTTGAACAAAACATCCGTATCCATTATCCCCTCCTCCCGCTCTTGTGCACAAGGCTCAGTGTCTTTCTGAGCCATCTCTTAGGACTGTGTTTGCAGCTACTGTGGAGATGTGTGTTGATTGGCCTCTTCCTGCTCAGGAATGTTCTTTCCTGGTTAGTTGGTCCCCAGTGTTTGACCATTTTGTGAAAGCCCACCCTGTTCTAGTTCAAAAAGAATGGGCATACACAGCTGCAATAAACCTTTTGCGAAGTGTGCTGAGTACCACGTCAATGGGAATGTTCAGATGTGATGACTATGATTATTTTATTTAACAGCAGTAGCACAGTGATCTCCATGGTCATGTCACAGGTGGATATTCGGAACAGAAAATGAAGTTCCAAGAAGGGGTGGGCCAAAGCTGAGGGAAACACACTCACAAGGTGTAAAGGTGATAGATTCTGTGCAGCCCTGGAGGGGCACCAAATCAGAGGCCAGGCTGGCCACAAGAGCCAGACTGGGAAACCACACAAAGGCTGCTGCTGGCAGAGTAGAACGGAGGCTGCAGAGGGGGAGCTGAGCAACAGCCACAAGCACCAGAGAAGCAGCACGGCCCAGCTCCGCCCTGGCTTGCCCCAACAGAAGCCCAGCACCACCCTGGGCAGCCATGAGAATGGCAACTGTTGTGGCCGGGTTGATTTAGATGGGATTGGTCCTGCCTAGAGCAGGGGGCTGGACTTGATGGCCTTCTGGGATCTCTTCCAGTTCTATGATTCTATGATGAGATAACATGATCTTGGTAACTAATTGACCATTCATTATCAGTGGGGAAATAGGTCAATGGAGGGATGATAGGAGTTACTATAGAGAACTTTCTGGGTGTCTTACTGGTAAGTCTTGCCCACGTGCTCAGGGTTTAGCTGATCGCCATATTTGGAGTCGGGAAGGAATTTTCCTCCAGGGTAGATTGGCAGAGACCCTGGAGGTTTTTCGCCTTCTTCTGTAGCATGGGGCGCAGATTACAGCTGGAGGATTCTCTGCATCCTGGGGCCTTCAAAGTATCTGAAGGCTTCAATATCTGAGTTATAGGTGAGAGGATTATTCTAAGGGGGGTGGGTGAGATTCTGTGGCCTGCACTGTGCAGGGGGTCAGACTAGAAGATCATAATGGTCCCTTCTGACCTTAAAGTCTATGGGTATGTCTACACTACAAAGTTAATTCAAACTAACGGACGTTAGTTCGAATTAACTTTGATAGGCACTACACTAGCGCTCCACTAGTTCGAACTTAATTCAAACTAGCGGAGCGCTTAGTTCGAACTAGGTAAACCTCATTGTACGAGGACTAACCCTAGTTCGAACTTACTAGTTCGAATTAAGGGGTGTGTAGCCCCTTAATTCGAACTAGTGGGAGGCTAGCCCTCCCCAGCTTTCCCTGGTGGCCACTCTGGCCAACACCAGGGAAACTCTATTGCCCCCCTCCCGGCCCTGGACCCCTTAAAGGGGCACGGGCTGGCTATGGTGCCCGTGCCAGGTGCAAGCCTGCCAGCACCCAGCTAGCAGACCCTGCACCTGGCACGGCTCGAGCCACCCACCCGATGCCCCCCAGCCCTCTCCCTCGTCCCGGGACCAGGCTGGCGGCTCCCGGGAACTTGCCCGGGACCGCAAGAGGCGGGCACCCGCCTGGTCTAGTGCGGACATCGTGGACCTTGTCCACGACCTCCACACTAGGCACAGGAAAGTGGCCGTCTAGGGCAGGAGAGCTGCCAGCCTGGCCACCCAGGAGCAGGTGTACATGAAAATCAAGGTGGTCCACTGAGACCCCCGACCCTGAGCCCTGAGCTTACAATGGCCGTCCTGGGTCAGACCAAAGGTCCATCTAGCCCAGTAGCCTGTCTGCCGACAGCGGCCAACCCTAGGGACCCTGGAGGGGATGGACCGAAGACAGTGACCAAGCCATTTGTCTTGTGCCATCCCTCTCCAGCCTTCCACAAACTTTGGGCAGGGACACCACTCCTACCCCCTGACTAATACCACTCCATGGACCCAACCTCCATGACTTTATTTCACTTCTCTTTAAACTCTGTTCTAGTTGTAGCCTTCACAGCCTCCTGCAGCAAGGAATTCCACAGGTTGACTCTTTGCTTCGTGAAGAACAACTTTCTGTTACTACTTTGAAGCCTGCTACCCATTCTTTTCCTTTGGTTTCCTCTAGTCCTTCTATTATGGGAACTAATGAAGAACTTTTCTGTATGCACCCTCTCCACCCCACTCATGCTTTTATAGACCTCTATCATACCCCCCCTCCGTCTCCTCTTTTCTAAGCTGAAAAGTCCCAGTCTCTTTAGCCTCTTCATATGGGACCTGTTCCAAACCCCTCCTTGTTGTAGTTGCCAGTCTCCCCCAGTTTTGTTCAAGAAAGAGAGATTCTATTTTTGAACACATGTTTTCTTTATTTTGTACATCAGGAAGGCGGGCTAGGGAAGGGTAAGTGGAAGGAGGTGAGGGAGGAATGGGGTACGCGCCCTCGATGGGGAGGACTGGGCTGGCTCTGCGGGCTTCTCGGGGTGGAAGCTCTCCTGCAGCCCCCCAATTGCCTCCTCTCCCCAGATGGCAGCCTGCGGCAAGTGCAGCCGGTCTGATGGCCAAGTGCTGTGATGTGCCCAGTGTGGGCACTCCAAGACAGGACTGCATTGCAAGCGGGGCACCCCTGAGAACTGTCAGTCCGGGGTGGGGGTCGGGTCCCTTTAAGCACAGCCCTCGGATAGAGCGTGGAGTTGCTGCCTCAGGCTAAGTCCTCATCTGATGCCCTGCCGGCACTGCTTCCGGCCATCCTTAACCCCGGTTCAGGGTCCACTTAATGTGGACATGCTAGTTCGAATTAGCAAAACGCTAATTTGAACTAGTCTTTTAGTCTGGATGTGTTAGTTCGAATTAGCTTAGTTCGAATTAACTAATTCGAACTAAGTTAGTTCGAATTAGCGCTGTAGTGTAGACATACCCTATGAGACACAGGCAGTTGGGATCAGGTGTGTGGCACATAGGCAGGGCGTGAAGCAAGCAGCCAAGGATTCACTTAGATGCTCAGGCAACTTCCTCTGCCTCCTCCTGGCCCAAGTAGAACACCTGAGCCAAAGATCAGGGCAAGCCCAGCCCACCAGCCAGGGGTTTTGTGGACAGAGACTTGGGGAGCTAGACATCTGCTGGGTCCTTCATCTCCAAGTTCTAGTGACCTGACATGTGGCAGCTGCTGTCTGATCCCTGCCTGGGGATCTTGGTGTCACATCTTCATGTCCTCACTAGAGCTCCCCTTCTGAGCAGTGTGTTCCTGTCCAGCTGTGGGATTCCGGGCGGATGGACCGGGCTGTGAGGGGGTCTGAGTTGTACCCTAGAGAGTGCAGCAGAGCGTTTAGCTGCCCTGGGGAATGAGCTGGTCCATTCCCAAGGTAGGGGAGTGATGCATCTTTACTGCAGGGGAGTGTGTCCTGGGATCTTGTACCAGCCAGAGCCCAGTCTCTGCAAGGTGAGGAAAGGAGCCTCTCTGGGTGGGGGACTCGGATCCTGGCTCTGGAAGCAGTAATGGCAAAGACCTTAATGAACAAGATCAGCACTTGGTTCATTGCTCTCCAAACAGGATTTCCAGTCTCTGAAACTGATGTGATCTCCTGGGTGGAGCGAGAGGAGGAGTTGCGGGTCCCAGATCCTCCGAGCTGCAAGGAAGGGGAGATCATCAGCAACACCCACACAGGTGAGCAATCAGTTAAAGGGTCTCAGAAACCAATTTCTGCATCTATAGCAGATGTAACTTGTGTGTTTTCATGAAGTTTGACTGACTGTTCAGTTTGTCTTCAACTCCAGTCAGAGTGTGATGGGCGAGGAAAGGCTCGGTTCTCTTCTCTGTGGAAGGGTTGTGAAGGAGGACAATGAACTCAGCTCATGATAATTTGACCATTATTTGAGCGTGTGTCCCCTTTTCTATTCCTCTTTTAGAGTTGCCTTGCAGTTCATCATGGAGAATAACTCCTGTCTGGATCACTTCTCTATTCCAACAGGTGACGGGACACTGACTGAGAACCATGAAAAGAGTCTTCAGCAGGAAGGACTGGAGCAAGTGTCTCCATGTGGACTATTACTGAGACGATTTGAAGGACATGTTTTCCAGATACGTGAGCACGGAGAGAGCTGTGAGAGTCAGCATAGCCCAGAAAAGCAGCAGGGAAACCATCTAGGAGAGGGACAGGGTAACTCCAGTAGCAGGAGCACAGGGGAGAAAAGAAATACAGAAACCGTTCAACAGGAAATCCCCCATCAACAGTCACCCTGCACATGTAGTAACTGTGAAACTCTTCCTGAACATCAAAGGGTCCATACGGGAGAGAAGCCCTTCAAGTGCTCTGACTCTGGGAAAAGCTTCAGTGAGCACTCACACTTTACAAACCATCCAAAAATACATACAAGAGACACACCCCATAACTGCTCGGACTGTGGGAAAAACTTCACTGCAAACTCACACTTGGTTATCCATAGGATGGCTCACACAGGAGAGAAGCCTTTCAATTGCTCTGCGTGTGGGAAAAGCTTCGGTCAGAAGTCAAACCTTGTTACCCATTGGAAGAGCCACACAGGAGAGAAACCCTTCAATTGCTCTGACTGTGGTAAAAGCTTCAGTAGAAGCTCACACCTTTTTGACCATAGCAGGACCCACACAGGAGAGAAACCTTTCGATTGCTCTGACTGCGGGAAAAACTTCAGTAGTAGCTCATACCTTCTTACCCATAGAAGGAGCCACACAGGGGAGAAACCTTTCAATTGCTCTGACTGTGAGAAAAGCTTCAGTCAGATTTCACACCTTATTAGACATAGGAAGACCCACACTGGGGAAAAACCCTTCTACTGCTCTGACTGTGGAAAAAGCTTTAGTAGCAACACAGACCTTATTACCCATTGGAGGAGCCACACAGGAGAGAAACCTTTCAATTGCTCTGACTGCGAGAAAAGCTTCAGTCAGAAGTCAAACCTTGTTAGACATAGGAAGACCCACACAGGGGAAAAACCCTTCTACTGCTCTGACTGCGGAAAAAGCTTCAGTAGCAACGCAGAACGTATTACCCATAGGAGGAGCCACACAGGAGAGAAACCTTTCAATTGCTCTGACTGTGGACAAAACTTCAGTTTCAGCACAAGCCTTGTTAGACATAGGATGACCCACACAGGAGAGAGACCCTTCAGCTGCTCTGACTGTGGGAAAAGCTTCAGTAGAAGCTCACACCTTTTTAACCATAGGACCACCCACACAGGAGAGAAACCTTTCAATTGCTCTGCGTGTGGGAAAAGCTTCAGTCAGAAGTCAAACCTTCTTACCCATAGGAAGAGCCACACAGGAGAGAAACCCTTCAATTGCTCTGACTGCGGGAAAAGCTTCAGTAGTAGCTCAAGCCTTGTTACCCATAGAAGGAGCCACACGGGAGAAACTTTTCAATTGCTCTGACTGCAGGAAAAGCTTCAGTAGTAGCTCAAGCCTTTTTGACCATAGGAGGACCCACACAGGAGAGAAACATTTCTATAGCTCTGACTGCGGGAAAAGCTTCAAAACAGACTTAGATCTTGTTACCCATAGCAGGATCCACACAGGAGAGAAACCTTACAATTGCTCTGACTGCGGGAAAAGCTTCAGTCAGTGCTCCTGCATTACTAGCCATCAGAATACATACAAGAGAGTCGCCTTATAAAAGCTCTGATTGCAGAAAAGGCTTCAAACACAGGTCAAACTTTATTAAAGATTAGACAGTTCACAGAGGGGAGCAATTCAGTTATTCTGACTGTGGGGAAAGCTTCAGTCAGAGCTCAAATCTTCTTAGCCTTTGGAGGACCCACACAGGGGAGAAATGTATAACCTGAGTTCCCTTTAAGCTGCCTAGCTAGGTGGCTGTGGTCCCAGAAGACCCCTTGGGGAGGGCCTCCTGGGGTACTGACCTGGCCACTGCCACTCACCTTTCTGCTCTCTGGGGCTTCTCACCACCTGGTCCTGCTGGGGCAGCTCCTTGGTCTCCCCTGACCATGGCCCCGAGGTAAGATTCCCGCCCCCGCCTCTGAGCAGTGGTACAGATGTTGAACCTCTTCGGGTCTGAGGAGAGAGCAGTTTAGGGCCCAGCTTCCTGGGATAGCACTCCCCAAATGGGATCAAACCCCAAAGAATGGGGTAAGCCCCATTTAGCAATGAAAGGGGAATGTGCACACCGATTGCTCCCATAGGTAGTAATTGTTTACACTAGGCTTGATAGTAAGTAAAAGTGGTTTTATTAAGTACAAGCTGTAGGAGTTAAGTGGTGATAAGTGAGAACAGGCAGAGCAAAGCAGATTACAAACTCAAAGATAACAAAAAATGCTTTGTTAATGCTACACTGAGACTTCAGTACAAACTTTTACAAACTCCCCCCAAAACCTCTTTCCCAGCTGCCCCTTAAAACCAGGGCTCTCCTCCACCTTGGGATCTTTGGCTCCTTCCTTCAGATGCAGCCCAGCCAAAAGACCAAGTTCTCCAGATGGATGTTATTTCCAAATAACGGCTTGCTGTGTAGACCTGCACTGTAATTCCGAAATAAAGCTGCTGTGTAGATGCACCCCAAAGGTCACTCACTAGTGGCCTGGGCTCCCCATACACAGGAATCCCAGTCTGGTTTCTGTGGTGCTAAGTCTGGCTTCTGAGGGCTGTAGGAGAAAGACCTGGTGTGGACAGGGAAATCCCAATAAACCTCCTGGCAGAGCATCACTGGTCACATCTCAGAGTCCTGGTTCCATCTCTGGGTATAGTTCCTGCTGGGCTTTTCTGGACTACTCCAGATCATTTGATCAGGTGAACTTGTGTTTTTGTTTTAGTACAATGACATATAGAACTTTTTAATTAACACAGACATGTAATGAGGCAAGAAATAAAGCAGGCTTAGCCACTGCAGAAGAAAACGAGTAAGTTTATTTTCTAGATTCTGAGGCTTAAAAGATTTATTTATGTTTCATTCTTATAAATGTGAACGTGTTGAATAACCTACCCTGTGTTGTGGGTTTTCTCTCTGTGAAGGCCATCGGGTCATGCACTTTGATCTCTGGTTAGTTAGATGTGCAGACAGCACAACACAAATGCGAACTTACCAGAATAAAAGCGGTGAGGAGTCCTGTGGCACCTTATAGACTAACTGAAGTGTCAGAGCATACGTTTTTGTGGGCAAAGACCCACTTGGTCAGATGCAAAAGCTTATGCTCCAGCACTTCAGTTGGAGTCCTGTGGCACCTTATAGGCTAACTGAAGTGTTGGAGCATAAGGTGCCACAGGACTCCTCGCCACTTTTGCAGATTCAGACTAACCCGACTACCCCTCTGATACCTTACCAGAATGTTCATTGTATTTTAACCATATGCTAACCTTTGCCACAAGCTGTGTGCTCAGTTTAAGCAATGACAATGGTCAGTATCTCTCAGCAGTGGGGCTGGAGCAAAGGAAGATGGGGGGGCATGACACTTGCCCTGACACTGTGACATCCCCCCCCTGCCCTCCAGAGATGCCTCTGTCTGCAGGTTTCTAATCTCCCAACCAAAACCCTCCAGGCCAGGTACAGCTGAGCTGGACCAGCTACAGCCTGGCCACCAGGCTGCTATCTCAGTGCAGAGATACCCAGAGCGATTCCTTTTGAGTTGGTGTCTCAGGGAGTATCTCTACTTTCCAGCCCCCATGTGTGAGTGCTGCTCTCTGGGGGTGCCTGGGAGAGTTGGGCTGGGGGCAGGGCTGGCCCGAGCCATTCTTGCATCCTGGACAGCGGGCATGTGCTGCATGCACACCTCTGCCCCAGGGCGGCAACCCCTGGTGGGAGAAGATGGGAGTGAATCCTGCTACCTCTCAGGTGCAAAGGGAGCACTAACCCACGTGCAACTCATCTCTAGTGCTCTTGCCTCCAGCAGCTTTGTGCCCCACTAGGGTGGGTTATTTCAGAGACCAGAGAGGAAGAGGGAGGGGTCTCTGGATGTGCGGAGCCCCCTGGCTCTGCCTGTGAAAAGAAAGAACAAGGGCTCAGCAGAAACTTCAACTTTGTGCATCTTGACTTTTTCAATCTAAGGACTTTGAAGAAGCACTTCAAATATCTGCTCCAGTGGTGCAATGGGTCAGTGCACAGTACTTATAAGGCAGTACTTGTAGGAGACATGCTGGGGTTGTGAGTTCAAACCTCACCTGCAGCACTCACTTTGAGTCCCTGCTGGGTTGTCCCCTTGCAGTGGTTCCCAAACTTTTCGGCATCACTCCCCCCCGCTTTTTGATTTGTGAAAACCCACATTCCCCCCCTGGAATTTCTTCACACCCTCTCTCCTCCCCGCTCCTCCCCCCCCCAGGCTGTCCCCAGAGCCCAGGGCCCGGGAGTCTGGTCAGCAAGTGAGACTCGCCCGTCAGTCCAAGCTGCTTTCTCCCCGGCTGCCATTCCTACCTGTCCCGTGCCAGCGCCTCACGCGGACCAGTGGGGTAGGACAGGGGGTGTCAGTGGGGCCCTGCTCTCAGTCCGTCCCTCACAGGCCCTCTGGGCTGCTCGAGGGCTGAGCCTGTCGCCCAGGCCTGGCGCGGGGATGGAACATGGGGCACGTTTCCCCCTGTGAGCATGTGCGGGGGCCATTTTAGCCATAGGGCTTTCTTGCGCAAGAAATCCCTGCTGAGCATCCACACTGCCCCCTTGCGTAAGAGCTCCTGCGCAAGAGGGCTTACACCTGTTTAAAAAAAAAAGCCCTCTCTTACCACTCCGTACTGTAAATTTCCTTGAGCAAGTGCAGGCGGGCAATGTGGGCGCTCTGCGGATTCTTGCCCAAGAACCGCTGTACTTGCTCAAGAAGCCGCAAGTGTAGACATAGCGCGGGTGTCCTTTGTTCTGCAGTAACTGGCTCCCACCATCCCATGGCTGCTGCCGGAGATCCCCAGCTGGGAACCCCTCTCCTGGAGGTTGGGGCTTGGGCCGTTCTATGCAGGAAACCCAGGGCCACATTAAGGCATGGGCTAGCCGGGCAGCTGCCCGGGGAGCCTGATATAAGGGATGCTGTGTGCCCCTTACAGCTAATAACTGCCATCAGGAACTACGCGCCTGTATCACAAGCTACAGCAGCTCCCACCAGCCACCCTGCAGTGACCACCCAAGGCAGGGGCCGTGTTAACCCCCGCAGCGCTGGCCAGCAGCATGCTTCCCCCCGCGGCTGCAGGAACCTGCTTGGCCTGCTCCTGGCAGCACCAGGCTGAGCACCAGTGGCGGTGGCTGGCAGCAGGAGGCATGTGCCTTGCCGCCAGCTCCGCGCGCCTTCTCCTATGTTCCAGGTGGGGGCTGGGCCACACAAGTGCCCTTCCCCAACCCAGGGCGCAATTAACCTGTCTGCCCAGGGCACTGGAATGGCTTGGTCTGGCCCTGAGGAAACCCCCTCCGAGGGGGAAGCAGGGATGTTGCTGTGGTATCCCTGAGAACAGTCAACCCACTCGTCTGTTGACCCAGGGGGTGGCAGCCCGTGGTTCATTTCCCCTTCCTCACCTGGGCGGGGACACAGCTGGGAGTGAGGGTGTCCTGTTTCTCACAGGGCTCTGGCCAGTGGGCTGGGACCGGGCTTGGCAGAAATCTTTCCCAGAGACACACAGGCTGGAGAGATGTTTGTGGGGAAGCATTTTGTAAATGTCGATGGGTGTAAACGGTTCCTGCAAGTGTGGGATCTGAAGCTTTCATTTAAAAATTTCCTCTGTCCTGTTGTTTCTGCTCTGTGGTGTTATCCTATTTGTCTGCCATGCAAAAGGTCTGTGTCAAACCCCGGCGGAAAGAGCCCCCCTCTTTTTCCATTCAATTCTTTCTCTGCCTGCTCCTGTCTCTCTCAGCCCCAGCTGCTTTGCCTTCTGCCCCGGTGTGTACCCTTCCCTGGCACTATAATACCATGGGAAGGGATCCTTTGCCAGCTTCTTAACTAGTAGCTCATTTAGGGCATGTTTACACAGCAGGGCAAAAGTCAAACTAAGATACACAACTTCAACTACTTGTTTGTGTAGCTGAAGTCAAAATAGCTTAATTTGTCTTTTGGTGCTATGGACAGCAGGTAGTGGAAGGAAGAGAACTCTCCCTTTGACTTCGCTTACTCTTCATGAAATGGGGGTTACTGGAGTCAGAGTAGGAAGCCTGCCAACTTGTACTTAATTTGAAATAACAGCTTGCTGTGTAGACAGGCACTTTATTTCCAAATAACACTCCAATGTAGACATACTCTTGTTGTCCCATCACAGCTGTTGCTGAAGGACAGGAAGCTTCAGAGTGCTGAAGGGGGACAATTAGATACTGATGGGGATTCCCCTGCCCCCTTTCTTTCGGGAATATGCTTCTGCTTTTCTATGAGGCTGGAAATGTCAGTGTCCTCTCTCCTGGGTTCTACTAGAGAAATAAGAAACTTTTCCTACCTGAGAGCTGGAGAAAGCTAAGACTGAATTGCTTTGTATACAGGGACTGTAATTGAAGGGAGGGCATTGTCTAGCATAGGGCTTGAACCTATGACTCTGAAATTAAGAGTCACATACGCTACTGACTGAGCTAGCCAGTCTATGTGCAGGGTTCCTCCCCCAATGCCCTGTCACAGGATAGAGGATCAGCGTGTTCTCAAATGCTTGATTCAGGGCTCTGTCCTGTCCCCAATGGGGTGCTCTGGTCTGTGTGGGGAGGCCTAGGCACACTGGCCTCTTTTACCACAAGAATGGCCCCATTTCAGTCTCTCATGTAATAGGAGAAGAGTCCGTAGCAGCAAGGGAAGGTCCCCTGAGTGAAACCAGGCAGAAACGCCATGTCTCACATTCTGCAGCAACCCTTTTTGCCCTGGCAGGCACTGCCCCTTCTCGCACTGGCCTGGGCCTGGCATCCCTCCCCTGCCAGCACCACAGAAAATCCCTTGGCATGAGCCTGGGAAAACTAGAGACTTCAGGCCTGTTGCCCCCGAGAGGCTTGTGCCTTGGCCTCCTCTGCCCATGGCGGCCGGCTCTCCTGGCTGCCCCCTGAGGGCTGCTGGCCAAAGGAGGCAGCAAAGCAGGAATGGGAAGAAGAAGCAAGTCCCACTGAGGCCAATAGCTCAGGCTTAAGCCTCCAGCCCCAGCACAAAACCTTCAGCCCGGCCTCTGTTGCTCCCTCCTCAGAGGGGAGGAAGAAGCCCTGTTGCCTCAGGCCGGGGGAGGTGACAGGAGGCCTCCTCTCACAGCCTTACGCTTTGCTTCCATGCTGGCTAGGGTTGCCAGGGGTCCAGTTCTGAACCAGACTGTCCAGTATTTGAGCTTTCTGTTCGGGAAACAAACTGAGAAAATGTAAATGAGGAAATAGAAATGTCGGGTATTTTCTAAATAAGCTGTAATGTCGATTGTGAGGTGGTGTCAAGTGAGTCCAGTATTTCTGTTGAACCATCTGGAAACCCTAATGCCGACAATCGCAGGGGCCAGGGAGCTCCCTGGCTGGTCGCAGCCTCAGCCACTTCCTGCTTCATGGCCCAGGCCCAGGCAGTCCAGGTGGGTCTCTGTGGGGCCCCAAGACATTTGTTTTGCTGTTGTCCAGGCGCAGGGGGCCCAGATTCTGCAACACTCACAGGCCCCACAGGAGGGGGCTGGTTTGATGCTTCACCCCACAGCCTGGCAACAAGCCCCCAAACTTCCCCTGTGTTCTGAGAGCCCCGTTTGCTGTGTGAATTCTGTGGGGCAGGTTATGTCAGGCCTGGGCACAAGCAGGGTTCAGAACCAACCCACAAGTAAGTCCCCGCTCAAGAGGATTGAGCAGTGTCCTTTGCCAGCAATGTAAATCCAGTCATGTAAGTGTCCCACTCATGTGCCCAAACTTTCTCCGAACCCCACTCACAGTTGCTGCCCTTGCTCAGGGCAGATAAGATGTCAGGGGTGGTTTTCAGTCCCGGGAACTCCAACCCAAACCCTGAGACCCAGGGGTTTATAATCGAGATGATCAATGTTTGCTTCACTTTTCCCTCCCTCCAGCAACACTAAATCTCACGGTAAATTCTACAGTCCCAGCGGCTGGGGGAGATGTGCATGTTAGAGCCTCTGCCCACTGAGCAGTAGCTTTCTGTGCCCAGGGAGCCAGACACCCCCAGGGCTGGAGGGAAATGGGGAATGGCTGCACTTTGGGAGTCAAAAGTGTTGTCTGAGACCATAGAGTAGAACAGTTTCACCAAGCTTCCCAAGGAGGGCACCATGGCTAAGCTGGCTAAAGCACTTGCCTAGTAAAGAGGGGATCTTGGGTTCAACTCCCAGTGGTATTTTACTGTAGCCTTTGCTCACATTTTCTTATGTCTTCCTGGGACACAGAGGAGTCCTCCCCTGGCCACCCATGGAACTGCTGGTTCAGGAAAAGGCTGATTGGGGAGGAACATTGGGAAGAAAGAAACCCCAAGCCTGGAGTGGGTACAGAGGCTGCTGTGACTGGTACTGGCAAGGCAGGGCTCTTGCTGCAATTGCTGGGACAGAAAAGCCAGCAGCACATGCCCTTGTGATTCCCGTGGGTGGGTGGGGGTCAGCACCCAGAGATCCTGCAAGTGCAAAGCTTCTACAGCTATAGTAGCTGCTCCAGTGGTGTAAAAGGCCACTGCACAGTACTTATAAGGCAGTACTTGTGGGAGACATGCTGAGGTTGTGAGTTCAAACTCCCCTGGAGTAATGGTTTCTACTCCCTGCTGCTCTGGCCCCTTCCAGTGAAAACAGGGGGAGCTGTGATTCCAGTTCAGTGGAGGGTCTTTGTTGCCCATTTTCTCCTCTTCCCTTCAGCCATTGGAGACGCTCATGAACAGAGACAAGCTACTTTGTCCCATTTCCCACTTCTTTTCCTGGGCTGACCCAGTGGCTGAAAGGGGCTGCCACTGCTGACGGGGGTGGGGAAGATGTGCAACAAGACCCTGGCCACCCAGCATTCACTCTGATGAGGCCATAATATGTGCAGTGGGAATTTTCACTTATCCCATCCTCTGGGGTGGAATCCCAGCTCCCCCAGCATTCACTGCAAGGCATGGGTTCCCAAACCGGGGGGGGAATGCCCCCCGGAGTGGGCATGAAGAAATTTCAGGGGGGGGAAATGAGGTGACCCAGCTGTTTTTTTTTCTTTTTTTCCTCAAGTTTTGCTGCTATTTTGGATATTTGCTCAGATCCTTTGAGGCAGTTGCCAAAGTAGCTCAGTTGGGAGAGCATTAGACTGAAGGTCTAAAGGTTCCTCATTCAATCCCGGGCTTTGGCAGACACCTTTGCCAATATGGCATAGTCTGTTTTGGCATCTCTCCATCTCTGGTAAGCAAACATCTGCAGTCAGAGTTCAAAGCTGAACCAAGAGGCCCGGAATTACATCGTAAAGATGATCATATTTCAGGGATAGAAACTAGAAAGGGGATTTCATGACACCTCAGAGGTTGTTGACACAGGAGAACAGAGCTCTTGGCTTCAGCTGCTCCCAGCCTTGCAACTCTGTTTTTAATTCCATTCCCCCAGAAAGGAACAGTAACAGAGCCTGCCTAGGACTAATTCTGAGGCTTCCCCATACACAGGACACACTATTTCTGTTTTCTTAGACTGTAAGTTATTAAGTTGATTTAAGCAATTTCAAAATAGTTTCCAAGTATAGACATGCCCTTATAGTCCTGGTCTTCACAACATCCGCTGGCAAGGAGTTCCACAGGTTGACTGGGCTTGTGTGAAGAAAATCTTCCTTTTGTTTGTTTTCAACCTGCTAATATCATGGCACACCCTTAGTTCTTCTATTATGGGAACAAGAAAAATACCTTTCCTTATTTACAGTCTCAACAACAGCCATGATGTATAGACCTCTATCTTATCTCCCCTTGTCTCCACTTTTCTAAGGTGAAAAGTCCCAGTCTCTCCTCATGTGGCAGCTGATCCAAACCTTTCATCATTTTTCTTGTGCTTTTCTGAAGTTTCCAATGCCAAGGTATGGTTTTTTGGGGGGCAGGGGATAAGGCAACCACATTTCCAGTCAGTGCTCAAGTTGTGGGCACCGCCTGGATTTATAGAGATGTAATATGATAGTCACTGTCTTCTTGTCAAGGCCTTTTAAAATAATTTCTAACATCACATTTGTGGCTGCACATGGAGTGGATGTTTTCAGAGATCTCTCCAGCTGTGACTTGTTGTAGCATATTCGCTTTCATTTAGTATGTGTGTTACTTATTGTTTATACTAACTATGGCAGCTGATTCAAACTTTCATCATTTTTGTCGTGCTTTTCTGGACTGTTTCCAATGCCAATGGCAGCTGCCTGCATGAAGCCCTCCCCCCTCCTCCACTCAGGCTCTTATTTCCCCAGGCACCTGACATCTGCAGCCTGTGCAGGAAAGGAGCTACCTGGGAAATGTGCTGGGGTGTTGGCCAGGACTCAGCCAGGTGAGTCTCCCAGCCAGAGCCTGCCTCTGGCACCCCAGCCCCTCCCTTCCCATGCTGAAAGAGCAAAGACTTGGCAGAATTCATGAATATAGAGGAGGCTATTTCCCCTGACTGGGAGCCCAACCCCGGCCGCAGCAGTGGAAGTGCTCAATCCTAGCCACTTGACAGACACAAACCTGCAGTGTTGGCTCAGCTACACTAGTCATCCCAGGTCACTTTCTCTCCCTTTCAGGACGTGGGTCCGTTCTCGGAGAAGGCGCGTGATGCCAGCATAGATGCTCCCCAGCACTTCTCCCCTGGCTGCACCCTCAGGGCCGGAGATGTGGACCTGCCCCTCTGCATCATGGGGGATGCTGCCTGCCCTTTGCTCCCGGGCTGATGAAGCCCTAGACAGGACACGTTGCCTAAAGCCAGGAACGTATCCCAGGTGACAGCTCACATTTTCCTAGGTCCTTCTGGGACACAGAAGAGGCCTTCCCTGGCCACCCATGGAGCTGCTGGTTCAGGAAAAAGCTGATTGGGGAGGAACATTGGGAAGAAGGAAACCACAAGCCTGGAGTGGGTGCAGAGGCTGTTGTGACTGGCACTGGCAAGGCAGGGCTCTGACTGCAATTGCTGGGACAGGAGAGTCAGCACCACATGCCCTTGTGATTCCCTGAGGGGGGTCAGCACCTAGAGAGCCTGAGGGTGCAACCTCTGCAGCTCCTGCGGCCATGGAGAGTGAGGGTCTGTGGGCAGCAGGTGCTTCTCACTTGTGGTTTCCTTCTTTCTAAAACTCCTCTCCAATCAGCCTTTTCCTGAACCAGCAGTTCCATGGGTGGCCAGGGGAGGCCTCTCCTGTGTCCCAGAAACACATAGGAAAATGTGATTAAAGGGTGTCAAAAGGCACCACTGGGAGTTGAACCCAGGATCTCCTGTTTACTAGACGGGTGCTTTAGCCAACTGAGCCATGGTGCCCTCCTTAGGAAGTCTGGTGAAACTGTTCTATTCCATGGTCCCAGACAACATCTTTGACTGCCAAAGTGCAGCCAATCCCCATTTCCCTCCAGCCCTGGGGGTGTCTGGCTCCCTGCGCACAGAAAGCTACAGCTCAGTCGGCAGAGGCTCTAACATGCTCCTCTCCCGCAGCCGCTGGGGCTGTAGAGTGGCCTTTGCGGTTTGGCCCAGATGTGGGGAGGGAAAAGTACAACAAACATTAATCAGCCGGCTTATAACTCCCTTGGTCATATGGTTTCGGTTAGAGCCCCAAGGAGGGGGCCTGGCCTTCTTCAATTTGCTCCCTTCCTGAGGGCACAGAATTAACAAGAGAAGATTTCTTAACCCCACAGCAATCAGAGTTGGCCAAGGAGTTAGCAACAAATTTTTTGACAACATTTAAGTAGAGGCAAGGAAACCCTCAGGGGTGTTTCTGTGTGTTTGTAGACCGAGGTTCATTCAAGTGGTTTGTTTTTTTTTGTGGACCTGCCCCGACCGCACCCCTAGAGACTCTGGAACAAAGAAGACACATGAGAAGAACCCAACTTTCTTCCTTTTGCTGTGACATGGATGGATCTAGCTCAGGTTTCACTCAAGGGGTCCGTCTGCATGTGAAGTACCTGTGTAGGGATAACATATAAATGTATTAAAAATGATTCCCCCAAGTGGAAGTGACTCCCCATAATTTGTTCCCCACAACTTAAAGTGTTTAGATTTATTATTATTATTATTATTTGTTAAGATTGTTAATTGTTTAGATTTATAATTATTGCCCCTCTAGAATATAATTTGTTAGGAATGTAATATTAGGTCATGTAACTTAAAACTGTTAAAAATATAATACCATGTAGCCAGAAACAGCTCTTCTCTCTGTGTCCCAGGGCACACGCAAACTTATTGTTACACAATTGACGCCCATTCTCTTCAAAGCATTGTGAAGCAATTAACCCTAATTGCAAAGTGAAACATTGTAACTATAACAGTAACTAACTCAGCACTCAGAGAGAGAATGTTTTAAGAAATGCCACCCAGAAACCTGTGACTTTTTGTTACTACAACTCTTGTATATGTAAAGTTATTATTATACAAAATACTGTATGGGAAACATTAATTAGGGAATGTATGTAAGAGAGAGAGATTGCTTGGACGATGAATGAATGGTTTTGAGAGGTGCCAGCCTGAGAATGCAGCAACAAAGGGCTGAAGAAGGCGTCAGGTGCCAGGGCAACCAAAAGGTGTCAAGTGGAGAAAACCAAGTACTGGAGGCCCACCCTATGAGATCACTGATGAGCACCTGACAGCCACCCTGAACGTGATGCAGCAATTCCCATAGACTGGCATAGGAAGAAATTCCTATAAGAACTGGACTAAAAGACTATGGAGTCAGAGTCCAACGTTCTGCTGCCAGCCCACCAGGAGCTTCAGATGTGCATCTGATCAGGACTTCGCTCCCCACTACCCTCACTTGTGTACAGAGTACCTGGCCAGTATTCTGTCACAAGCAACTTCCAGGCTGGTAACTATAACAACTACACAGAACCTGGATGAATGATTGAATGAATGTTTATATATATATATATATATATATTTATAAGGGTTAAGTAGTGATAGGAATAAGTAGTTAAACAACGTTGTTTGCTTCTATCTTTTCTTTATTCTTTATTATTATCTTTACAATAAATGTGGCTTTTTGCCTTATCCCCCTCATAAGATCCTGCTTGCTTTTATTGGTACAACACCTGTGACAGCACCTGTGCGCCTCTGCCCCTCATCAGCAATGCCATATACTGGGGGGAGCACATGCCCCGAGACTTATAGAAGGGACTACCTGGACTAGCCACCCTTAGTCAGGCTCCCTTTGATAGCTCAGCTGGCAGAGCGGAGGACTGTAGTGTGTGTTTGACAAGTGATCCTTAGGTTGTTGGTTCAACTCCAGCTCAAAGGAGTGATTGTTTTCCCTCCAGCCTGGCCTTAGCAGAAGGCAATCAAGGTGGTCACCTTGGGTCTATGTCTTCAGAGCTCTCCACTGCAATTGACAGAAAGCTTGTGGGTATGAGCTGCCAATCACATTTCTTGGGCTGCGCAGGTTCTGTCCACACACAAAAGTTCTTTTGGAACAATGGCCGTTATTCCACAACAACAATGCAAGAGTCTACACAGCAATTCCGTTATTATGAAATAATTCTAAAGAAACAGACGGCTTATTCCAACTTCTGCAAACCTCATTCTACGAAGAATAACTCCTGTTCCAAATTACCTATTTTAAAAAAAGGCCTGTGTAGCTGCACCACCGCTGCTAGTTTGAACTAGCCCCTCCCCATGGCATTCTGAGTTATTCTTCCTGGGGCTGTAAATCGAGGTAGCTCATCTACACTGGGGAGCCTGCCTCGGACTAGTCTGAGGTTTCCCTGCAGTGTAGACCTGCTAGTTTGAAATAAACTATTTTGGAATCACTATTCGAGACCAGTTTATTCCAAAATAAATGTGCCGTGTAGTCGTAGCCAGAGTGATGAAGCAGCAGGAGGGAAGCCAGGAGTCCAGAGGCCAGCCTGAAAACTCAGTATTCCATATGGCTACACACACAGATTTGTTGCTCAAAGCTGGAGCTGCTGTGGAAGGAGGTGGTGCTGCAGAAGCTGACGGGGGACAATCAGCGGGCGGAGGGTTATTTTTTCTCCTCCCTGGGCTGATGTGGCAAGAACTGAAGAGAAGAAAATCCTCTTCCCTTCTCCTCAGAAGATAGAAAATGCAGCTTCTTCCCCCTCACTGGTTCTACTAAAGCTGGACCCCAGGACTAGACTTTTTCTTTCTAAAACCCTGATGAAAGCTGAGAGTGAATTGCTTGTAGACTTAGAATGTGAGTTAAAGAATGGGGCTTGAACACATGAACCTGAGATTAAAAGTCACATGTTCGGCCAACAGAGCTAGTCAGACTTTATGATGCAGTGTTCCCCCATCACAGGACCATCTCTCCAGTGACAGGTAAAGAGGCCCGTTTCAGGATTTCTTTTAGCGCAGCAGCAAGGGGAGATGGAGGAAAATCGACCCTCTTTCCAAGCTTTGTTCTCATGGCACTAAGTGCGCTGCAGAGAAAGCCCTTGAGTGTTAAAGGGCGTCGGGGAGCCCAGAGCAGAGGGATCCCCTCGACACACAAACACAGTCCCAGCCCCAAGACTCCCCCAATCCCGAATCCTGTGCCCTGACTTCTCTACCTTCCACATCCTCACCCTGTCTTGCACAAGAGAGCGTCCACACTGCCATGAGAGCTTTTGCGCACAAGCACAGTGCGCACGTGGAAGTGTGGACGTTTTCTTGCGCACGACTTTGTTGCACAAGAACCCTTGCGCAAGATGTACTTGCACAAGAAGCCACGAGTGTAGACATAGCCTTAGAGATATATCTAAAAGGAGATGTTAATACAAAGTTATATGAGAGTGATAATATTACAGGGAATTATCCACAGTTGTCTGTACATGCAAATATATATGCAAATATCTTCTTTCACACTAATGGGCATGAATACAAAGATTAAGGCAAGACTACACAACACACAGGCCCTATGTAAGTCAGTTCTGCTGATGTTAATAAAATGCAATATTTTCCCCATTTCCAACCATATGACAGCACTTTTAATGAGCAAGGGCAATCCAGGAATTTAACTACTAAAACACATCTCAGCAGAAATTGCAGAAGAGGCTCTTGCGCAAGAAGGAGCTGTCTACGCTGCCCCTTCTTGCGCAAGAAAAACGCTTTTGTGCAATGCCGTTACATCTATTACTTTTCAGGAAGAACGGCATTGCACAAGAGGGTTTTTCTTGTGCCAGAAGGGGCAGTGTAGATGCTCCTTCTGGCACAAGAGACTCTTCTGAAAAAAATGGTGGCTCATTAGGTATGCAAATGAGGCTCAGCGATATTCCACGCTTAGCCTCATTTGCATATTACTCGCACAAGAAGCCGCGAGTGTAGACATAGCTCTAGGCAGGTTAGGCTGAGATGGCAGGAGGCACCGCTGGGGTTGAGGCTCCTCAGTGGTGCCTTGGCAGGGACCAGGGCATTGCAACCACATATGACAAGGCCAATGGCAGCACCTCCAGCCTCTGGGACGTCTGTAGCCTTTGCTGCAAGGGGACACAAAACCAGGTAAGGTTCCCCCTGATGCTCAAATCCCCCAGCAGACCCAGCAGCCCCAGCTTGCTCCAACACCTTCCGTTCTCCCCACCCTCTCTCCTGGCCACACATGGCACTTCTTGGTGCTTCTCAAGCCAGGCCCTGCAAGGAGCCACCGGGGCAGGAACCAGCCCTTGGAGCTCAGCTTGCACCGGAACCGGCAGTTTCCCACCACGTCTCGCTTGAGAAGAGGTCACTTGTTCCCCTTCTTCTCACCTCACGTCTCCCTTGTCTCTGTTCCCTTCAAAGGTCTCCACTGCCTCAGGACCCGCCTCCTCAGGGCACTGCCCCTCTGCCACTGGGCTGGGAGCGGGAGACTCCACAGTCTCTGCACTTGGGCTGAGAAGTCTCACTGGGACTCATCTGCTGATGGCGTTAGTCAGCCCGATGGCCAGCTGGATCCATTCCGTAGCGCTGCCCGAGAGGGAGCTTTCCCAATCTCCACTGGTATTTCCTGGGGCTTTGTGTAGGGGGATTGGGCTTGTCATCTTCTCTGCTGGAAATGCCTCTTCTTTGGAAAGCAGCTCCCAGGAGTTCATGGAACTTCTTCTTCTCAGCTTGGGAAAGGGACAAGCAAGGGGTGACGGGACAGGGGTTTATGTGATGATGACAGGGGTGCAGAATCTGGGAATGGAGGGATCACTCAATAACTGTCTGTCCTGAGGATTCCCTCGGGACAGTGAAATTGGCTGCTGTTGTGAGACAGGATCCTGGGCTAGTTGGACAACTGGCATGGCCTAGTCTGGCTGCTTTGATGTTCTATTTGGCTGTTAGTGTCCCCCTCTGGGCAAGGGAGAATGGACCCTTCCCCTCCCCCCCACCCGCCATCCTGAAGTGGACAGAAAAGGGCCTGTGAAAGGCTAGTGTAGGTGAGCAAAGAGCTTTGCTTTATGTGTCCCTGATGGTCTAGTGGTTAGGCTCCAGCACTCTCACTGCTGTGGCCTGGTTTCAATTCCCAGTCAAGGAAACCACCTGCAACTTTTGCAGAACACGTCCCTAGTCAATTTTCTTGCCACATTACAGCACCTGAGACCCAAGAGGTTAACTCAGGGCCCCTTTGCCACCTCTCCCTCACTGCTAAAAATGGGTCTAATGGCACCAGCAGCCTTTCAGAACAACCCCCCCACCCCTACCCCCAAGTACCAGCCCTTCCCTCCTCCTCGGCTGGGCACTGTGTGGACTCAGGCCTCCCCGGTGCCAGCCTAAGGGCTCCGGAGAGAACAGGGCAGCTCCAGGGGCAGAGTCCTTTTTTCTGCAGTAGTTCAAAACCAGCCCCTTGGTTTGAACTAACATTACTCCTCATTTTTTGCCCTCTGTGCTTCCCCACTCCCCCGAACACACCCAACACACTCCCTTCCCACTTTCTTCTCTCCGTTCCCCTGCTGGTAACTCAAACAGGACTTTGCCCTGTTGAAAGAACAAACTCTCTGGCTGTGTCTACATTGGCACCCTTTTCCGTAAAAGGGATGCTAATGAGACACTTCGGAATTGCAAATGCCGCGGGGGATTTAAATATCCCCCGCGGCATTTACATGAACATGGCTGCCGCTTTTTTCCGGCTCGGGGTTTAGCCAGAGAAAAGCGCCAGTCTAGACGGGATCTTGTGGAAAATAAACCCTTTTCTGGAAGATCCCTTATTCCTACTTTCAAGTAGGAATAAGTAAGGGCTAAGGCTGCCACCTTCCTCTGATGGTCCCACTGCCTCATGTCAGGGGCCTCAGCAGCGCTGGGGGGTGGCTCCAGGGGGAGAAGCTGGTTCAGGGGAACTTGAGCTGCTGGGCCACTGAAGCAGGCCACCAGCAGCAGCCTCTGTGCAGGGCTCACACGCTCCAGGCCTCCCGGTCATATTGAGTCTCCCCGTGTGGCTTGGGCTCCAGAACCTGCCCCCCAGCTGGTGCCTTGAGGTAGCCACTGCAGCAGCAGGAATTTGGGCATCAGGTCCCCTGCTTTTGGGGACAGGAAGCCAGGCCCAGGCCCTTTTAGCCACTGGAGCTGTACAGGCTGGAGCCTCCCCCTACCAGATCTCTGCCCTGCTTCCTGCAAAGCTCACATTTTTGCTTTTTTCTGCTTCCCTGTCCATAGCAGGCAGCTAAAGGAAGGGAAGTTACCAAACCAAACACCCCTGTGGCCAACATGGGGCTTGAACCCATGACCTTGGCATTATTAGCACCACACTCTAACCAGCTGAGCTAGCTGGCCTACAGAAATACAGCTCACCAGTAGCACTTTCAAGAAAGGCACCTGAGACCGCTGCTGGGCCTTCTCTGCAGCTACCAATGGCTCTTCTCTGACAGGGTCACTAGTGACTCGCTGTGACATGGGCTGGCTAGTCCAGCTGGTTTGAGGGTTGGCCAAGGTGGCTGGCAGCCGGCAGACCCAGGGCAAAGAGGCAGCCAGAATCTCTTGCTGCCAGCACCTTGCCTCCCAGCTTCTTCCCTGCCAGCAGCAGCTGCAGCCCCTTTCGGCCCCTGGGTCAGCCCGGGAAGGGAGGCAGGAATTGAGCCTCAGATTGCAGGGTTCTGAGTCCTGAGCGCTGCTCTTAACACCAACCACCCCTCACTCAACTGGGCCAAATTGGTGCGCCAGTTCATGCCCACTGGGACCTGTTTTACTTGGTTTCCTTCCACCCAGAGCCCCCTTCTTCTCCTGGGCTGCGACGAGCATCACTGGGATCCTCTCTCATATCCCAGCACAGGGCCATCTCTCCAGTGACAGTAGTTGGGGCTGGTTTCAGGATTTCTTTTAGCGCAGCAGCAAGTAAGAGGAGATGCAGGAAAATCAACCCCGTTTGCAAGCTTTGTGTGACAGGAGGGGTGTGAGCTGGGGAGCCTGCCCTGCAGAAGGTGCGTTTAGTTGCACCCAGCGGCAGCAAGAATTCAGGCCCTTAGGCGAGTGCATTGGGGACAACGTGTGAGCCCTTCCATGGGCATTTTCTGCTCCCACTGGGGAAGGCAGCTGGGCAGGACCAGTCTGCAGCCCACGTCCCTTTCAGCCCCAGGTGCAGGAGGTAACAGAGAGGGGAGGAAAGTCCATGGCCAGAGCCTCCTCCCAGCAGTCTGGCCCTGCACAGAGTCTGTGCATGACGGAGCTTCTCCCAGCAGGCCGATGGCCTGTTCTCTGCAAAGTGCTCAGCCTGTTTCATTCCTTTGCAGGAGCGAGTGGGATCCATGCGCCCTGTTCCTCACTGACAGGATTGTCTTCCTCCCTTGGTTTCACACAGGGTCTGTCCTCCTTCCAGGGAGGAATGCAAATCCAGATGAGTGAAATTGCAAATGAAACATGGATTTGAACTTCCCGAGCTTCATTTGCATAATTTCAAACACCAAATCCAATTGAGACCCACTAAATCAAACCCAGAGGCACCCCCATCAGCACTGCATTGAAGACTTTGCATTTCCATTTGTGCCACAGTCTGGGTCCTGCCCAGCTGCCTTCCCCAGTGGGAGGAGAAAATGCTCATGGAAGGGCTTTTTCCAGAAGAGCCGTGCAGTGTAGACACAGCCTGAGTGTTGCTCAGCACTAGTAGGAGACAGGGAGGGCACCTGCAGACTTTCAGAACAACCCCCAGCCCCAACCCCAAGAACCAGCCCTTCCCTCCACCCTCACTGGGATCTGCTGGACAGGTCCAGATGCAGGCATGGGCGAGCCCGGTAGCTGCCTAGGGTGCCAATCAATGTGGGGTGCCTGATGGCAGATGCATCCCTTACAGCTGCCATCAGGCATCGTGTGCCCAGCTCCCACAGCACCTTCTTACCCGCATCCCTGTGGTGCAGGCCAGCAATGCTCTCCCCCCACAGACGCAGGCCCCACACAGGCCAGGCCTGCTGCTGGGAACTGTCTGGATTCCAGCCCAACCCAGTGTCAGCCTAAGGATTGCTGGTCTATAAAAGCTGCCTTGGAAATGAGGAAGTAGTTAGAGTGACTCCGATGGGACTTGAACCCACAACCTTTGAGTATCTAGGTATGCTTACACCAGCTCGCTGCAGTTTCAAAGTCCAACATGCTTTCCATAGCACTACAGAGCTTGGTGGACTACTGGGATTGATATCTCCACTCTGCTTTGTAGCATGTAAATTGCTGGGGAAAAGAAAGGGGAAGCAGGTCTGTCTCTTTTAGGAGAGCAGGTAGACAGAGGGAGGGGGCCACTGAGCCCCCACCAGAGAAAATAAGAGAAAAGAACTGACCTGCACAATGTGCATATTGATCCCACTGCATCTTGCATGCTAAGCAAGCACTCTACCTGCTGAGCTAATTCCCCTGCCTGTGAAAGGTCTATCTGCCTCACCTACCTTGTTCCAGAGCTGCCCGAGGCTCCTTTCTGAAAGGGCCACTTGTGGGACTGACACCCGTGGGCTGGCTAGCTCGGAGGTTTAGGACGTGGTGCTCGTATCACACAGATGCATATTAGGAGAAAGCCCCTTGTTTCAAGCCATAACAGGCTCGCTATTCCAACGTCCCTGCAAACCTCATGTCGCGAGGAGTGAGTGGTGTTTCAGAAGAGCAATTTATTTGGAACTAAGTGCTGTGTAGCCAGCGCCAAATTACAAAATAAGCTATTTCAAAATTGACTCGAAATAAGCTACCCAATTGCATCGCTTATTCTGAGCTATGGGACGCAACCGTAGTGAGTTAGAGCCCAGCTCTGCCCCCAGCTCCCTGCCCACCCACCCACGTACTGACTCCCTCGCTGCCATAGGGCTGTTTGCATTGGCCTCTTCTCTCTGTAGCCAGGCTTCAGCCAGGACTGGGCCCTGCATTTCTCATCCCTTCAGAGACAGATGACTGTACATTATGAAATGTTGTTGTTGTTGTTGCTGCCTTGGAAACTCCCCACAGACCTTCCCCTGGGGTCCCGGGCAGCCTGCTCACATTGCACAGCTCACTTCGAGGTGAGGGTGCCATGTAGACACACCCAGCCTGTTGAGGACCAGCCTGCTGGGGGGAGGCTCTGGCCACTTCCTTTCCTTGTCTCTCTCATACTGCATCTACACTGCAAGGCTACGTCTACACTGCAGGCTTTTTGTGCAAGAGCAGCTGTTCTTGCCCAAAATCTTGCAGTGTGTCTACACTGCAGGCACGTTTTTACTCAAGTATATTTATAGTTCAGCATCAGACAACAGGGCTTCTTGCGCAAGAGTTATTCCTCTCCCCACGCGAAATAAGCCCGCTTGCGCAATCACTCATCCACAAGGAGGCAGTGTGGAGAGGAAACAGGGGTCTCTTGCTCAAGAAAGCCCTATAGCTAAAATGGCCATCAGAGCTTTCTTGGCAGGAGAGCGTCCACACTGCCATGGGCATGCTTGCAGAAAAGCACTTCTCTTGTGCAAAAGCACATGGCAGTGTGGACACATTGTTACACAAGACCTTTTCCACAGGAACTCTTGCACAAAACAGTTCTTGCACAAGAAGCCTGCAGGGCAGATGTAGCCAGGGGGTGTTTGGGTTTGTTACCAGCACTGAGCTTTGTACAACAGCCCAGGGAACATTGTGAAAAGCCAAAACCTTCCAGCCCTGGGTGTCCCTGGCCAGCCAGCGAGTGGCACAAAGGTTCCCTGAAGCGCTGACTTCAGCTAATTTGAAACAAACCCCCGCACCTGAGAGGTGGTTAAGGCGATGGACTGTTCAAATCCCATTCTCACAATGTGTTTGCAGCCCTCTCTCTAGCCTCTCCCAGAGGTTCAGTGCCAGCCCCTCCTGTACCCCTGCCTGCCCCAGCCCCTCCCACTGCAGCCTGGGGAAAGGGGAAATCTCCACAGAGACACTCCCAGCTGGGACCCTCAATCCCTTCTGCCCTCAGGGGGAAACCTCACAAAGGAGATTCCAGGCAGCCAGGCCATGGGGGTCTCTGAAATGCCCCAGCCCTGCAGCCTGTCCCACCTGGCTGTTGCCATGGTCCCTCTGTGAGGTCACTGCCTCCCAGCCAATGAGCTGAGGTGCTGAACAAGGCCCCTGTGATGTCACTGCTGCCTCCCAGGGCTCATGTCCTGCTCCTGGCCAGCCCCTTGGCATGTGTGAGCTGCTCTCCCTCTGCCCCTGTCACTCAGGGCTGGTTCTGGGGCTCACACAGGGAACATCAGAGGCTTCTCAGGGGGCCACATTGCTAGGCTAGGGGTCCTCCTGTGGGGCTGTGAGTGTTGCTGTCCCTGCTGTACAGACACGGCCATAGAGCCTCAGGCGGTTTCAGTGGTGGGAGACACTTCCCTGGTTTCGGGAGGGAGATGAGACGTCAGGGCCCATGACTCGGAGCCAGCTACAAATACCCATGGAAAGCTGATTTTCAGAGAGGTGTGATCAACCCTTCCTGTGTATCTGGCTCCTTCAAAGGGACTTAATCAGGATCTAAACTTGAAGAAGGAACATTTAGAAGGGTGAATTTCTTTCCCTGAGAGTCTTTTCTGTGTGTCCCAGTGGCTTAATGGACAAGGCACTGGCTTCCTAAGCTAGGGATTTTGGGTTCAAGTCCCACCTGGGGTTATAGTTTTCTCTTGCCAACAAGAAGTTTACATTCCTCTGCTCCTGGAAAGGATGCTCCACAGTGGCTGTCCCCTTACAGAAGCTGTTCAGACCCATCACTAGCAAATGCTTGTGTTAGGTGCAGCTCTGAGTGCTAAAAGCACAGGTATTCAAAGTCAGAACCAAGGGGCAGGTTTTGCTCTAGAAGGCCCAGGAGTGACAGCCAGAGGGAGGTGACTGTAGCAGAGCAGGGTCTGTCTGGAGACAAAGCAGAGCTGGAGGATGAGGAGGCAGAGACTCCAGGGTCGGGGGAGCTAGTTATTTTGTCTGACAGACAATCCCCAGGCCCTAAGCATGGTGCAGGCGAGGCCCATGGGGCAGTTTGCCTGGTGGGGTTTGGGGGGTGGAGAAGCTGTGAAGCTCTGTGAGTGGATAAGGTCCCTGGCTGAGCTGCGCCCCCTGCCGTGTGTGTGACTCAAACTGTCCCATGCCCCCTTTTGTGTGTCTGTTGCGCTTCCAGCGTCTTTCCTCAGGCACGTTCATCTGGCAAAGACCCCCCCAGGGATCTTGTAAAAGGCCCTTGGCCTGGCTGGCTTCCCCCAATAGCAGGAAAAACTCTTCTCTTCCCTCTATTGTGGGGCTATGCATGGGCCTGCTGGCTCAGCTGTTTAGAGCTTGATGCTAATAATGCCCAAGTCACAGATACAAGCCCCATGCAGACCCCACAACAGCCAAATTAGTTTTGTTTGAGCTGCTCCCCACGAAAAGCGGTGAGAGGGGGCCCTTGGCTGTGGGACCCACTTGTGCCTGTTGTTCAGGGTTAAATAAGCTCTCCCCCAGGAGGTTGCCTGTTCCCTTCCCACCTTGCATTGGCTGGGAATCAAACCAAGCAAGTGGCATTAAACGCCAGGCACTGTCATGGTCTGGGCCACAGATAAAGTCCCTCTTGGAGCTGTGGTCCGCAGAGGAGTCTCTGCGGGCCCTGCAGTCCATGCGGAGGAATTGGGACATTTATAGCCGAATGGCCAATGGTCTAGCAAAGAAAGGCCACCTTCCTCCTACCCCTGCATCTTAAACCAAGTCAGAGCCAAGGTCAAGGAATCACAGCAGAGGTATGTGAGGGAGGAACCACATTACTGTGCATGCTCTTGGAGAGGATGAAAAGCCGTGAGAGGCAGCTGCAGGAGCCGTTTCTGCCTGTTTTTTCAGGGTTCAAGTAAAATGTCAGCAAGGAGATTTAATGCTCCCTTTTTACATTGCATTGGCTGGGAATTGAACCCAGTTCAACTGCTTGGAAGGCAGCTATGCTCACCACTATACCACCAATGCCTACCTGCAAAGCTATTGGGAAAATTAGTGAGGGAATTCCACATCTGCCATGAGGCTGGCCAGAGGCGAGAGGGTGCCTGTGTGGTTTGGGTAAAGCATAATTTCTTGGCCATTAGGCAAAGATCAGGAGTGGTGATGCTGGGGTAGTGGCTGCCCTGCACTCTCCATGGTGTGAGGAGCTGGGCGGGAGAGGAGTCCCAGAGGTTGTTGGGTGGGAGAGTAGAGTTTATCAGCCTTTGGGCTAAGCTCTAGAGCAGACAAGGGAGAGGTGGGGAAGTGACTTCGGGATACTCTGTGTGGCCCAGGGATACGGACCAAGAGCCGTCCTTGTGTTTTTTGCCGTAAAGTGTTGTTTCTGGGTCCTTTGCCTAAGATCGAGCACTTCTGCCTTCCGGAGAGTCATGTCACAGGCACAAGCCCCCAGAGACCCCCCCGGGGACACATCACAGGACCAAGCAAGGGGCAGAAACACTGGGCACTGTCAGTGTCTGGGCCAGAGATAAAGACCCTTTTGGAGCTGTGATCCGAGGGGGAGTCTCTGCAGGCCCGGCAGTCCAGGTGGAGGAATGTGACATTTATAAACATAAAAACATCAGAACGGCCGTACTGGGTCAGATCAAATGTCCATCTAGCCCAGTGTCCTGTCTGCCAACAGTGGCCAGCACCAGGTGCCCTGGAGGGGGTGGACCGAAGACAACGATCAAGCGATTTGTCTCCTGCCATCCGTCTCCAGCCTCTGACAAACAGAGGCCAAGGACACCATTTTATCCCCTGGCTAATAGCTTTTATGGACCTAACCTCCATGAAATTATCTAACATATGGCCCAATGGCTGATGGCCTTGCAGAGGGAGGCCACCTTCCTCCTCCTGTGGGCCTGTGACGAAGACCAAGTCAGAGCCAAGGTTAAGGAATTGCGGGAGGGGTATGTGAGGGCCCGTGAGGTCCCAGGTCCCGCTCTGGGGAAGCACCGCAGCACTGTGCATACTGTGAGGAACTGGACCGAATCCCCGGATGTGGGGAACCCCTGTCTCCAGGGACAGTTGTGGAGTCTGGGATGGAGACCCCTGGGCAGCAGCAGCCGCAGCTTCAGGATGACAATGCTGATGTCCTGCAGCTCCAGGACGAGGAGGAAGATTCCAGAAACTTTATGACCTTCACCCTGGACAACGCTGATGACCTGCAGCGCCAGGAGACGCAGGAGGACTCCCAAATGTCTTCAGGCAGCGGGGAGGGAACATCAGGTGAGTGCTGGGAGGTTGCCACACCCAAGACATGTCGACACTTGCAGTCTCCTTCAGGAGAGGGATGCAAATGGAGACATTCAAAATTGTAAATGAAACCAGGATTTAAATATCCCGCGCTACATTTGCATAATCACATCTGGGCGCTGTTTCAAAATACTTTAACAGCAGTGTCAGCGTTTGCTAGTCAGGGCTCTGGACAGCCCCTGCACAGAGGGAGATGGCAACTGCGGGACGCCCTGGCCAACTGTCCCAATGTCTCACAGCAGAAAAGAAAACAAAAGAGGCCAATGCAAACAGCCCCTGGCAGCGAGGGAGTCAGCACGTCGGTGGGTGGGGCAGGGAGCTGGGGGCAGAGCTGGGCTCTAACTCGCTGGGCGACCTTGGCCCATTCAGTGAACCTCTCCTTGTCTCCATGGCCCTGTCTGCACAGCAGGGACAGCAACACTCACAGGCCCACAGGAGGGGGCTGGTTTGATGCTTCACCCCATGGCCCAGCAATGAGCCCCCAAGCTTCCCCCTGTGTTTTGGGAGCCAGGTTTGCCCTTTGAATTCTGTGGGGCAGGTGATGTCAGGCCTGGGTACTGGGATTATTTACCATTTTCCCTGGCCCTGGGGCCCTGGTAACTTCACAGCTGTGGTGGCTGAGTGGTTAAGGTGTTGGACTAGAAATCCAATAGGGTTTCCCTGCGCAGGTTCAAATCCTGCTCACAGCGAGGCTAGAGTTTTGGCCACAGCCCTAACCAGGCAACAAGCTGCACAACCCCTGAGCCACTCTCCCCATCCCCAGTCAATCCCTTTCTGCGCCTTCTGAGAAACACACGGGGCATGGTGCCTCATTATGGTTCCCTGAGCTCTAGGGAAACTCTCAGCTCCTGCAGCCTCTGCCCCTTGCCCAGCACCCCATGGCTCAGCCCTACCCCTGGGGGCTGCCCTGCTCCAGTGTGTGATAGGAGTTGAGTGAGAGGATGGAGCGTCTGGGCCTGCCCCCAAAGGTCCATCCATGAAGGGCAGAAATGCCGGGAATATGATGTGGGTCACTCCTCCCCCGGCACACAGCCCCCCCCCCCTCCTTTCCTGTGTTGGGATCAAAGGGTCTAGAGAAGTATTGTTTGGGGGGGGGTCTTGTTCCCTGCTCTTGCTCTGCCTTGGCCAAAGAATTAGTAACAGAATCATAGAATAATAGGACTGGAAGGGACCTCGAGAGGTCATCGAGTCCAGCCCCCCGCCAGCTGCCTGACATCTCTAGTGCTGCAGGGGGGTGGGAGAGCAGGCACATTGGTGCTAACAACCTGCTAATGTGGTACCATCTTTCAGCCAGGCCAACAGGGAGTGTTTCTTGCAGGGTCAGCTGATTCCCCCCCAGCTTAATCCTTATACCTGCCCCCTGGCAGAACAGAGCCCCAGGTTGCAGCTCAGCTTTTCTCCTACAGGGCAGCTTGTGATGACAGCTCTAAGCAAACCCCTGAACTTGAAGTTATTAGCCACTATTAGCACACACCAAAGCCTGGGATTAAACCAGGAACCCTCAGATCTTCAGTCAAACACTCTCCCAACTGAGCTACTCTGGCTGTGATAAGTGGCTTGTCTGGCCTGTAATTCTCTGTCCAGGATGTTTGGCAGTGGGGCCGCATGTCGTTAAAGCACTTCCGGAAAATCATGCCAATCTAGACGCAGCCTGGGTGAAGGGGGGGGGGGGAGATTTTCCCCACCAGGTCTTTGTCCCTCGGAATCCCTGGGGACGCTGGGTTTTGTCTTGTTTGGTTTCCCTTTTTCCCTCCTCACTGGGGGGAGCGGGCGACTCTCTCGCCCTCGCAGCAGGAAGTCCTGGCACAGAGATGGGACGGGCAGATGCTCTGAGAGTGAGTCCCTGGGCTGTCTGGGGAGAGAACTTTCACCCTTCCAGCTGCCCAAGTATCACCAGGATGGCCGAGTGGTTAAGGCGTTGGACTTAAGATCCAATAGATGTTTGTCTGCGTGGGTTCAAACCCCACTCCTGGTAGCTTACTGTTTTGGAGAGACATCAATCTGGATGGTGCTTTGTCCTGCTGTGAGGCAGGGGACTGGACTTCATCTCTGAAGGTCCCTTTGGCTATGTCTGCACTAGTGGTATCTTGCGCAAGGGTTCTTATGCAAGAACACCTCCACCCTGCCATGTGTGAGCTGTGCTTTTGAGCAAGAGCATCCATGGCAGTGTGGACGCTCTCTTGTGCAAGAAAGCTCTGGTGGCCATTTTAGCCATAGGGCTTTCTTGCACAAGAAACACCTGTCCCATGTCCACACTGCCCTCTTACGCAAGAAGCCCTCTCTTACCACGCTTTACTGTAAAACTTCTTGGCTACGTCTAGACTACATCCCTTTTTCAGAAAAGGGATGTAAATGAGATGTATCGCAATTGCTAATGAAGCGGGGATTTAAATCTCCCGTGCTTCATTAGCATAAAAATGGCTGCCACTTTTTTTGTCGGAGAAAAGCACCAGTCTAGACGCTGACCTTTTGAAAAATAAAGCCTTTCCCGAAAGATCCCTTATCCCTCTTGAAATGAGGCACTTCCAGGGTGGGCCCTGGACTGTGAGGCTGCAATGACCTGATCCCAGGCAAGGTACCACTGAGAAGTCTCAGCCCCAGCCCTGCCTCCTCCCTTTTCAGCCTAACCTATTCAGCTGTCTCTTTCTGCACCAGAGAGCAGGGCATAGAAACCGCTTTGGGGAGTATCAAAGGGAACTGCAATAAGAGTTGACCCACTGTTTCTGAACCAGAGACCTATCACAGGTTGGGCAAATGTGATAACCACTACACCACAGAAACACACACCCCAGGGTCTTCTGCTGCTGCACTTAAACTTGGGCAAATATTCGGTTGCTAACCCTTTGGCCAACAGAGATTGCTGCAGGGCAAAGGAATTCTCTGCTGTCAGTTTTGTGCCCTCAGGAAGGGACCAAACTGCAGGAGGCCGGGCCCCACCTGGGGACTCCAACCTAACCCCTGAGAGGCTGCTGTGCCTGGCACTGGCAAGGCAGGGCTCTGACTGCAATTGCTGGGACAGGACAGCCAGCGCCAAGTGCCCTTGTGATTCCCTGGGGGTGTCAGTGCCCAGAGACCCTGCAAGTGCAACCTCTGCAGCTCCTGCAGCCGTGGAGAGTGACTCTCGTCCCCCCTCCCTTGGGATGGGCACTGGCAACAGGTGGAGGAGCTGGGAGAGAAGTCCCAGAGAGCAGCCCTATGACTAAGCTGGCCAAGCAGCTGCTGGGTATGGGGGAGGTGAGGGAGGCAGCCCCCTGTGGTGCCTGGCCAATGTGTCTGCTATTCCTGCCATCCCTCCCTACATAGCTGGAGTTGGCCATGTCCCCACAGCAGGAAGCCGAAGGGGACAAAGAGCAGAAGTGCTGGAAGCTGGTGGGGGTGGCCTCTGGGTTTGATTTAGTGAGTCTTAGTTGGACTTGCTAAATCAAACGCTGTCAATTCGATTGTGGCCATTCATCCCCAGCTGGTTGTTACAAGGTTCAGGCGCTTCAGCTTCCATGCCCTGAGGTTCAACAAAGAGAGTTTTGTTCCTCTTGCTGGGTGTCTGAGGCCACTGGAGCTCCATCTCCAGACGGAGCAGGTGGGTGGGAAAGGCCTGATGCCATCACAGCTGCAGGGCAGGTCCCCTGCCTGGCCCCTGAGCTCAGCCCGTGCTGGAGGCAGCCAGAAAGTGTGAGTGGATTAGATGGGGGGAAGGGTCCTGAGTCCTGACTCCCAGCAATGCACCTTGGCACAAAGACCAATGGCCCCTGCACAAAGTGCATTGTGGGAATAAGAGTTGGGGCAGCAGGAAAGGGGCCGGCCCCTCAGCACCAGGGCGCAGGCAGGAGAAGATGGGAGTGAATCCTGCTACCTCTGCCATGGCTTGGCCCAGGAGGGCTGGGGTCTAGCAGCTTTTCACCCCAGCTTTGTGGGAAGCCAAGTAGGAAGGGGGCCACTGCAGGTGCACAACCCCCTGGCCTGCTGTGTCTGTGGGAAGGGTTCACGCCCCTTGTTGGGTGAAGCCCTTTAACTCACATTCTCAGTTTGCAAACAATTCACTCTCAGCTTTCACCAGGGTTTTAGAAAGAAAAAGTCTAGTCCTGGGGTCCAGCTTTAGTAGAACCAGAGACAGAACCAACTGCAATTTCCATCTTCTGAGGAGAAGGGAAGAGGATTTTCTTCTCCTCAGTTCTAGCCACATGAGCCCATTGAGGAGAAAAAATAACCCTCCGCCCGCTGATTGTCCCCGTCAGCTTCTGTAGCTTCACCTCCTGCCACAGCAGCTCCAGCTTTGAGCTCCAAATCTCAAGGGGCTGGTGAGGAAATGAGGAGCTGGCAGCTCGGGTGAGTCGCTTCCATGAGAACAAGAGGTGGAGTGTTCACAAGATGCAGAGCAGGGTGCTAGAAAGTTTTGAAATTTGCGTAGCTTTTTGCAGAAGAACAGTGCAGTGTAGACACAGCCTGAGTGTTGCTCAGCACTAGTAGGAGACAGGGAGGGACAAAACGATCTAACGGCACCTGCAGCCTTTCAGAACAACTCCCAGCCCCAACCGCAAGAACCAGCCCTTCCCTCCACCCTCACTGGGGTCTGCTGGGAACTGTCTGGACTCAAACTTACCCCGTTTTCACCCTAAGGATTCCCTGGTCTGTAAAAGCTGCGTCCTGGAAGTGAGAAAGCAGCTAAAGTGACACTTGTGGGACTTGAACCCACAGCCTTTGAATGGCTAGCAGGGTTCACATGAATTGCTGCAGCTTAAACGTCCAACATGCTTTCCATTGCACCCCAGAGCCTGGTCTCACCATGCTCTGCTTTGCAGCATGGCAATTGCTGGGGGAAAAGAAAGGGGAGCCAGGTCTGTCTCTTTTGGGAGAGCAGGTAGGAAGAAGAAGGGGGCCACTGAGCCCCTGACAGTGAAAATAAGAGATGAGAACAAAGCTACAGTTGGAGAATGTGGGCATCGATCCCACTGCCTCTCACATGCTAAGCGAGCGCTCTACCACTTGAGCTAATTCCCCAGCCCATGAAAAACTCTGCTACCTCACCTACCTTGTTCCAGAGCCCGTAATGTCCCTGCAGCAAAAAAACTTCATGACCAGACTTCAAAGAGAAACTGCTGAGCTACACTTCATCTTCAAGTTTGACACAATCAGCTCTGGATTAAATAAAGACTGTGAATGGCTCGCTAACTAGAAAAGCAGCTTCTCCTCTCTTGGAATTCACACCTCCAGATCAGCTAGTAGAAGTGGGCCTCATCCTCCTTGATTGGATCCACCTCGTCATCTCCAGCCTGATCCTGGCCTGCATATTTATACCTGCCTCTGGATATTTCCACTACATGCATCGGACGAAGTGGGTCTTTGCCCACGAAAGCTTATGCTCCTACACTTCAGTTAGTCTATAAGGTGCCACAGGACTCCTCGCCGCTATAACGTCCCTGCGGCTGCCTAAGGCTTCTTTCTGAAAGGGCCACTTGTGAGACTGATACCTGTGGGCCGGCAAGGTCGGAGGTTTAGGATGTGATGCTCATATCACACAGACACATCTTAAGAGCAAGGCCCTTATGTCAAACCATAACGGGCTCGCTATTCTGACATCCCTGCAAACCTCATGGCGCGAGGAGTGAGGAATGAGGGATCGGAATTGTGATTTATTTGGAACTAAGTGCTGTGTAGCCAGCGCCAAAATACAAAATAAGCTATTTCAAAATTGACTTGAAATAAGCTACCCAATTGCATCGCTTATTCTGAGCTATGGGACGCACCCTAGTGAGTTAGAGCCCAGCTCTGCCCCCAGCTTCCTGCCCACCCACAATGAGCTGAGGTGCTGCAAAAGTTCCCTGTGACGGGGATTTTTCCCATCAGTGGAGAATGGGGGTATTAATCCCACTGCCTCTCACATACTAAGCGAGTGGTCTACCACTTGAGCTAATTCCCCTGCTGTACCAACAGACCCCCTCTTGGAGGCTCTTCCCTTCTCCACAGGGACGTCTGTCTTCTAGGTCAGCTAGTCATGGGAAAGGAGAAAACTCCAAGGAGGCTCCTCCTCACACTCGTGCTTGTGACCCTCATTCTCTCTCTGGCCTCAAGGGCAGATCTCCAGAAGGAGACTCCCTGCAGCAAAGCCATGGGGGGCTCTGAGACTCCCTGCAGCAAAGTCTCTGAGGTTTCCTCTGCCCTGCAGCCTGTCCCACCGGGCCATTGTCATGGACTCTCTGTGAGGTCATCGCCTCCCAACCTCCTTTAGCCAATAAGCTGAGGGGCTGCAAAAGGCCCTTGTGATGTCACTGCCACACCCACCCCTGCCTTCCAGGGCTAATGTCCTGTCCCAGGCAGCCCCTTTGCCTGGCTGAGCTGCTCCCAGGGGTGAAAGTGACACATTTCTTACAGGAACTGTTCTATTGGGCACCACCCCTTTGGCAGGGGGAGGCTTAAGGCAGGAAGTTGGGGGAGGGGTTGTGATAGGACAGAAAGTACCTTATAGTACCTGTAAGAAATGTCAGCGTGGGAGGCTCAAGGCAGGGATTTGGGGATTGTGTGTTGGGGGTGGGGCTCAGGACAGGGTGAGGATGTGGAAGGGTAGAGAAGTCAGGGCACAGGATTAGGGATATGGGGGAGGCTTGGGGCTTGGACTGTGTGTGTGTGTTGAGGGGATCAATGGGACTAGATTCCTGGCTCCCTCTGCTCCGGGCTCCCTGAGGCCCTTTAACACACAAGGGCTTTCTCTGCAGTGCACTGAGGAGAGGAACCCCTGAGCCAGTGATGCCGCTTTGCCCAGGTTGGCAGGGACAGGAAGCAGGCTGGGTGCTCAGTAACCCCAGACAGATGTGCACATCTGCATATGAGCAGCAGCTGTTGTGGGACTCTAGAAATCTCCCCCTAGATCTAACTCCCCACGTGCCTGGCACCAGTCAAAGCCAGGTCTCCGGGGTCTCAAGCAGAGCACTGCGGGGGGTGGATACGTGTCTATTTGAGGCAGGTTCCTCACTCCCACGTCCCAGACACGTACGGTGGCACAAAGACCAATGGTCCCTGCACAAAGTGTGTCACAGGGATAAGCGTTAGCCCGGGAACAAGCACAGCCCTGCAGAAGAGACACCCCTGGTCTGGAGCCAACAAGCCCAGGAGCCGCCCAGCTCAGGATCCCCAAGGGCACTGACACAGATTCCCTGGCACAGGAGAATCCCAAGCCTCAGTTCTGCCGGCCGGCGGTTTCCCCTCTTCCGCTTCTTGTCAGCTCCCTGCAAAACACCTCACAAGGGCGACTGTGGATAAACCCAGCTGTGCTGTAGAGCGGCTGTTAGGTGGGGAAAGAGAGGTGCTCCTGCCGCCTCCCCGAGCAACTCACACATGTAAGAAAACTGCATTTGAGGTGTTTGTTTGGGTGTCAGGACTGCAGAGTGGTCTAAAGTGCCAGACTCAAGGACCTGTCTTTCTGTTTGATGGGTGTTCTGGTGTCCAAATGGAGATGTGGGTTCCTATCCCACTCCTGGCACATCCTCTGTTTTATATTTAGAGAGGTGACCTCATTTCCTCATCTCCCCTGACGTTGCAGGAGCCCTTCCTCAGCATTTCTCTTAGGCTGCATCTACACAGCAGTGTTACTTGGGCATAACGGCCATTACTCTGCAATAATAATGGGAGTGTCTACACAGCAATTCCATTATTCCGACGTCTGTAACGCTCCATCCAGACCCGTGGTCTGAGGAGCCAGGAGGTTTCCAGGCTGCAGACAGACAAGCCCACAGGCAAAGACAAAGCAAAGTGCCAGCCACTTCCTGGGAGCAGGAGACTCCAACCTAAACCCTGAGACGTGGCAGCGTCGCTCTTACGCCCAGTGTAGACGCGGCCTTAGAGTGTCACAAACCAGCCCCAGACACATTCCTGGCTAGGACCAGTCACAGTCTGGGCTCAGTGAGGGTCCGTCCTACCTGAGACGTGTGTGACACAAAAGCCTCCTGTTCCCTGCCCAGTTCCCAACACTGGCTGCAGACCCAGCGATATTTGGTGCCTTGGCTGCTGTCCCTACTGGCAGGGAGCTGTCCCGCACCTGCAGTTCATCCGCCTCCTGGAGAGGCAGCAGCTCTGTGAGGGGGAGAAGCGCTGTGTGTATGTGGGGGAGATGTTCAAGGGGGGCCAGTGTTTGGAGCATCCCACCAGGGAAAAACTGAAACTGCATCAGGAGATAAGGGGTCAGGGTCCCTCCTGGCAGGAGCTATAGGGCTTGGGGTTCCTCCATTCCTCTCCAACAGGAAATATAGGACCAGGGGTCCCTCCACTTCTCCCCAGCAGGAGCTATGGGGCTAGGGGACCCTTCATCCCCTAACAGGAATTGGCAGGTGCCAGGGGGGCTCACACACACACAGGTGCCCTCAATATTGGTGCCCAGGACAAAACTTGCTCCGCTCCTGGAACAGGAACAGCGACTAGCAGTGAGGCCCCTCCCTGGCAGCACCGTGTCAGACGGTTTCTTCTTGGCCTGGTGCCTCCTGAATGCTGGGAGCAGCTGCCTGGTCCGAGGGGCTGCAGTTCCCTGGAGAGAGGGGCTGGGGCCGGTGGCTGCAGGAAAACCCTTCTGCTGTGTCTGTGGCTGAGCGGCACAAAGGAAGATACAAGATCCCTGCGGGGGGGGTCTTTGCCAGATGAACGTGCCTGAGGAAAGAAGCTGGAAGTGCAACAGACACATAAAAGGGGACGAGGGACAGTTTGAGTCACACACACGGCAGGTGGCGCAGCTCAGTCAGGGACCTTATCCACTCACAGAGCTTCACAGCTTCTCCACGCCCCGAACCCACCAGGCAAACTGCCCCATTGGCCTCACCTGCACCATGCTCAGGGCCTGGGGATTTTCTGTCCGTTTGCCAGACCAAATAACTAGCCCCACCCCCCGGAGTCTCTTCCTCTCATGGGCCTTCTCATCCTCAGGCTCCACTTTGTCTCCAGCCACCTCCCTCTGTCTGTCACTCCTCCGCCTTCTAGAGCAAAAAGTGCCCCTTCTCTCTGACTTTGAATACCTGGGCTTTTAGCACCCAGATCTACCCTAACACCAGTGCTCACTAGGGAGGGGTCTGGACAGTTTCTATAGAGAAAGAGACAGCCACTGTGGAGCATTCTTGCCAACTCTCTCAGTTAGAGCCAACTGTCACCCCACACAGAACTTGAACCTACAATCCCTGGTTTAGCAGGCCAGTGCTTTGCCCATTAGGTTACTAGTGCACCAAGAAAACGCTGCCAGAGACAGAAATTCACCTTTCTAAATGTCCCTTCTTCAACTTTTGCTCCTGATTAAGCCCGATTAAGCCCCTCTGAAAATCAGCTTTCCATGGTTATCGGTAGCTGGATCCGAGTCATGGGCCTTGACATCTCGTCTTCCTCCTGAAACCAGGGAAGTGTCTCCCACTGCTGCAGCCTCATCAGGGAATGGGCTGGGCTGGGGAATGGCTGGTTGTTACTGAAGGGGAAGGATAAAATGCAGCCACATTTCTGAGGGGGCAAGAGGCCCGCCTGGTGATTCCCTGGGGGAGCTCTGCAATGTGACCCTGACTCCCAAGGCAGCAAGTGCAGAATCCCCCTTGATGAGCACAAGAGGTTCCAACTGGCCTGGTCTGAATCAGGCTGGACAGCCCCACTGCTGGAGTGTCATAGCCAGACATTAGAGTTACAGGCACATCTCTTGCACCTAGAGAGCTCCTGTCACTCCCATAATGGGACAGGGGCAGGTCCAGCCTGTTCTATAAGAGCCTCACTGGAAATCAGAGAACAGCTGAAAGTGACTGTGGTGGGATTTGAACCCACAGCTTTTGAATGATTGGCCTGGCCCATATCAAGCACCACTACTTAGACGACCAGCACACTTGCCAATGGGCCACACAGACCTGATAAGCAAATAAAGCCTCATCTTCGCTCTCGACTTTGCAGCAGGGCAATTGCTGGGGTAGAAGAAAGGGAAAAGCTGAGCCAGAGGAACACACGCTCCCCCTCCCACACTCAGACCCCCCCCCCCCATACCCAGTCCCCTGCCCAGAGTCTCAGCTGTGGCTTAAACCTGGTTTCAGAGAGAAGAGGCCAATGCAAAGAGCCCCATGGCAGAGAGGGAGTCAGCACGTCGGTGGGCTTTACAGCTAATTGCTGCTGCTCTTGAGTCTGGCTGCAGAAGAAGGCTTTAGTTTAGACCTACTGAATAGCGACAGGCCTTCCAATAGGGTTACAGAAAAACCACATTGTTACAGATGACCTTTCCAGGCCAAAGATAGAAGGAAACCCTCAGGGGTGTTTCTAGACTAAGGTTCATTCAATTGGTTTGTTTTTTTGTAGACCTGACCCTTCCACACCCCTAGAGACTCTGGAACAAAGAAGACACATGAGAAGAACCCGACTTTCTTCCTTTTGCTGTGACATGGATGGATCTAGCTCAGGTTTCACTGAAGGGGTCTGTCTGCATGTGAAGTACCTGTGATAGCCCCTGTGCACCTCTGCCCCTCATCAGCAATGCCATATACTTGGGGGAGCCCTTGCCCTGAGACTTGCAGAAAGGACAACCTGGACAAAGAAGTAGCATTCAGGCACCCTTTGATAGCTCAGCTGGCAGAGCGGAGGACTGTAGTGTGGGCTTGGCAAGTGATCCTTAGGTTGCTGGTTCAACTCCGGCTCAAAGGAGTGATTCTTTTCCCTCCAGCCTGGCCTTAGCAGAAGACAACCAAGGTGGTTACCTTGGGTCCATGTCTTCAGAACCCTGCACTGCAATTGACAAAATAATGGTGGGGAGGAGCTGCCAATCACGTTTCTTGGGCTGTGCAGGTTCTGTCCACACACAAAAGTTCTTTTGGAACAATGGCCATTATTCCACAATAACAATGCAAGAGTCTACACAGCAATTCCGTTAGTTTGAAATAATTCTGAAGTATCAGACGGCTTATTCCGACTTCTGCAAACCTCATTCTACAAAGAATAACGCCTGTTCCAAATTAGCTATTTCAAAATAAGGCCTGTGTAGATGCGCCACTGCTGCTAGTTTGAACTAGCCCCTTCTTGTGGACATACTAACTTATTCTTCTGAGACAGGTCATCTACACTGGGGAGCCTGCCTCAGACTATTCTGAGGTTTCCCTGCAGTGTAGATGTGCTAGTTCGAAATAAACTATTTTGGAATCACTATTCAAGGACAGCTTATTCCAAAATAAATGGGCCGTGTAGTCGTAGCCAGAGGGATGAAGCAGCAGGAGGAAAGCCAGGAGTGCAGAGGCCAGGCAGAAAACTGAGTGTCCCCAATGCCCATGAAGAGGTCAGTGTGTAGGTCCCGTAGTGTAAGGGGCAGCACTCAGGACTTTGAATCTTGCAATCTGAGTTCAAGTCTCAGTGGGACCTCCTGGTTTGAGCTTGTTGTTGTGAGGTTTTTTTCACACTGCACAGCTCTGTCTATGCTGCAGAGTGTTTACCCTGCATGTGCATTCTTGCACAAGAAAATGTGCAGTAAACCATTGGAAAAGAGGGCTTCTTGCACAAGAAGGCAGTGTGCACAGGCAAGAGGGATTTCTTGTACCTAAAACAGCCATTAGAGCTTTCCTGCACAAGAGAGTGTTCACAGATGCTCTTTATAAGGAGATAAACCATTTCATAGAGCTGGAGAGAACTTTGAGAGGTCATCTAGTCCATTCCCCACGCTCATGGCAGGGCCAAGAGACATCCCTGACAGATTTTTCTCAGATGTCTCTAAATGGCCCTTTCAAAGATTAAACTCATAACCCCGGGTTTAACAGGCCAAGGCTCAAACCACTGAACTATTTCACCCTCTTGGACCAAACTGCATGGCAGTGTGGATGTGCTCTTGAGCAAGAACTCGTGCCAAGAACAGTGCTCCCTGTGCACTGGCCTTTTATCTGGGTGCTGGCAGGGGGGTGAGAGGTGGCAGGTATTGATGGGTAACAGGTTCAAAGGCGCATACAGAGAAGCCAGCAACTGCATCTCTGCAAGTGACCTCACTTTACACACCTCAGCTTTTCAGAAACACTCTCCTCCTGTCTGTGCCTAACACCAGTGTTAGCTACTGAGGGGTCCTGTCTGGGGGGAAATGGCAGTTCCAGGGGACACTTGTCCAGTGTTCAAACATCTCACAGATAACATGGCAAGAAGGAAGCCAAAGAGACTCACACCTACTAGGAAACATCACAACTACCACCTTCAATGGGACTTGAACCCACAATCCTGTCATTAGGACACCAATGCATTGTCCATTAGGCCACAGTAGTGGCACTAAAATGACAGAAATTCCCTCTTCCAAATACACATTCCTCGACTTTTAGATGACAGATTCGAGCTGTTGGAAGGAGCCAGAAACAGAGGAAGGGCTGAAAATCAGCTCTCAGGAGGCACCTCCAGCTGCCCCCAGAGTGTGGGTACCCCACAATAGCCATGGGCGAAACTCAACACCTTGACATCTTGTCTCCCACCCAAAGCCAGGGGCTTGTCTCCCACAGCCGCAGCCTCAGCAGGGAGCCGCACTGGTGCTCACGTTGCTCCTGGGGAAAGGAGCGGGTCCCACAGGGGCTGGAGCTGGCGGGGAATGGGCAGTTGTCACTGAAGGGGAAGTATAAAATGCAGCCACATTGCTGAGGGCAGGGAGAGCAGCTGGTGCTGCGCTGGTGGCACCATGGGACGGCCCTGGGGGAGCTCTGCAATGTGACCCTGGCTCCCAAAGCAGCAAGTCCAGAATCCCCCTCGATGAGCACGAGAGACTCTGACCGGTCTGGTCTGAATCCGACTGAAGGGCTCAAGTGCCCCAGTGCTGGAGTGTCAGAGGCCAGAAAGACACAGGAAAAAGTAAACAAAGTCCACCACACGGCACCACTGGGAGTTGAACCCAGGATCTCCTGTTTACTAGACAGGTGCTTTAGCCAGCTAAGCCATGGCGCCTTCCTGAATGATCCTGGTGAAACTGTTCTACTCTATGGTCCCAGACAACACCTTTGCCTCCCAAAGTGCAGCCATTCCCCATTTCCCTCCAGCCCTGGCAGTGTCTGGCTCCCTGGGCACAGAAAGCTACAGCTCAGCGGGCAGAGGCTCTGACATGCACATCTCCCCCAGCCGCTGGGACTGTGGAGTTGGCCTTGAGCTTTAGCATCGCTGAGGGGAGGGAGAAGTGCAGCAAACATTGATTGTCTGGATTGTAAACCCCTGGCTCTCAGGGTTTGGGTTGGAGACCCAGGTGGGGGCCTGGCCTCCTGCAGGTTGGCCCTTTCCTGAGGGCACAGAATTAATCATAGAATAATAGGACTGGAAGGGACCTCGAGAGGTCATCAAGTCCAGCCCCCCGCCCTCAAGGCAGGACCAAGCTCCACCTACACCATCCCTGACAGATGTCTATCTAACCTGTTCTTAAATATCTCCAGAGAGGGAGATTCCACCACCTCCCTTGGCAATTTATTCCAATATTTGACCACCCTGACAGTTAGGAATTTTTTCCTAATGTCCAATCTACACCTCCCCTGCTGCACTTTAAGCCCATTACTCCTTGTCCTGTCCTCAGAAACCAAGAGGAACAAATTTTCTCCTTCCTCCTTGTGACACCCTTTTAGATATTTGAAAACCGCTATCATGTCCCCCCTTAATCTTCTTTTTTCCAAACTAAACAAGCCCAGTTCATGAAGCCTGGCTTCATAGGTCATGTTCTCTAGACCTTTAACCATTCTTGTCGCTCTTCTCTGTACCCTTTCCAATTTCTCCACATCTTTCTTGAAATGTGGCGCCCAGAACTGGACACAGTACTCCAGCTGAGGCCTAACTAGTGCAGAGTAGAGCGGCAGAATGACTTCACGAGTTTTGCTTACAACACACCTGTTGATACAACCTAGAATCATATTTGCTTTTTTTGCAACAGCATCACACTGTTGACTCATATTCAACTTGTGGTCCACTATGACCCCTAGATCCCTTTCCGCCATGCTCCTTCCTAGACAGTCGCTTCCCATCTTGTATGTATGGAACTGATTGTTCCTTCCTAAGTGGAGCACTTTGCATTTCTCTTTATTAAACCTCATCCTGTTTACCTCTGACCATTTCTCTAACTTGCTAAGGTCATTTTGAATTATGTCCCTATCCTCCAAAGAAGTCGCAACCCCACCCAGTTTGGTATCATCTGCAAACTTAATAAGCATACTCTCTATCCCAATATCTACATCATTGATGAAGATATTGAACAGTACGGGTCCCAAAACAGACCCTTGAGGAAATCCACTTGTTATTCCTTTCCAGCAGGATTTAGAACCGTTAACAACAACTCTCTCACTACGGTTATCCAGCCAATTATGCACCCACCTTATCTTGGCCCTATCTAAGTTATATTTGCCTAGTTTATCAATAAGAATATCATGCGAGACCGTATCAAATGCCTTACTAAAGTCTAGGTATATGACATCCACCGCTTCTCCCTTATCCACAAGGCTCGTTATCTTATCAAAGAAAGCTATCAGATTAGTTTGGCATGACTTGTTCTTCACAAACCCATGCTGGCTATTCCCTATCACTTTATTACCTTCCAAGTGTTTGCATATGATTTCCTTAATTACCTGCTCCATTATCTTCCCTGGGACAGATGTTAAACTGACCGGTCTATAGTTTCCTGGGTTGTTCTTATTCCCCTTTTTATAGATGGGCACAATATTTGCCCTTTTCCAGTCTTCTGGAATCTCCCCTGTCTGCCATGATTTTTCAAAGATCATAGCTAAAGTCTCAGATACCTCCTCTATCAGCTCCTTGAGTATCCTGGGATGCATTTCATCAGGACCTGGTGACTTGCTGACATCTAACTTTCCTAAGTGATTTTTAACTTGTTCTTTGTGTATCCTATCGTCTAAACTTACCCTCTCTCTGCTTGTATTCACTACGTTAGGCACACCTCCAGACTTCTCGGTGAAGACCGAAACAAAGAAGTCATTGAGCATCTCCGCCATTTCCAAGTTTCCTGTTACTGCTTCTCCCTCCTCACTAAGCAGTGGGCCTACCCTGTCCTTGGTCTTCCTCTTCCTTTTAATGTATTTATAAAAGGTCTTCTTGTTTCCCTTTATGCCTGTAGCTAGTTTGATCTCATTTTGTGCCTTTGCCTTTCTAATCTTGCCCCTGCATTCCCGTGTTGCTTGCCTATATTTATCCTTTGTTAGTTGTCCTAGTTTCCATTTTTTATATGACTCCTTTTTTATTTTGAGATCGTGCAAGATCTCCTTGTTAAGCCTAGCTGGTCTTTTGCCATATTTTCTATCTTTCCTACACAGCGGAATTGTTTGCTTTTGGGCCCTTAACAACGTTCCTTTGAAATACTTCCAATAATTAAGAGAGAATTCCTTTACCCTGCAAAAACTGAGTTGGCTGAAGAATAAGTAACAAATGTTTTGTTCACATACAAGTACAGGAGATCAGTCTCCCACAGTAGTGGTGGCCAATTGGTTAAGGAGTTTGATTAGAAACCCCTTGTAACCTCACTCAGAGGCTCCTGACAAGTCTGTCTCCTGTGTCCTTCTCCACCTCAGTCCTAGTGTGTGCATGATTTCATATCTGAGGAAACGCCTCCTCTCTTTTTCCCTGCCAATCCTTCCCGAGCAAGCTGTACCCTTCTGTGCCAATATTCCAGTCATGTGTTATCCCACCAAGACCTTGTGATACCAACTTATTCCTGCTTATTACCCATCATTCCTGTGTGTTTATACCAGCATCTAAGACACAATTAGAGTTTTCTTCCCAGTGGTTCTGTGTTGCTCCTTTATCTCTGCAGTTACAGCCTGTGATCTCTCCCATTTCTGGCCCATCTCCCAGGTGTCCATGTGATTCACTCACCTGGGGGCTTTGGTCACCTGCCCCCATCAAACCTAGTTTAAAGCCTCCTCACTAGGTTAGCCAGTCTGCACCCAAATACTCTTCCCTTCTTCGACAGGTGAACCCCAGCCCTGCTGAACAGCCCTTCCTGCAACGGCATCCCATGGGCAAGGAAGCCAAAGCTCCCTGCCCACTGAGCTGTAGCTTTCTGTGCCCAGGGAGCCAGACACCGCCAGGGCGGGAAGGCTGGAGGGAAATGGCTGCATGTTGGGAGTCAAAGGTGTTGTCTGGAACCTTAAAGTAGAACAATTTTACACCTGTATGTGAAGGGAGCACTGTGGCTTAGCTGGCTCCGGGGTCTCAAGCAGAACACTGTTGGGGGGGGCACATGTCTCCTTGAGGCAGGTTCCTCACTCCCACGTCCCAGACGCATACTGTGGCACAAAGAGGAAGGGTCCCTGCAGAAAGTGGCTACATCTACACTGGCATGCTTTTCCGAAAATGCTTTTAATGGAAAACTTTTCCGTTAAAAGCATTTTCGGAAAAGCATGTCTAGATTGGCAGGATGCTTTTCCGCAAAACCACTTTTTGTGGAAAAGTGTCCATGGCCAATCTAGACGCGGTTTTCTGCAAAAAAGTCCCGATCGCCATTTTTGCAATCGGGGCTTTTTTGTGGAAAACAGTACTGTGCTGTCTACACTGGCCCTTTTGCGCAAAAGTCTTTCGGAAAAAGACTTTTGCCTGAACAGGAGCAGCATAGTATTTCCGGAAAAGCACTGACGATCTTCCATGAGATCATCAGTGCTTTTCCGGAAATTCAAACAGCCAGTGTAGACAGCTGGCAAGTTTTTCCGCAAAATCGGATGATTTTGCTGAAAAACTTGCCAGTCTAGACACAGCCAGTGTGTCACAGGGATAAGCGTTAGCCCCAGGAACAAGCACAGCCCTGTAGAAGAGACACCCCTGGTCTGGAGCCAACAAACCCAGGAGCCACACAACTCAGGATCCCCAAGGGCAGTGACACAGACTCAGACTCCCTGGCACAGGAAAATCCCAGGCCTCAGTTCTGCCGGCCAGCGGTTTCCCCTCTTCCGCTTCTTGTCAGCTCCCTGCACAACACCCCACAACGGTAGGTGAGGCTGAGTGTGGATAAACCCAGCTGTGCTGTAGAGCGGCTGTTAGGTGTGGAAATTAATGGGCTCCTTTGGCCTCCCTGAGCAACTCACACATGTAAAAAAACTGCAGTTGAAGTTGTTTGCATGGGAGTCAGGATGGCCGAGTGGTCTAAGGCGCCAGACTCAAGGTTCTGTCCTTCCCTCAGTTGGGTGTTCTGGTCTCTGAATGGAGATGTGGGTTCAAATCCCACTTCTGACACATCCTCCATTTTGTATCTAGAGAAGTGACCTCATTTCCCTCTCTCCCATGACATTGTAGAAGCGCTTGCTCAGCATTTCTCTGAGGCTGCATCTACCCAGCAGCATTCTGTGGGAATAACGGCCATTACACTGCAATAACAATGGGAGCATCTACACAGGAATTCCGTTATTCTGACTTTTGAGGATTATTCCGTTATTCTGACCAGTGGTCTGAGGAGCCAGGAGGTTTCCAGGCTGCAGACAGACAAGCCCACAGGCAAAGACAAAGCAAAATCTCAGCTACTTCCTGCTCAGCCCAGCGGGGTCTCCGTGTGGCCCCCAGACCTTTTGTTTGCCGTTGCCCAGGCGCAGGGGCCCAGATTCAGCAACACTCACAGGCCCCACAGGAGGGGGCTGGTTTGATGCTTCACCCCACGGCCCAGCAACGAGCCCCCCAACTCCCTTTGTGCTCTGAGAGCCCAGTTTGCTGTGACCCTCCACCCCTACCTGAGACTCTGGTTGCTTGAGACCCCAGAGCCCTCCGTTGGGCTGCCTGGCATGTGGGGACTCAGGTCTAGTGGTGGATTTGCAGAGTCCCACAACAGCTGCTGCCAGCGTGCGGATGTGCACGTCTGTCTGGGGTTACTGGGCACCCGGCCTGACTGGGTTAGTCCAGGATTCTGTTCCTGCCATGATGGACATCCATCTGATTAACCCCCTTCACTTCCAGCCCTTCCTGAGAGTTGCTGCTTCTTTGACTAAAGTCCCTCCCCCTGTGTGTGTGGCTGGCAGGGGTTGCTAGATGGACCCATTCACATGTAGCTTTACTGAAACCCCCCTCATTTCTTCCTTGAACCTCCCCCCGCCCAAGGGGTGCTGCCCAATAGAACAGTCCCTGTAAGAAATGTGTCACTTTCACCCCTGGGAGCAGCTCAGCCATGCAAAGAGGCTGCCTGGGGCAGGACATTAGCCCTGGAGGGCAGGGGTGGGTGTGGCAGTGACATCACAAGGGCCTTTTGCAGCCCCTCAGCTTATTGGCTAATGGAGGTTGTGAGGCGATGACCTCACAGAGAGTCCATGACAATGGCCAGGTGGGACAGGCTGCAGGGCAGGGGCCAGATCAGAGACCCCTTCCCCGCCATGGCTTTGCTGCAGGGAGTCTCCTTGAGATCTGCCCTTGAGGCCTTTTCGGAGCCTTCTCCTTTCCCACGACTAACTGACCTAGAGGTCAGACGTCTCTGTGGAGAAGGGAAGAGTCTCCAAGAAGAGTGTTTCTAATGTGAAAGGGGAATTAGCTCAAATGGTAGAGCGCTTGCTTTGCATGCAAGAGGTAGTGGGATCGATGCCCACATTCTCCAGTGATGGATGTAAGTCTCATTCCACTTTTTACTGGCAGAGCCACCCAGGGGGCTAAGAGGTTCCAGACCCTCCCCTCCCTCCCCGAATTCCTACTTGCTCTCCCCCAAAACCAGCCACGCTGGGGCAGAGAGCTGCTGGACACCAGCCCTCCTGGGCCAGGCAGTGGCAGGAGCACTGGAGGCAGGTTGCAAGTGGGGCAGAATTAGCTCCACTGGAAAAGTGCTGCCCCTGCGCATGAGAGGAAGCAGGATTCACTCCCATCTTCTCCCACCTGCTTGCGGGGCCGGCCCCTTTCCTGCTGCCCCTGGCTGGGAGCCAGGACTCAGGACCCCTTTCCCAAAATATACGAATTCCGCCCCCCGCCTGCAATCCTCTGTTCTGCTCAAACAGAAGCCACAATGATACTCACAGCACGTGCCACAACTTAAGTGTGGTTGTATTATGCTTTAAAAAAGCACCCAGGATCTTTTTCAAGGGGATAAAGCAACATGCCACATTTTTTGACCATACATAGATTAATCAATATTTATCATATGCATATAACACATCACACTCATGCACTCACACATACACACAAGCACACTCCGTCTTGTTGTTACCAAAAGCTTCTCCCCCTTACTGCACTGGCCAAGTGAGTGCTCCCTGGCTTTCTGGGAAGCTGATGGAAGCAAAACAGTCTGTGCGATGGCTAGAATGCCGCTGGAGGAGAACTAGAGCTGAGTCCGATCGACTGCAGGTTAGAGCTGAACTGCGAGCTTACTCTGTGGCGCTGCTGACAGAGAAGAAAATCTACTTCTCCACCCGTATCGCATCCGCACAATGCCGTCCAGCGGCAGACCTATCCCCCACATCACTGAAATGATGATGTAACAATCCAGCTTGTCATCAAGTGGAAAATCAATAAAGTCTAAGGAAAAGGGAGGATGATTGCAATGCTGAATAAACAACCCAAATACAGAGATTTGTCAGCTTCCTCTGTGTGTAAATGGCAGAGTGGGGTCAGAAAAGAAGTGAGTCCTGGTCTTGTTATCCAAGGGGGGTGAGGGAGGTGGAACCGGGCTTCTGCCCAACCGGATCAATGCTCCCATATTGACAAGACGAAAACCCAGGGTCCCTCTGAAAGACTCCTCATAAGAACATAAGAACGGCCGTACTGGGTCAGACCAAAGGTCCTTCTAGCCCAGTAGCCTGTCTGCCGACAGTGGCCAGCACTGGTGCCCCAGAGAGGGTGGACCGAAGACAACGATCAAGCAATTTGTCTCCTGCCATTCCTCTCCAGCCTCTGACAAACAGAGGCCAAGGACACCATTTCTATCCCCCGGCTAATAGCCTTTTATGGACCAAACCTCCATGAAATTATCTAGCTTCTCTTTAAACTCTACTATAGTCCTAGCCTTCACAGCCTCCTCTGGCAAGGAGTTCCACAGGTTTACTACATGCTGTGTGAAGAAGAACTTTCTTTTATTAGTTTTAAACCTGCTACCCATTAATTTCATTTGGTGTCCTCTAGTTCTTCTATTTAGGGAACTAATAAATAACTTTTCTTTGTCTGCCCTCTCCACACCACTCATGATTTTATAGACCTCTATCATATCACCCCTCACTCTCCTCTTTTCTAAACTGAAAAGTCCCAGTCGCTTTAACCTCTCCTCATATGGGACCCGTTCCAAACCCCTAATCATTTTAGTTGCCCTTTTCTGAACCCTTTCCAAGGCCAAAATATTCCATGCTTAGCCTCATTTGCATATTATTTGTGCAAGAAGCCGCGAGCATAGACATAGCTCTAGGCAGGTTAGGCTGAGATGGGAGGAGGCAGCGCTGGGGTTGAGGCTCCTCAGTGGTGCCTTGGCAGGGACCAGGGCATTGCAACCACATAGGCCAAGGCCAATGGCAGCACCTCCAGCCTCTGGGACGTCTGTGGCCTTTGCTGCAAGGGGACACAAAACCAGGTAATCCCCCTCCCCTCCCCCCCCGATGCTCAAATCCCCCAAAACCTGGCAGCCCCAGCTTGCTCCAACACCTTCCGTTCTCCCCACCCTCTCTCCTGGCCACACACCGCACTTCTTGGTGCTTCTCAAACCGGGCCCTGCAAGGAGCCACCGGGGCAGGAACCAGCCCTTGGAGCTTGGCTTGCACCGGAACCGGCAGTTTCCCACCACGCCTCGCTTGAGAAGAGGCAACTTGTTCCCCTTCCTCTCACCTCACATCTCCCTTGTCTCTGTTCCCTTCAAAGGTCTCCTCTGCCTCAGGACCCGCCTCCTCAGAGCGCTGCCCCTCTGCCACTGGGCTGGAAGTGGGAGACTCCACGGTCTCTGCACTTGGGCTGAGAAGTCTCACTGGGACTCGTCTGTTGATGGCGTTAGTCAACCCGATGGCCAGCCGGATCCATTCCGTAGCGTTACCCGAGAGGGAGCTTTCCCAATCTCCATTGGTATTTCCTGGGGCTTTGTGTAGGGGGATTGGGTTTGGCATGTTCTCTGCTGGAAATGCCTCTTCTTGGGAAAGCAGCTCCCAGGAGCTCATGGAACTTCTTCTTCTCAGCTTGGGAAAGGGACAAGCAAGGGGCGACGGGTCAGGGGTTTATGTGATGATGACAGGGGTGCAGAAAGCAAATAAGAAATTATTTTTTCGCCTACTCAAGAACCAGGGTGACAGAATGAAACTGGTAAGTAACCGAGTTAAAAAGGAAGCATTTTTGCACCCAGTGGAACTCCCTGCCAGAGGATGTTGCGAAGGTGAAATCTACAAGAAGGTCCAAAAAAGAACTGGATAATTTAATGCAGGAAAGGTCAATCAATGGCATTTCACCAGAATGGACAGGGCAAGTGTCCCTAGCTGATGTATACCTGAAGCTGGGAATGGAGGGAGCACTTAATAACTGTCTGTCCTGAGGATTCCCTCCGGACAATGAAATTGGCTGCTGTTGTGAGACAGGATCCTGGGCTAGTTGGACAACTGGCATGGCCCAGTCTGGCTGCTTTGATGTTCTATTTGGCTGTTCTTGTCCCCTCTGGGCAAGGGAGAATGGACCCTCCCCCCGATCCTGAAGTGGACAGAAAATGGCCTGCGAAAGGCTAGTGTAGGTGAGCTGTTTTATGTGTCCCTGATGGTCTAGTGGTTAGGATCCAGCACTCTCACTGCTGTGGCCTGGGTTCAATTCCCAGTCAAGGAAACCAGCTGCAACTTTCCCAAAACATGTCCCTAGTCAATCTTCTTGCCACATATTACAGCAGCTGAGACCTAGCAGGGGCTAACCCTAACCCCTCCCCCTTGGCTGAGCACTGCCTGGACTCAGGCCTCCCCAGTGCCAGCCTAAGGGCTCTGGAGAGGAGGCTCTGGCTCTGGAGAGGACAGGGCAGCTCTAGGGGCAGAGTCCTTTTTTCTGCAGTAGTTCAAACCCAGCCCTTTGGTTCCAACTAACTAACATTATAACATTACTCCTAACATTACTCCTCATTTTTTGCCCTCTATGCCTCCCTCCCAACCTCAACATACCCCAACACACCCCCTTCCATCCCTGGTAACACAAACAGGACTTTTCCCTGTTGAAAGAACAAACTCTCTGGTTTTTATGTGGGGAATGTAGAACCAGGGAGGGGCTTGGGAAAGACCCTGGCAGGGGAGCGGGGAGGCTGGGAGGAAGGGCTAAGGCTGGCACCTTCCTCTGATGGTCCCACTGCCTCATGTCAGGGGCCTCAGCAGCGCTGGGGGGTGGCTCCAGGGGGAGAAGCTGGTTCAGAGGAACTTGAGCTGCTGGGCCACTGAAGCAGGCCACCAGCAGCAGCCTCTGTGCAGGGCACACACACTCCAGGCCTCCCGGTCATATTGAGTCTCCTCATGTGGCTTGGGCTCCAGAACCTGCCCCCCAGCTGGTGCCTTGAGGTAGCCACTGCAGCAGCAGGAGTTTGGGCATCAGTTCCCCTGCTTTTGGGGACAGGAAGCCAGGCCCAGGCCCTTTTAGCCACTGGAGCTGTACAGGCTGGAGCCTCCCCCTACCAGATCTCTGCCCTGCTTCCTGAAAAGCTCTCAGCCTTTTGCTTGTTTCTGCTTCCCTGTCCATATCAGGCAACTAAAGGAAGGGAAGTGACCAACCCAAACACCCCTGTGGCCAGCATAGGGCTTGAACCCATGACCTTGGTGTTATTAGCACCACGCTCTAACCAGCTGAGCTAGCTAGTGAGGAATCCCCAGAGGGGCCAAAAACAAACTGTTATACTATGCCCTGTCCAGGTGGGCCTTTGGGTCCTCATGGATTCTCTACTTCCCCACTCCCATGGGTAGGCATGGGGGAGATGGGGACTTACCACCATAAGGGCTGGGTGGTCAAAGCTATCCTATTCTTCGATATTGGCCTTCTATTTCTTTTAATTTAGTTCCATTAATTAACAATCCAATTAGTCTCTGGTCCAAATATCTGGTTAGGTTTAGTGAAATGGACACAGAGCTGGACAGATCCTTCAAACTATTCAGGATCAATCGGTTGGCTTGGCTGGTGTCTAGGCCTTTACGGGCACTGGATATTACTGCATCTACCAGCCTGGATTCTATACAATTTCTGGGCTATGACATAAGTGTTGCTGACAGAGTTTCCAGGCCCAAACCAATCTGCGACGGTATCTGCTAAGCCCCTTCGTTGCCTAATCAGGCACTTGCCAATTTGATTAGCCAGTCTAGCACACAGCTGGTCTATACCAGTGTGGAACATCACCAAGGTAAGGACCAATGACAGTTGTCCTGGTTCTGAGACGGGTCTGTTCAGGGCATGATGCACAATTGGGAGGCTCTATTTTGTCCTTAAGGACCTGGTTAATAATATCCAAATGAGGGCAAGTTAGCAATGGCCATTGTTTAACAAATGACAGCCATGCCTCAGAGGTTACCTTTGTCTGGGCTTTAAGTGGTAAGCCCCAGTGGGAGTCAGTTGGTCCAACTTCAGTAGCCTAATGTTAGTGTTTAGCTTCTTTCCCACAATATTCCATATAAACGTTTACTCAGAGGACTGTGTATTCTTTGTCCTCGTAGTGTTCATGTTGTTACAATAAACAAAATAATTCTGTGTGAATGAGGGGAGGCCCAAGGCCGTGTATTCCCCATTGCTATTAGTGTGTATTTGTTCTATGTATGTGACTTGAAGGAGGTTACATTGACTAGAGTCACTGTTTCTCTTATAGGACCAAGCATGGTTCACAGATGTTTAATTGTTAACCCATGCAATTCCATAATTCTTGAGGCCTTTTAAGGCATCAGGCACCAATGAGTAGCAGGGCAAGTAGCTGATATTGCAATGGTGAGGTTACTAGTTTCCTCATTGTTGTGAGCATCTTTACTTATATATGCTGATGTCTCACTTGCCCGTGTTGTTTCTTATAGATTTCTTATTATCTCTGGCCAAACCACTTTTATGGTTGGTGTGCAAATTTGCAGAAGCTAAATATTTCATTTGTGTAGCCATTAAAGCAAAACCAATCCGGTGGGGGAGAGGGCTGGTACCCCACTCCCAGTCCTTCTGTTCACGTGATGCACTCCTTGCTTCCTTCCAGTTCCTTTTTTGTTCACCTGTGGAGACATTGTTAACATTCTCCTAGCCTAAACAATTTCCAAAGTATTATCCTTTCACTGAATTTTAAAGTTGCCAATTGATTGGGCCCAATTATTAATTTTGATGGTTTATATTAATGCTTCTGCTTTACTCAAATTATCCTTTCATTAAAACAATATCCTACACACAACAATATTTGCAATACGTATTACAATTAAGACACACAAGACAAACTTGGACAGAACACAAACTTATTATGTCATGACACAGAACCATGGTTTTTTGTTGTTGTTGTTGTTTGTTGTTTTTCTTCAGCTGGCACCAGCGCTTTCTGATGATCTGAAAGACAAGAAAACATTTCTACCCCCGTCGGGGTGGCCCATTATAACTTAAAATACTGCCTAAGATCTGTTAGGGGAACCGGTTACAGCTAGTTCCTTACCACTTCCATGGGCGAGTGAGCTACAACTTTACGAGAACAAGAGCGCTTCATCGGTACTCGTGACCTTCCACTCCCTCGAATTACCTCTAGAGTTGCTAGCCCTCCCCAACAGTGGCATGCCTCAGTTTCCCTCTTGTACCACAGATCAGGCTTAATGTGTGAAGCTATAATGCTTTTCCTTAGCACAAGGTGTTGGTCAGTTATTGTTCCAGCAAGCAAAAAGCTTTTCTTTTCCTGAAAAGAATCATATACAGTGTTACTTATTAAGACTATAGTAATAATAATATTGACATTAAATTTTGTTAAATGGGTGCTTATAAATATTTTGTTTGTATTTGGACAATTTACTTGAGGGGACAGGTGTTTTATATTCCTTTGAAATAGCCAGGCAGCCTGTATTCACATATAATGTTGGATTTGAAAGCAAGCCAAAAGTGTTATCAACTCAGCCTTGAACAGAGACACAGTGAAGTTTCAGGGTTTAGATTCTTGAAACAAAGATTTGTTTTCTTAAAGAGTAAATTTAACCTTAAGGATTGAATGTATAGATTTCATTCTTTTATACAGTTAACCAGTTAAGTGTCAATAGAATTCCTTATTTTCCTTTTGCAGATTTAACAAAAGTGTCTGTAGCCAAATAGTTAAATTTGATTGTTTCTTTGCCTGGATTATTGAAAAAGGCTGCAAGAAACAAGGAGTCACTTTTTAAAGCCGGTTTCCCTTTGTATATTACAACAATCGCTTAATTCCTTCTACACTCCCACAGAGTCCATTTTTCACCTTCACATACCTTCAAATCACTTGCTTCGTCCTTCCAAAGAAACCGTTTCTCATTCCTATTAATTTAACTTTCTAATGACTGTATTCCTACTTTCTTTATTCCTTCCACTATGCCCATAGGGCTCCAAACCTTTTGCCTTCCCCTTTCACTTGCTTTTTGCTTCTTATGATCTGTCCTGATTCCTGCTATATGACCTTTTTTTTCAATGACACAGGTTTGTCCAGTATTAATGTGGTAATGAGGATGGGCTTTCCCATTAGCCCCCACACCTCCTAATTCTTTTCAATAGTAAATCCAAATGTGTATTATTGCAGTCAGTTATTACTAATTTTAAACTTCTCAGAATAGGGTTTTCATAACATCCATGCTGCAGCAGTTGATCTATGCTGCTGACTCTGGGGTGGATCACTTGACCATGCTCTGTAAGGAGAACTATGTTGCAGTATGTGTCTCCTTGTTAGGACAGATTTAGCTTCTAGTGATTACATCTTCAAATTCAATTTCTACCGGTTGACATTTAGGTTACCTCCTCCCACGCCCTCAAGCTTATTATAACAGTGTGTGAGGGAAAGGTTTTAACTGTTTTTTTTTCTGGACGGCCCCCACTTGTGTGTTGTGAAACATCCTTGGGTAGCCTGCGATTCCAGCCAGAGAAGCTGTAGTTATCTATTTGCTAACAAGGGCTTGAGAATCTCTTAAAGTTGCTTGCCAGCCCTTTCCTACTCCTGCGTTGTGTTCTGTGTATATGTTTCCAACCAAAATGCCTAGGGCCAATATGGCTTGATGGTCGGCATGCATTCCTTCCTTGAGAATTTGGAGGAATACTTCCCACAAGCTGTTAAGTCTATTCTAAAACTCAGTGTTTTGCTTTGGATCGGACAGATTTGTAACTAGTGCCCATTCTTCCAAAGGGAAGATCTAATCCCTTTCAATTATCTTCTGTGCCTCCTCTCTATCTTCAGTGATGTGTGGTAAGGGCCCATATAGGGCTGGGCATAGAGAGGAGTAGAGGGGGCAATGTTGGGCCAAATTCCCCCCTAATCTTGAGAGAGGCTATGCACTTGCGTGTAAGTTACATTTCTCACTGCAGGGCGGATTTTTGCTTTTCTGAGCTTCAATCTCATCCCTCGGGGCTTTAATTTCTTTCTCTGTCAATCTTTCAAATTCTTACAGGTCCTTGGACCATGATGCACGTACATGAAGTACACAGGGGTGCCTTTCAGCGGTCTGGGGGGGTATGCTTAGACTGATCCCCATCCATTTTAGTCATTCAGGGGAGCATCCTGTCCACTCCTCGTCTGTTCAGTGGCTTATAGGAAACTAAATCCACACACTCCAAAGAAGGGGTCTGCTGGATCTAGAGTGTCAGACCTTATCAGCAGCTCATGAAATAAGGGGAGTCATCACTCCCTCACATATCTGCTCTGTCTTGAGGTTCGGCTGACCCCCCTTGCGTTCAGAACTCCCTTGAGGGAGAGCCCTGGTGCGGCTGGAATCAGCTTACTTCTTAGAGACCTGGGCAGCGGCATTCTCACTCGATTCATTACATTCACATTCAGCATGCTTTTCACACAGAAATTTTCCCACTTTTAGATGCATCTCTCATTATGGTCCTCGTCCATATTTGGGGTGGCAAACAACACGTTTCCCCCCAGAACCACAGCAGTTCCCAGCACTGCATAAACTTAGGAGCCTTATGTCCGGACGCAATACAATTTTCTTCCCGAACCCGGGGCGGCACCACCAATACCACAGCAGTTCCCAGCACTGCATAAACTTAGGCCTACTCGAGGGTAACAAAACAACCTCCCCGGAACCACTTTGCATCTGACCTTGTTGCAGATTCAAGAAGTTCGGATGGCATGAGCCCACAAGAAGCAGACGACCCTACAGGCAGTCCTCCTCCACACCCCAATAGAGATTTCAAAAGGTCTCTTACCTCTCATTTGGCGCCAAAGGGGTGAAGAGGGACAGTCTGCAGCCTCTGTCACTGTCTTCAATCAGGCGTTGCCATCCGAGTCACGGCACCAAATTGTGGAATAAAACATTGTCCTCACTCTGAGTTTGTAAGCAACAAGTAGCTAGAGGCAGTTTTATTACGAGCTGCAGCAAGGGAAAAACTGGTTCGGACGGGAGCCCACCCCCAGGCAGATCTTCTAATACAAGCAATTATGAAGCAGTTTATCTACTGTCTATTAGATATAATAACAATAACAATTAGTCTCCTTCCCATTACAAACACCAATGGCTAACAGTTATTTAGTTCCACCCAGATGCTCCTTATCTCAAAGTCCCTGCCAGAGTCAGCATTCTATCCTTATCTCCGTATGGAGGCGAGAGGCAAAGGCAGCGTATAATTACAGCGTATAATTACAGATCTCGTGTTGTCAGGCCACAGGCTTAGCCTGACTCTTGCTCTCTTGTTAACAAGACCAAGATGGCTGCACACAAATTCCCTTATTCCCTTTTCCTGCCTCCACAGTAGAATCATAGAATAATAGGACTGGAAGGGACCTCGAGAGGTCATCGAGTCCAGCCCCCCGCCCTCAAGGCAGGACAAAGCTCCGTCTACACCATCCCTGACAGATGTCTATCTAATCTGTTCTTAAATATCTCCAGAGAGGGAGATTCCACCACCTCCCTTGGCAATTTATTCCAATATTTGACCACCCTGACAGTTAGGAATTTTTTCCTAATGTCCAATCTAAACCTCCCCTGCTGCACTTTAAGCCCATTACTCCTTGTCCTGTCCTCAGAAACCAAGAGGAACAAATTTTCTCCTTCCTCCTTGTGACACCCTTTTAGATATTTGAAAACCGCTATCATGTCCCCCCTTAATCTTCTTTTTTCCAAACTAAACAAGCCCAGTTCATGAAGCCTGGCTTCATAGGTCATGTTCTCTAAACCTTTAATCATTCTTGTCGCTCTTCTCTGTACCCTTTCCAATTTCTCCACATCTTTCTTGAAATGTGGCACCCAGAATTGGACACAGTACTCCAGCTGAGGCCTAACTAGTGCAGAGTAGAGCGGCAGAATGACTTCACGAGTTTTGCTTACAACACACCTGTTGATACAACCTAGCATCATATTTGCTTTTTTTGCAACAGCATCACACTGTTGACTCATATTCAACTTGTGGTCCACTATGACCCCTAGATCCCTTTCCGCCATGCTCCTTCCTAGACAGTCGCTTCCCATCTTGTATGTATGGAACTGATTGTTCCTTCCTAAGTGGAGCACTTTGCATTTCTCTTTATTAAACCTCATCCTGTTTACCTCTGACCATTTCTCTAACTTGCTAAGGTCATTTTGAATTATGTCCCTATCCTCCAAAGAAGTTGCAACCCCACCCAGTTTGGTATCATCTGCAAACTTAATAAGCGTATTCTCTATCCCAATATCTACATCATTGATGAAGATATTGAACAGTACGGGTCCCAAAACAGACCCTTGAGGAACTCCACTTGTTATCCCTTTCCAGCAGGATTTAGCACCATTAACAACAACTCTCTGACTACGGTTATCCAGCCAATTATGCACCCACCTTATCGTGGCCCTATCTAAGTTATATTTGCCTAGTTTATCAATAAGAATATCATGCGAGACCATATCAAATGCCTTACTAAAGTCTAGGTATATGACATCCACCGCTTCTCCCTTATCCACAAGGCTCGTTATCCTATCAAAGAAAGCTATCAGATTAGTTTGGCATGACTTGTTCTTCACAAACCCATGCTGGCTATTCCCTATCACTTTATTACCTTCCAAGTGTTTGCATATGATTTCCTTAATTACCTGCTCCATTATCTTCCCTGGGACAGACGTTAAACTGACCAGTCTGTAGTTTCCTGGGTTGTTCTTACTCCCCTTTTTATAGATGGGCACAATATTTGCCCTTTTCCAGTCTTCTGGAATCTCCCCTGTCTGCCATGATTTTTCAAAAATCATAGCTAAAGGCTCAGATACCTCCTGTATCAGCTCCTTGAGTATCCTGGGATGCATTTCATCAGGACCTGGTGACTTGCTGACATCTAACTTTCCTAAGTGATTTTTAACTTGTTCTTTGTGTATCCTATCTTCTAAACTTACCCCCTCTCTGCTTGTATTCACTACGTTAGGCACACCTCCAGACTTCTCGGTGAAGACCGAAACAAAGAAGTCATTGAGCATCTCTACCATTTCCAAGTTTCCTGTTACTGCTTCTCCCTCCTCACTAAGCAGTGGGCCTACCCTGTCCTTGGTTTTCCTCTTGCTTTTAATGTATTTATAAAAGTTCTTCTTGTTTCCCTTTATGCCTGTAGCTAGTTTGATCTCATTTTGTGCCTTTGCCTTTCTAATCTAGCCCCTGCATTCCCGTGTTGCTTGCCTATATTCATCCTTTGTTATTTGTCCTAGTTTCCATTTTTATATGACTCCTTTTTTATTTTGAGATCATGCAAGATTGTTTAGTAATTGTTTAAGCTAGGAGAATGTTAACAATATCTCCACAGGTGACCACAAGGAACTAGAAGGAAGCAAAGAGTGTATCACGTGAAAAGGAGGACTGGGAGTGGGGTACCAGCCCCCTCCCCACCAGATTGGCGTTGCTTTAACAGCCACATGAATGAAATATTTAGCTTTTGTAAAACTTGCACACCAACCATAAAAGTGGTTTGGCCAGAGAGGATAAGAAATCTATAAGTGAAACAACACGGGCAAATGGGACATCAGCATATTTAAGTAAAGATGCCCACAACATTGATGCCCACAACGAGGAAACTAGAAACATCACCACTGCAATAATAGCCACTTGCCCTGCTACCTATTGTTGCCAGCTGCCTGATGCCTTAAAAGGCCTCACAAATACCTGGTAAGAATTATGGAATTGCTTGCATGGCTTCCCATTAACAATCAAACATCTGTGAACCATGCTGTGGTCCCATAAGAGAAACAGTGACTCCAGTTAATGTAAACTGGCTTCAAGTCACATATAGAGAAATAAATAAACACAGAGCTGGTCCAAATGAATGGTACCTACTGGTGTTTGACCACCCAGACAGACCACTCCATTGAACTAAATGGAAGGCCCTCCCCCTCTACATATGCATCAGTGTGCATAACGGTCCCTTGCTGGGCGATTCTGACTATTGATGGGACTTGGCTGTACCACACTTTGGCAATGACGGGTAACCTAACATGGGATCCTGAATGGCATGAAGGAAGGAAGTAACTAGAGGAGGGTTTACTGGCCCTGCAGGAAGAGATTGAGGAGTTCCTGGCTGGTGCCCAAAGGCATTTCGGGATTGGCCGTCTGAGATACACACACATAGGGAAAACCGTGGACCATGCCATAACACCTTACTCTGAGGCACTCAACCAGGAAGTAGAGGTCAAATCTATAATCGCAGGCAGTGCCTTTACTGGTGACAAAATATCTTGGGGATGGATTTGAGTAGTATTTTGCCAAATTATGTGGCGAGTTTCGATTATAACATTTATAAGAACATAAGAACACAAGAACGGCCGTACTGGGTCAGACCAAAGGTCCATCTAGCCCAGTATCCTGTCTACCGACAGTGGCCAGCACCAGGTGCCCCAGAGAGGGTGGACCGAAGACAATGATCAAGTGATTTGTCTCCTGCCATCCCACTCCAGCCTCTGACAAACAGAGGCCAAGGACACCATTTTATCCCCTGGCTAATAGCCTTTTATGGACCTAACCTCCATGAAATTATCTAGCTTCTCTTTAAACTCTATTATAGTCCTAGCCTTCACAGCCTCCTCTGGCAAGGAGTTCTACAGGTTGACAACACGCTGTGTGAAGAACTTTCTTTTATTAGTTTTAAACCTGCTACCCATTAATTTCATTTGGTGTCCTCTAGTTCTTCTATTTAGGGAACTAATAAATAACTTTTCTTTATCGGCCCTCTCCATACCACTCATGATTTTATAGACCTCTACCATATCCCCCCTAAGTCTCCTCTTTTCTAAACTGAAAAGTCCTACTCGCTTTAACCTCTCCTCATATGGGACCCATTCCAAACCCCTATTCATTTTAGTTGCCCTTTTCTGAACCCTTTCCAAGGCCAAAATATCTTTTTTGAGGTGAGCCACATCTGTACACAGTATTCAAGATGTGGGCATTCCATAGTTTTATACAGGGGCAGTAAGATATTCTGGGTCTTATTTTCTATCCCTTTCTTAATAATTCCTAGCATCCTATTTGCCTTTTTGACGGCCACTGCACACTGTGTGGAAGTTTTCAGAGAACTGTCCACGATAACTCCAAGATCTCTTTCCTGATTTGTCATAGTCAAATTAGCCCCCATCATACTGTACGTATTGTTGGGGTTATTTTTCCCGATGTGCATTACTATACACTTACCCACATTAAATTTAATTTGCCATTTTGTTGCCCAATCACTCAGTCTGGTGAGATCTTCATGGAGTCCCTCACAGTCTGCTTCTGTCTTGACTATCCTAAACAGTTTTGTATCATCTGCAAACTTTACTACCTCACTACTTACCCCTTTCTCCAGATCATTTATGAATAAGTTGAAAAGGATTGGTCCCAGGACTGACCCTTGGGGTACACCACTAGTTACCCCTCTCCAATCTAAAAATTTACCATTTATTCCTACCCTTTGTTTCCTGTCTTTTAACCAGTTCTCAATCCAAGAAAGGACCTTCCCTCTTATCCCATGGCCATGTAATTTACACAAGAGCCTTTGGTGAGGGACCTTGTCAAAGGCTTTCTGAAAATCCAAATGTACTATATCTACTGGATCCCCCTTGTCCGCATGTTTGTTAACCCCATCAAAGAACTCTAAGAGATTAGTAAGACAGGATTTCCCTTTACAGAAACCATGTTGACTTTTGTCCAATAAATTATGTTCTTCTACATGCTTCACAATTTTATTCTTTACTATTGTTTCGACTAATTTGCCTGGTACTGAAGTTAGACTTACCGGTCTGTAATTGCCAGGATCGCCTCTAGAGCCCTTTTTAAATATTGGTGTCACGTTGGCTACCTTCCAGTCATCAGGTACGGAAGCCGATTTAAAGGATAGGTTACAAACCACAGATAATAGCTCAGCAATTTCCCATTTGAGTTCTTTTAGAACCCTTGGATGAATGCCATCCGGTCCCGTAGATTTGTTAACATTAAGTTTTTCTATTTGTTCCAAAACCTCCTCTAATGACACTTCAATCCGGGACAGTTCCTCAGATTCATCACCCAAAAAGGACAGTGCAGATTCAGGAATCTCCCCAACGTCCTCAGCCGTGAAGACTGAAGCAAAGAAATCATTTAGTTTCTCCGCAATGGCTTTATCGTCCTTGATTGCTCCTTTTATAGCTCGATCATCTAGGGCACCCACAGGTTTTTTAGCAGGCTTCCTGCTTCTAATGTACTTAAAAAACATTTTGTTATTTCTTTTTGAGTTTTTGGCTAGCTGTTCCTCAAAATCTTTTTTTGCTTTTCTTATTACATTTTTATACTTGATTTGACAGTGTTTATGTTCTTTTCTATTTATCTCACTAGGATTGGACTTCCACTTCTTAAAAGATATCTTTTTGTCCCTCACTGCTTCTTTTACATGGTGGTTAAGCCACAGTGACTCTTTTTTAGGTCTCTTGCTATGTTTTTTAATTTGGGGTATACATTTAAGTTGGGCCTCTATTATGGTGTCTTTAAAACGTTTCCATGCAGCTTGCAGGGATTTGGCTCTAGTCACTGTGCCTTTTAATTTCTGTTTAACTAACCTCCTCATTTTTGTGTAATTCCCCTTTTTGAAATTAAATGCCAGGGTACTGGACTGCTGAGGTGTTCTTCCCACCACAGGAATGTTGAATGTTATTATATTATGGTCACTATTCCCAAGCGGTCTGGTAACAGTTATATCCTGGACCTGATCCTGCACTCCACTCAGGACTAAATCGAGAATTGCCTCTCCCCTTGTGGGTTCCTGCACTAGCTGCTCCAAGAAGCAGTCATTTAAGCCATTGAGAAATTTTCTCTACACTTCTCTTCCTGAGGTGACATGTATCCAGTCAATATGGGGGTAATTAAAATCCCCCACTATTATAGAGTTCTTTATTTTGGTAGCCTCTCCAATCTCCCTCAGCATTTCTATGTCAATATCGCTGTCCTGGTCAGGTGGTCGGTAATATATCCCTACTGCTAATTTCTTATTATTGGAGCATGGAATTACTATCCATAGCGATTCTATTAACATGTTGATTCACTTAATATTTTTATTTCATTTGATTCTACATTATCTTTCACATACAGTGCCACTCCGCCACCCACCTGGACTGCTCTATCCTTTCTATATATTTTATTTCCCGGTATGATTGTGTCTCACAGATTTTCCTCATTCCACCAGGTTTCAGTGATGCCTATTATGTCAATCTCCTCATTTAATATGAGGTACTCTAGTTCACCCATCTTATTAGTCAGACTCCTAGCATTTGTGTACAAGCACTTTAGAAATTTGCCACTGGTTCTTTGTCTGTCCTTTCCTGATGCATTGGATTCCTTTGTATGCGGTTCTTTGTCTGCTCTGGCCCATGGTTTGTCCTCTCCCCTCCTCTCTTTCTGACTACAGCTTAGAGAATCTCTATCAATGGATTCTCCTCTAAGAGAAGTCTCCTTCCGATTTACGTGCATCTCCGCACCAATCGGCTTTCCCCCATCTCTTAGTTTAAAAACTGCTCTACGGCCTTTTTAATGTTTATAATAGTACTGGTGCTGTACCAGCACTTCTAAAGTAAATTAAACCCCCTGAAATTGTTGTATTTAACCTGGTGGGTTAAAGAACCCTAAGCTCAAGAGGAGGGAACTGTAGGAGTAAACTGAGGCAGTCCATGGTATCTTGCTGAGAAATGAGAACTCAAATCCTAAATCATTAAGTCAGCTCTGGGAAGCACACAGATAGTAGCTACTGTGACCTTGGCTCCCCTGGCAACCACATTCCCAGAGGGCCTCACTTTGCTAAGGTTGGTACCAAACAACTCTGCAGGATTGTTTTTCACTGTTTTCTCTATTCCTAGAAAATAAGCCTGGGTCCCAAAGACTGTGCTAACCCAAGGCAATATCACCCTTGCAGTAGACGCATTGTATTTCTGGCTGACAGAGTTACCATCAACATGCCTCTGTTTATGTTGGCTCATTTTGCTTGTTAGGAATAATTACCTGTATTATTGATAAGATGTTTAATTGGTGATGGGCGGGGATCCTGTGTAACCTTCTATGTGCTCAGAATGTTTCTACCACTAGACCTATCAAATCACTTCCCCTCTGTGCAGCTGTTGCCTATATAATCTAATATTTGTTTTGGTTAAGTTAGTGCTCACCAGGTTAACCCCTGGTGGGTACTCCACCACCTGCATGAACCAATAAATCCTCTGCTTGTTTTCACCTGCACCCTCTGGCTGCATCTAGACTGGCATGATTTCGCGCAAATGCTTTTACCGGAAAAGTTTTTCCGTTAAAAGCATTTGCACAAAAGAGCATCTAGATTGGCACGGATGCTTTTGCGCAAAAGCATCCGTGACCAGTCTAGACGTGATTTTGTGCAAGAAAGCCCCAATTGTCATTTTCACCATCGGGGCTTTTTTGCCTGTCTACACTGGCCCTCTTGCGCAAAAACATTTGCGCAAGAGGGCTTATCCCTGAGCAGGAGCATCATAGTATTTGCGCAAGAACACTGACAATCTTACATTAGATCGTCAGTGTTCTTGCTCAAATTCAAGCGACCAGTGTAGACAGCTGGCAAGTTTTTGCGCAAAAGCAGTCGCTTTTACACAAAATCTTGCCAGTCTAGACACAGCCAGTGTGTCCAGAATTATTCCCTACACAGGACAAACTGTGGGAGGAGAGAGAACCCCAGATTCTGCCCTAAAGTAGCCCCTTTACCTCCTCTGTCTCAGAGGAAGCAGCAGCAGGAGGAATGGTGGAGGTCAGGCCTACTGAAGTGGAGAAAGGGGGGACAATAGACTCCCAAAGAGACGGGAGGGGGCTACCCCCACCCAGAAGGGCAAGAAAGACCCCCCCACACACACACCTTCAATAGCTAGAAAAGCAGGTGGAAAAGGGGGCCTAGAATGTAAGAGTAGCCAGGGTCTGCCGGCCATAAAAAGACAGCCCACTCCACAGGCATCTCCCTCCCAAAAAGGAGAGAGGAGGGGAGTAGGAGAATGTGCAGCACCCCTAGAGCAGGAGGCTACCAAGGCCTCATGGAAGGTCTACAAAATCCTATAGAAGGCAGCCATATTGAGAGGTGGGTTAATGCCTTCTTGTTTCCCAATTAGCCTCACTTGAATACAGCCCAGTAATCAGGGCAGATAATGAAGGCCTAATTAGGAATCAGCTTGCCACAGGCATTAATTAAACACATGTCACTAGTTAAGGCCTCCCGGTCCCTATAAAAGGTTTCCTCCCAGGCAACAGGGGGTAGAGTTTTGTGAGGTGTAGAGCACAACCAAACTGAGCCCCAAGACAAAAGGCAGAAGATAATAGAAGGAAGCGGTGGGTGAAGTGGCCCAGGGGAGAGATAGTGGTATTAGAGTGGGGCAAGAAGCCCTGCCAGCTGCCCCTCCTGTGGGGCCCCTGGGCAGAGTCCAGTGGAGTGGGCAGGCCCAGGCTCCCACTCCCCTGACGGGGAAACTAGAACAGACCAAAGGCCAGGAAAAGGGGGTTTGTTTTCCTTCTCTCCCTCTCCCCCTTCTCAACTCAGGATTCGTCTGTGATGAGAATGACTTGATAAGCAGAGACCCTTGCCTCCGGGGAAATTCCAAGGCAACAAAGGGGTCAACATGAGTCTCTGAGGCACACAAGAAGCTGTCAAAAAGCACAGAACCCATGGGGAGCTAACAAGGGACCTTGTCACAAAGTGTAAGGCATAAACACAATTTGCCACATACACCCCTATTTCTTTCATATATTCAAAATGGTAAAATACATAGTCCTCCCCCTACTCTGGAGACAAGATGTTACACATGTAAGACTCATGGCCCTCTAAGTTTTCTGTCTTTTGGTAACACTGGTGGTGGAAAGGGGTGGGGTTACGAGCAAGCCCTAAGGAAGGGGTGGGGCATCTGTCAAAACAATAAGGTGATGAAACCTATCAAGGCATTTACTACTGATGCAGCATTTTCTGCAGGCTGCCTTCCAGGCTCTCCAGGAACCCAATCCCCAGGGCTTCTTGAAGACTTTCCTCAAGTATGTCGGAAAGTGACTACAGGACCTGGACATTGTCCGCAGCACTGCAGGAAGCTACATGGCACACATAGCACTAGCCTAGTGCAGAGTCAGGTCAGCACACTTTTGTTTCCACCCTAGAACCTAAGGAGATCCACAAAATCCACTAATTCTGGAACTCCGGGAAAGTAAATCTGGCCTATGGGAAGTCCTGAACCTCAGTCCTCCCTGTCTCTTCCCCATACCCTGTGAATGCCAGAAGAGTGAGGTGTCTCAGTTGGGGGCCACATCTTTGAGGGCTGGGGCTTTGCGGAGGAGTTTTTTCCTTCTCACTTGTGTGTTCTCCAACTGACTTTTCTGTGGGTTAGTGGCCCTCAATGCAAAAAAGGTTCTCCACCCCTGCAATAAATAAAAATATTGATTTTTTTAATGTATTGAACATAAATATTTTACTTAATTTAAAATAAAGTTTGATCAACTAACATGAGAAAGTTAAAAGGTTTAATCTCTTTAATAATTTAAATGCAACTCCCCAGATGCAGCCCTAGCAAAATGGCTTGACTAATTATGTAATTAACAGTGAGTTTCCATGAGCAACAGTAACCTACAGAAGGTTTGGAGAGGGCGGGGCCAGGTCTGGTCACTGCTGAGGGAATCCACTCAGAGAAAATTGCTCAAAACCAGGACTGCTTACAGCCCTTGACTGTAGACCTTTCCGAAATAGGCCACAAACCAGTCACACTGAGCACTTCATCGGCCAGTCCAGCCCACAAGAAGCCTCATGAGCAAAACCCCTCAGATACCCCAGCTCTTCCTGTTCCACAATCAGCCCTGGGCTTATACACAGGTGAGGGGTTATAGAGCCCAATCTCTCCAACCCAGAACAGATCCACCCTGTTCCAAAGAACCAGCCATGAATCCCTGGTCAATTTATACTTTAGATCATACCCACAAGATCACAGTGGACCAATCCTTTAGAATCTAAAGGTTTATTAATAAAAGAAAGAAAAGGTTGAGAGTAAGGTTGTTAAGGAGAATACATTATATACATCAATCAACAAGTTCTTGATGCAGGATCTTAGCGGAGAGGTTACAAACTGCTAGCATAAAAGTCTCTGGCATACATCGTATGTCAAGATGGGTCAGCAATCCTTCCCGTGTCTCTGTCCTTAGGAAAGCTGCATCTGGGATAAGAAACAAGACTGAAGACAAGATGGAGCCCCCTCTCATGGCATTTGATATTCATTTCTGGTGTCTCCCAAGCTGGAGCTAATCACATGGTCAAGTGACCTGTCTGTTTCATATGCCAGCAAACACTGTGGCCTGGCTGCTTTGCAGCTTTCCACATGCATTCCCCAGGTGTGTACTAGCCACCCGGAGAGCCATTGTCCTTGGAGCTGTACTGATTATCACAGTCACTCATTGGACATTCCTTCCTCATGACAGGCAGTCCATACACAGCATCAGCATAGACCATAGTCATAACTCCCCATGAAAATTCCAAACAAGTACATGAATACCTTACATAGAATCAGCACAATATCAGCTTTTGTTTGACACCTTACATGGCCCACTTTTACCAAATTTGGGGCAAACAGTTCCCTGTGATGACAGCAGCGATCTCTATGCTCACCTTAAAATCCAATAATGTGACAGGGGCATCAAGAAAGGGTTGGGGTCTTGAGAAATATTCTGGGATACAGAAACAGGAAGGTGTCTGGCCAGGGGTAAGGTGCAGTATGTGGCCAGGAGAGAGGGTACAAGAAAAAAGGAGGGTGTCAGAGCAAGCTGGGGGTGCTAACTGCTGGGGGAAAGGGAATTGAGGAGATTGGGAGGCAGTGTCTGGGGAATGACAGAAAATATTACCTGGTTTTGGGCCCACTTGAAGCAACATCTCCAGCCACACTGTCCGGTTCACCCTGGAGGAAGGCTTTGCTGCTGCAGCAGCCACACAGACCAGGACCAGCCCCGAATACCGGAGGCACCACTACTGCACCCATTCAGTCCAGGGCTGGAGGTGTTGCTGCTGTAGCCATGCAGCCCAGGACCAGCCCCTGAAGGCCAGTAGTGCAGTGGCAGCAGTGCCTCTAGTGGTGGTCTCAGGTTGTGTGGCAAAGACTCAGCCTAGGGCTGCCTCCTTTCTAGTGGCTACATAGCATGAAGAGGGGGTGGGGCTAAGCTCCTTCCCCCTCAGCACATCCTCATTTGGAGGTGGGGCCTGGCACTGCCTTGTTGACAGGATCAAAGCCTTAGGTAGGCTGGATTCTGCCAACAGAGAAAATTTTGCTCACCACCACTATAGGGTTTCTCACCTGTGTGGGTTCAACTATATACAACAAGGCTTGAACTCTCGCTACAGCATATCTCAAAGTCAGAGCAATTGAAGGATTTCTCTCCTGTGCGAGTTCTCTTATGGATAACAAGGTGTTACCTCTGACTGCAGCATTTCCTACAGTCAGAACAGCTGAATGGTTTCTCTCATGTGGGTTTTCCTATGTCTAAGAAGGTGTGCCCTGTCACTGAAGCTTTTCCCACAGTCAGAGCAGCTGAAGGGTTTCTCTCCTGTGTGGGTTCTCCTATGGCTAACAAAATTTGACCTGTCACTGAAGCTTTTCCCACAGTCAGAGCAGCTGAAGGGTTTCTCTCCTGTGTGGGCTCTCCTATGGCTAACAAGGTGTGAGCTCCGACTGAAGCTTTTCCCACAGTCAGAGCAGCTGAAGGGTTTCTCTCCTGCGTGGGCTCTCTTATGGCTAACAAGGTGTGACCTGTCACTGAAGCTTTTCCCACAGTCAGAGCAGCTGAAGGGTTTCTCTCCTGTGTGGACTCTCCTATGGATAACAAGGTTTGACCTCTGACTGAAGCTTTTCCCACAGTCAGAGCAGCTGAAGGGTTTCTCTCCTGTGTGGGCTCTCCTATGGCTAACAAGGGTTGAGGACTGACTAAAGCTTTTCCCACAGTCAGAGCAACTGAAGGGTTTCTCTCCTGTGTGAGCTCTCCTATGGAGAACAAGGGTTGAGGACTGACTAAAGCTTTTCCCACAGTCAGAGCAGCTGAAGGGTTTCTCTCCTGTGTGGGCTCTCCTATGGATAACAAGGTGTGAGCTCCGACTGAAGCTTTTCCCACAGTCAGAGCAGCTGAAGGGTTTCTCTCCTGTGTGGACTCTTCTATGGGTAACAAGGTTTGAGCTCCAAATGAAGCTTTTCCCACAGTCAGAGCAGCTGAAGGGTTTTTCTCCTGTGTGGGTTCTCCTATGGCTAGCAAAGTTTGACCTGTCACTGAAGCTTTTCCCACAGTCAGAGCAGCTGAAGGGTTTCTCTCCTGCGTGGGCTCTCTTATGGCTAACAAGGTGTGACCTGTCACTGAAGCTTTTCCCACAGTCAGAGCAGCTGAAGGGTTTCTCTCCTGTGTGGACTCTCCTATGGATAACAAGGTTTGACCTCTGACTGAAGCTTTTCCCACAGTCACAGCAGCTGAAGGGTTTCTCTCCTGTGTGGGCTCTCCTATGGCTAACAAGGGTTGAGGACTGACTAAAGCTTTTCCCACAGTCAGAGCAACTGAAGGGTTTCTCTCCTGTGTGAGCTCTCCTATGGAGAACAAGGGTTGAGGACTGACTAAAGCTTTTCCCACAGTCAGAGCAGCTGAAGGGTTTCTCTCCTGTGTGGGCTCTCCTATGGATAACAAGGTGTGAGCTCCGACTGAAGCTTTTCCCACAGTCAGAGCAGCTGAAGGGTTTCTCTCCTGTGTGGACTCTTCTATGGGTAACAAGGTTTGAGCTCCAAATGAAGCTTTTCCCACAGTCAGAGCAGCTGAAGGGTTTTTCTCCTGTGTGGGTTCTCCTATGGCTAGCAAAGTTTGACCTGTCACTGAAGCTTTTCCCACAGTCAGAGTAGCTGAAGGGTTTCTCTCCTGTGTGGTTTCTCCTATGGCTAACAAAATTTGACCTGTCACTGAAGCTTTTCCCACAGTCAGAGCAGCTGAAGGGTTTCTCTCCTGTGTGGGCTCTTTCATGTTTGATAAGAGTTGCACAGTCACTGTAAGCACAAGGTGAATGTTGATGGGGGATTTCCTTTTGAACAGTTTCTGTGTTTGTTTTCAACCTTCTGCTCCTGTGTCTGGATTTATCCTGTTCTGCTCCTGGATGGTTTCCCTGCTGCCTTTGTAGGCTATGCTGACTCTCACAAGTCTCTCCTTGCTCAGGACTCTGAGAAACATGCCCTTCAGATCTTCCCACTAACACCCCACATGGAGCCATTCGCTCATGTCCTTCCTCCTGAAGACTCCTCTCACTGTTCTCATTCAGCATCCCATCACCTGCTGGGATAGAAAGAGAAACCACAGAGGAGACATTCACTGTGCTGAGCTGAAAGAAAAATTCTGAATGGTGAACATAAAATGGGGGACACGCCCAAAGAATGGCTGGAAAGATTCAATAATCATGAGCTGAGTTCACTCGGCTCCTCCATAACTCTTTCTCCACCCAGCACTCTCAGACAGAAGTTGAAGATTCGCTGAAGAGCCAGTCAGACTTGATGAAAACACACAACCATCATCTACTATTAGAATACAGATATTGGTGAGAGTCAGTTTAGGTGATTTCTCACCTGTGTGGGTGTCCCTGATGATATCCCCTTCCTCACATCCTTGGAGATCCGGGATCTGCAGCTCTTCCTTTCGCTCCACCCAAGAGAGCAGATGAGCTTTGGAGACTGGAAATCCTATTTGGGGAGCAATTAACCAAGTGCTGATCTTGTTCATTAAGGTCTTTGCCATTACTACTTCCAAAGCCAGGATCTGAGTTTCCTACCCAGAGAGGCTCCTTCCCCCACCTTCCAGAGACTGGTCTCTGGCTGGTACAAGATCCCAGGACACACTAATTCCATCCTCCCCCCACACCACTACCATGTTGGGAATAGCCCAGCTGAGTCCCATGGAGAACTGAGTGCTCTGCTGCAGTCTCCGGGATACAACTCAGTCTCCCTTAGGGCCTGTTCTATATTGGGCAGGACAGGAACACACTGCTCATAAGGGGGAGAGCTCTAGGACTTTCAGGCCTGACAGACACCCCTAGCCAGGACTCAGATTTGAGCTGCCACATGTGAGGTTACTAGGGCTGGGAGGGAAAGGACCCAACAGAGCTCTAGAGCCCTATGGGCTCTGCCCACAAACCTCTTGGCTAGGGGCTGGACTTGCCCTGCTCTTGGGCTCAGATGCTCTACCTGAGCCAGAAGGAGGCTGGGGAAGTTGCCTGATCAGTAAAATAAATTCTTTGCTGGCCACTTCAGGACCTGCCAATGCTCCATATTCCTGATCCTGACTGACTGTGCCTGGGGTGGGCCCTGTCAGCTGCCCACAACAGCTGTCAGTCCTGCAGACAGCCAGAGCAGTGCCAGGCTGTTCCTGTGGCCAGCCAAGGTGGAGACAGGCTGGGCTGCTTCTCTGCTGCTCGTAGATACTCCTGCAGCTCAGCTCCACTTCTGCAGCCTTGGTTCTACTCTGCCAGCAGCAGCAGCCCTCCTCTTGCGGCCAGTCTGGTCTGCCATTTAGTGCCGCTCTGGCTTGCATGGAATCTACTAGAGGCAGGGAAGGACTCTGAGATGGCGCCTTCCTTCCAGGGGCTCAGCACAATAGCACAAGGTAACTCTGCAGACACTAAGAGCAGCTGCCCTCTTCCCCACAACTCTGGTACCTGCCATTCCTGCGTACGCCCTTCCACTAACACCTCCAGCCAAGGCACGACATGGATGAGATGGTGGAAACCACAATGAGACCTTGGCTGTGGGAAGAGCAGCACCAGTATTATGTCACTGAACCTCCTCTCACACAGGACCCAGGATTACTGGGGCAGATACTGCTGATATTGGGGGTTCTGGCAATGAAAGACCCTGAACCAAACCCAACCCAGCTGCTCCAGAGCCCAGGGGACAAGGGGACAGGAATCCTCACCCAGCCAGCTCACAGCCTCATAATTCTCCCGCATTACATTCCTGTAGAGGGCTCTCTGGCCCGGGTCTAGCAGAGCCCATTCCTCCTCAGAGAAATACACAGCCACCTCCTCGAAGCTCACCGGCTCCGCCACAGCCATTTCCTGTCCCTGGCTCTGCAGGCCGGGGGCTGAGCTGGAGTCAGACATGGGTGTTCTGTAACCTGGCAGGGGGAGAAGGGGAATTGGAGATATTTCAGAAGGGGCTTTAATCCTTTCCACACCCCAATTCTGTCCAGACTCTGTTCTTGGTAAAAAAAATGCTGGATTCTGCAGTTTTGGGTAAACGTTGAGTCTAGCTATTCTATAAACGCCACACACGAGTTAGATCCGAAAGCCGTATTTATTTCTCTCAATACCTGGCTTGAGTTACATTACTTTGCTTGCAACAATGGGATTCAGTTCTCAGCACCCAGTATTTCTGCTAACAAGCCACATATTCATCTGCCTGAACATGGACATAGGTTTAATTTAATTTGGGTTGCTGTATTTATAATCCTTAGTCTTCATACATTGATTTGCAGCCCAAACTTGGGATCTCTCATCTGACACAGACTTTATAAATCCTCTCCATAACAGAGAGGAAGGGAAGTTAATATGAGCATTCTAATGCATATTATTAAACATGTGTGCCAAGAGTGTTTGCAGGATGAGGCCTTAAAATTCATGGATTCATGGCATCAGAAGATATCCTTAGCCATGAAGTCTGTCCCCTCTGCGGCACAAGCCATTACACTTAGCCCAGCTACCCAGGCACAAAGCTATTTCCCCACAGCATGTTTTCTAGAAAGTTGCCTAGTGTTGATTTGAAGACATAAAGAGATGGAGAACTTTGCTCATTTGTTTCAGCAGCTAATCCTCTTACCCATCAAATAGTTATGCCTTCTCTCTAGCCTCAAACTCTCCGGATGCAGCTTTCAGTTATTGACTCTCACTGAACTGTATCCACCAGACCAGGGGTGGGCAATTCATTTTGATTGGGGGAGGGGAAGGGCACTCCAAGATTTTGGAAAGTGGTTGAGAGCTGCACTCTTCCAAGACATCAAGCAGGAAATACAGCATATGGGATGGACATTGCAAGAAGAAGGGAGCTTTGGGTAAGGGGTTGGGATGCAGGAGGGAAAGAGGGATCTGGGAAGGAGTTTGGGTGAAGGAGGTAGGTGTGATCTAGGGCACTGGATTAACCAACTACTCATAAGATATTTAAAGTAAAGTTAATTTAGAGAAGCAACTAAGTGGAAAAATAAGGGGATGAGGGTTACTTGGATGCAGGAAAGGAACAAAGAGTTTGGGTAAGTGGAGTGGGAGGCAGGAGTGGGGGGCAGAGAACTAGAAGGGGAAGGGAGAGGTTGCGGTGCCAGAGGCAGGCTTTGGCCAGGAGACTTACCTAAGTGACTCCCGACCAGCAGCCAAGCACCTCTCTGAGGCAGAAGGGAGCCTGCTCAACCCTCAAACTGGCTATGGGGCCACGTGGGTGTGTGAATAAATATGAGCCGGAGGGGAGGGGGCACGGTGCTTCCTTTCTGGCCAGAAACCAGCAAATGAGATTGTCCTCGTAGTGGAAGCAATGCCTGTAGCCTTCCCGCTTCATCTCCGGTGAAGTGGCTTGCAGGTGGGAAGTGGCAAGCATGGAACTAGCCCATGGCTCGCCAAGCATCAGTGGGCTGCGTCCAATTGCCTGGCGAGCTAGATAGGCTGTATTTTGCCCAGGCCTGCACTAGACTGAAGAGCCCTTGCGTATCCAGAAGTTTCTCACCATAAACAAACTGATACCATGGAAGCCAATCAGCTCTCAGCCTATTTATTGTTTGAAACCAACCCCATATTGAAACTGACTGAGCAGTGAAATCTGAGCCTGAAGGTGCCGTCCGTTGTGTGCTTTAACTTCACCCCTTTAGCATCACACCTTGTAGATCAGGGTTTCTCAAAGTGTCTGCAGGTCCCAATGCAGTGCCCCTGGGGCTCCTCACTTGATCAGTAGGTGAGATTTAGGGCTGTGTGCACCGTGGTCACTGGGTTTGGTTGGTAACTTCAATGACAATCCCATGAAGATATTTTCACAGGAATTTTCTCATTTAAAAAATCTCCACCTGCAAACTCACCTTGTCTAAAAGCTTCCAGGGATTTTCCTCTTGCTCTCTCCAGTGCAGAGGGCAGAGTGTCTGGTGGGGAAAGGATAACAGAGGTGAGATTCCAAGCTCTCCTCTTTATAACAACGTCCCCACGCTGAACTCTGCATTTCACTTGTATCAGAGACCAGACAGACACACACTAAAGTGCTTAGTATGAAAAGGTCTGAAACCTTCCATGTCCTCTCTCGCTTGGGCACCTCCCAGCAATGGAACCAACATCTCTGCAGCCTCATCCCCGCCCCAGGAGACACAAACTGAAAGTGAGATTTACTTTTCCCTCCTCATCCCCTCCCACCTGGTTTCTCTCAGTCACTAACCACCTCTTGTCATAACCTAGAGCTGCGCTGGGCGAAGACGTTGTCATGACATTAACTTTACCTATTTGGATCCCTTGACACCAACGGGAGGCTCAGAGTTTGCAAACCCCTGGCTCTATGTCGGTCTGTTTGCTCAGTGCCTCTAAGGAGAGCAGCATGATGGGGCCGTCATTCTCCATATGGGTATTGAGGCAGGGGAAGGTTGGCTTCAGAGGCCAGATTCAATAGTTTCTAATAGTTAAACAACTTTCCCCTACTCCCTTCTAGGTACCTTTGAATTCCCTCAGAGTCTCTGACAGCGCAATCATTTTCTGGGAGAAAGCATTGACTTGTTCTTCCAGTTCAGGGGAAATCTCTTCTGGTAGCTGGAACTGCCCCGTCTCACACCTGGACAGAAACAATTCCATGCGATTCTATTTCATTTACTGCTGATAAGTTCTGGTTAGTGAGTCTCAGCTCTAACAGGCCTGGAGTTAGAATCCTCCAATTTTCCCACCCTGAGAGCAGGGGCAACACAGTCCATGGCTGTGCAACCTTCCCCTGAAAGGTCCCACTGCTGTTCTTCACCTCTGGCCCAGAGAGACCAGCTGGGGACAAAAGTGAAATTGAGTTTCAATGGCCAATTCACTCTTTGGCCTCCAGGCGATGAGGGACAGGATGTTCCCAGGTGAAGGGCTGCAGGAATCTGCCCACTAGGAACCAGACTGAGACACCAGCTTCTCTCTCCCCTGCTCCTTCCACACAGGTCTCTAAACATCCCTCAGGTAAGAAAGACTCTGGGTCCCTGCTGCCCCGGTCTAAATGGCTGTGTCTAGACTGGCAAGTTTTTCCGGAAAATCAGTTGTTTTTCCGGAAAAACTTGCCAGCTGTCTACACTGGCCGCTTGAATTTCCGCAAAAGCACTGACGATCTCATGTTAGATTGTCAGTGCTTTTCCGGAAATACTATGCTGCTCCCGTTTGGGCAAAAGGCCATAGATTCCGTGACCTAATGGGGCTTTGCCATCTCTAATAGCTCTGTGCCTGTGACTCTGCAAAGCACAACAGTCACTCGCATGGCAGCAATGCACACGCCGAGTTACACCCAGATCGGATGGCAGGACCTCAGCACTTGTGCCTGCATAGTGGGTCTCCCTAGCTGAGGAGCAGAAGTTATGAGGGGTGGAGAGGGAAGCTGTGAGGAGATGGGGGCAGGGCGAGAGGGGGAAAGAAGAGGGAAGCAGGTGTCCAGTTTGGGACTGGAAGCCCCTGGCCCAACAGGCTCCTGGAGATGCCAGGCAAAGCCACTGGCCCAGGCTGTTGAACACCCAGTTTGCGGCTCCACAGGCTCCCTACCAGCCTGAGTGGGCATATCTGGCTCTTAGCATTTGAGCAACTGGGGGCAGGAGGAGGGGATCAGCTGGGCCAAGGCAGAACAAGAACCACTCTTGGGCAGCATGGTGAACAGGCCTGGCCACTGACCAGGCTCCCTAACTTTAATCCAAGCCCCTTCCCTTCTGCCCCCCCTCGCACCCAGTTCCTCCAGTGCCTGGCTAGAACGGCTGCCCCACTGCCAGCCCTGCTGCTTGGCATGGTGCAGTCATGGGGCCAAGGGCAGGGGAATCCTCAGTGTGGAGAGCAGCTGGGGGCTGGATGGGGGGCCTGGAGTGCAGGGGGCAGGAGAGAGGGATGGACCAGGGGATGTCTGGCTCAGTGGTGGAGTCACAGCTTCTCCCAGGATCCCCTCAGTGTATTGTTCCCAGCATGGTATATCAATTGGGGGACATATTAATGTGGCTTGGGGTTTTTTTGGGGGGGAGGAGAGGTGTCTTTCAACTGTGTTTTCAACTACAGGGTTTCATGTTGATAAGCTAAATTTCAGAAAACTGAAGACGTCCCTGACAGCGATAACAACCGTGAATAAATTGTACCAAAACACCAACACTGAGCCTGCCACTTGCAGAACCTAGTTTCATTTATAGATGTGGTACAAGAATAAAATGACCCCTAAGAAAAGATGGCCAGGCCCACTTTTGCCAGATGCTAAGCACTATAAATTAAAATTGAACACTTAGCAATTGGAGCAAAAATGGTGGAAGCAGAATGCAAGCCACAGTTCATTTGGCCATGCCAGAAAGGATGGAACTCTGTGTTCATGGCTGTGGAGAGAATTCGGTGCATACTGAATGAACAAGGTCCATGAGAAATGTGTTCTCAGGACTCCAAATTTAGTATGCAAGAAGCAGTTCTTCGCGTTATGCTTTTCTTTTTGTTAATTCCCCCCGCTGATCATTCTGTATTTTTATTAACATTACGTATTGGCTGTTCAAAAGGCTGAATCTAGCAGAGCTGGTTTTATTGGCAGAATATGCCATGGTTATGGGCCCAGTGGTGAAGGCACTAAATAGTCTCCAAGCAGAGACAAGCACACTAAAGGAATGGATGCTGCATAAATTATACCAGCTTCAGGGCATAGCCGAGTTTGTTGTTTTTTAAGTTTATCCTGTACAGGCGAATGGTCTGGTAGCACTTTATAGACAACAAACCTTATAGATGGTGTCACAAGCTTTCGTGGGCACAGCCCACTTCTTCAGATGACTGGAGTTTTGAGTTTAGGATGTGCAGAGCCAAAATAAATAGGTCTGCAGATCCTAAACTCAAAACTCCAGTCATCTGAAGAAATGGGCTGTGCCCACGAAAGCTTATGATACCATCTAATGTTTTGTTTTCTATAAAGTGCTACCAGACCATTTGTTGTTTTTTATGCTTAAATTATACTTGATGGGTTCAAAACTGGAAAGAAACATGATGCCCTCTTGAGGCCACTGGTAGATAGATTCCAGTGCACCATTCAGAAATGTTTTGGTGAAATAATTGAGGACCTGGAGCTAATAGCAACGGACATCTTGATGCCAAATATTAGGACCATTTGGAACATGCATTAAACTGGGATTAGAAAAGGTAAGACTGTCATTTTAGACAAATTAAACTACAAAGAAGCTTGATGGGTATTTGGCGTCTTCAGGAGAGTCTGTGGATCTGCTGCACTCTTTTCCTAGTATTAGGAAGCTGTGCACGAGGGCCAACAGACCTCCGTCTCCATCAGCTGCCTGTGAGAGATTCTTCTGTGTGATGGACTCATATTTTTTCATAGAAGAGCAAGGATTGGTAATTTTGAGAAAAAAATGCTCCCATGGCTGAACAAACATTTTGGAAATTAATCATTACAATGGAAAAAAGCACACCGTGAATGTGAACAAAATAAATACATTTCTGTAATCCGACTTGTATTTAATTTGGTCCCTCTTCATCTTTATAAATGAAGGTAGTGACTATCGTTAAATTCCATCATTGAAAAATGTATAGTATAGGTGTGCATATAATATAGAATTATAGTGTGTGTGTGTGAGAGAGAGAGAGAGCGAGAGAGAGAGAGAGAGAGAGACCTGCAATAACTTGGGTGGTTAAGCATAGGGTTCCATAGGACAACTAATTTTTATTTTTTAATACTTAAGTACAATTAAGATAAGATACTTTCATACTTTCACTGAAGTAGTTTTACATAAGATTACTTTGATTTTTATTTACTTACATAAAATAAATGTACTTTGAGTTGCATTGCGCAGAGTAATTACAGTACATTTGCACAGAGCACAACAATGACTATGGGTTGCAGAGACAGGAGAGCAATTCTGTGAGTCCCGGTAATAAGACAAGAGAAATGTTCTGAGACTCTGTCCTGTCTTTAGCTCCCTTTTTACATTGTAAACACCTTTAATGCCGCTCGAGTGGGCCGGGCAAAGTGCGAGGGGGGGGGGGGGTCTGCAGCCTCCTGGGCCTGCTCAGTGCCTCCCAGGTGAATAACTACACACTGCACCATAATAACTTGAATTCAGGAACCAATCCTTGCAACAAACGTCGGTGCCAACTCTGCCCACATATATACACCAGCAACACCATCACAGGACCCAACCATACTGTCACTGGTACATTCTCCTGCACATCCACCAACGTAATATATGCCATCATGTGCCAACAATTCCCCACTGCTATATACATCAGCCAAACTGGACAGTCCCTACGTAAAAGAATTAATGGACACAAATCTGATATTAGGAATGGCAACATACAAAAACCTGTAGGGGAACACTTCAATCTTCCTGGACACACAATTGCAGATCTAAAGGTAGCCATCCTGCAGCAAAAAAACTTCAGGACTAGACTTCAAAGAGAAACTGCTGAGCTACAGTTCATCTTTAAGTTTGACACAATCAGCTCTGGATTAAACAAAGACTGTGAATGGCTCGCTAACTACAAAAGCAGCTTCTGCTCTCTTGGAATTCACACCTCCAGATCAGCTGCTAGAAGTGGGCCTCATCCTCCTTGATTGGATCCACCTCCTCATCTCCAGCCTGATCCTGGCCTGCATATTTATACCTGCCTCTGGATATTTCCACTACATGCATCTGACGAAGTGGGTCTTTGCCCAGGAAAGCTTATGCTCCTACGCCGCAGTTAGTCTATAAGGTGCCACAGGACTCCTCGCCGCTTTTCCAGG